>NC_091625.1:42422090-42725120 GCF_027580195.1 Bos mutus
TAATAGCCTTCGATTTAAAGGTAAAGATATTTGGGGAAGATAGCATACACAGCTGGATACTGAAAGTATAATTATATGATTTCATATTAATAATTTAGAACAATAATATTATCAATGTTATAAAATCATACATAATATAACTTTTATTATATCAGTACATTATCATGATATATTTATGTTAGCAATATTATCATAAAATGACAAGTGTTGAGCCTTTGACAGGCTTTTCCCCAGGGGATTCTGAGGAGGCCTTGTTGTAGCGACTGTATCACCGGTTTGTATTCATTGAAATTTGCCACTTCCTGCCTAGTGCTGTCCCAAGCGGCTCAGTCAGCCACCTCCGTGTCCCAGCAGACATGGAAAATCTCTCAGGTCCAAGTATGAGGACAAGCCTCTCCCTTTGAGACTCAAGCACAGCTGAACACAGGCTGTGACATTTAACCCTCTCTCTGTGTCTTGAGAATAACATGAGTAAATTACAGGCAGAAAAGGAAGAGTCTAACTAGCGGTCAGATGTCAGCGCTCCAGAGTTCATGGGTCAGCCCTTCTCCCAGGGCCCATCTGGCTATGTCTTTTGGCCTTGGCCTGCAGCCACTTTGCTGGGGCATGCTCACTACTGTGAGAGCATCATTTTATGGCCTTATTGCCCCCTTCTCATCCCAGTCAAAGGAAGGAAAAACCTCTTAACATCATAATTTCTCCTTAAGAGCCATGAAAACAACCTTCCTCATTATCAAATAGAACATTTATACCTCAGTTTGAAGAATCTGTTATTGATTTAGGTTGTCAGCTCAGAGACTCCCCAAGGCCAACAGGTAGGCTTTCCTTACATTTCATGACTAAGGAGACCATTGAGGTCTTTTTAAAAAGATCAAGAGAGAGGGTCTGCTCCAGGGACAAACCCTAGCTTCCATTCTGCAAACATAGCTGATTATAATGGTTCCATATAGCAGAATTTTCAGCTTCTGTGTCTTTATAATTTAAGCAGGAGAAAAAGTGATGGGTTTTTAAGATAGCCATTTGTCCCCAATACACAATTACAGTAATCAATACTAATAGCAATAATAGTCATAAGTAACACTGAACACTTTCTACATTTGAGTCTCTGAGCTTAAGCACTATATATATATGTATTTCTTGTATATCCTTGATAGTTCAATAGTGAGAGGAGTCAGAAAAGTGGCAGGAATTAGGCATGAATTAACCACACCCTGCAGTCTGAGACCACATAACTGTCAGGTCAGGAGCACTCTAGACCCTCAGCAATCTCTTTGCATTATTGTTCAGAATAATATTATGTTTCCTGATTCAAAAAAGAGTAGATTACGTTGTTCTGTTTAACAAGCTGAGGAAAGTGTAACATGTACAAAGAACATCATTCCCGAAATATTAAAAACAAATTCAGCTGCTGTAACAAAGACTGAAGAACAGTGGCTTAAGGATGATAGAAAGTAATTTCTATCTCATGTTAGTGTCTGGGAAGGCCATCTGGGGCTGATTTCGTGCCTTGGTGTTGAGGACCCAGGCTTCTGTAATATTGTTGTTTTGCTATCCTAATGGGTTTCCCAAGTGGTGCTTAGAGGTAAAGAACCCACCTGCCAATGCAAGAGATGTAATAGACATGGGTTTGATTCCTGGTTCAGGAAGACCCTCTGAAGGAGTGCACAGCAACCCACTCCAGTGTTCTTGCCTGGAAAATCCCATGGACAGGGGAGCCAGGCGGGCTGCAGTCCATGGGGTCGCAGGACTGAGGTGACCACAGCTGTGCTATCCTAAGACACAGTCTCTACTTCATGCTCTAAGATGGCTCCTCCAGGTCCCACAAGCCGATTAGTCCAGCCAGCAGAATGGGGACAGAGGTAGCGGAGGGCAAGTTGTTCCTCTTTAAGGATGAAAGCTTCAAAATTGCATACAACCCTCATGCTTGAACTCACTGGCCAGAACTCACTGAGTCACTTGGCCACACTTAGCTCCACAGGAGGTGACAAAATGTAGTGCTGAGTGACAAGGTGATGAGCTAAAATTCAGAGATCTCATTAATTAATGAAGAAAGAGGCATGGATATTTGGGAAGAACTAGCAATCTCTGCTAAGAATTTAAAGGACAGTCTTCCATTAACTGGAGAATTAACTTTATGAAGAAAGTACTTTTCTAAAGAACATGGGTAAATGCAACATTTGGTTTTGTTCCTCCTTTTTTATTGTCATCCTTTTCCCCACTGAAAAACTGTGTGTTCTTGACATTGTAACAAGGATGTCAAATTCCCAAAAATCTCAATTAAGAGAATGCTCAAGCTGAAAGTAGAAAGGATTTTGTTTATTTCAACAAAATTCTTTAAAGCCTCTTTCTAAAATGTGTTTTCGTTATAAACGCTGAATGGGTTTCAATGCTTCTTTGATTATCCAGATCTTGTATTGCCTTGAGAGTCATAGTTATGAACACTAAATGTAGTCTAATAGTATGCAAGGGAAGAATCAACATCTAACTCTTCCTGTGCCTACTTCCTGTCCCTCACCTGCTGATGGTGCATATGATGTGCCACCTGTGGCCATGAGGGAAATGACTACATGGGCACAAGGCAGGGGGCATTCCCTTGGGCTGAACAGTGTGCAGCACCTAGGGCAGGGACCGTCTCCCCTGTGGTTTTTCTGTGACACCCCCACTCCCACCCTAGGGCTGAGCAGTGATCAGAGGTGGGGCTGAGCAGTCATCAGAAGTGAGGCTCAGCAGTGGGTCAGGGGCAGCGGTACCTGGTGAATGTTTTCTGATCAGCATTTTGAATGTAACTCAGAAATGAATGTTAGTTGGTATTTTCACTTATTTTGAGGAGTAATAGAAATGTAAACAGTGAAGTTGTATGTTGAAATTTCACTCATTCGTCAAGGATGTGATTGACTTTGCTGAATCGGATACCAGTTGGTGAAAACAAAAAGTGTTTGTTTTCATGCTGTTCACTGTGTAATGGCTACAGAAAAGGCACACTTTAAGTTTAATTTGCATTTTAAGTATTTTCTCCATTACTCTCTTAAACCTGTGAGTTAACAAAACAGTAAATCCAGCCCTATTTGTAGCATTTGCCAGTTTCCAAGGTGTAAATATTCCCAACATGGCCAATTTCAAGGCACAAATGTAATGTTCCAGAACGTGGAGCTGGTCAAAGATACTGCAGTATCACTCCTGTAACTGTATTTCCACACAGATGCAGCAGTAAAATAATTAGAAAGTGGTGAGTTTTGATTAATACTCTGTGAGTACATGCACTTCAGTTTTTAATAATTGCTGTGTTTAAACACAGATATTGCAAACAACTTGCAATATTCCTGAAAATTTAACAATCATATCTTGTGAACTGACATAAGCTGCTCCATCTCACCACTGCTCTGAGCTCTGCTATGCACAGAATGCCTGTAACTGCACGTTCCATGTCCCCCCTCTTATCTGCAGGGCTGACCCCATGCCTGCTAATGCATAGAACTTAGCTGCCTCCCCCGTTTCTGAAGAAACTCAGTCACAGCAATTTACATTCCTTGAAGTGTGTGGTCTCTACTGAAGGTTGTCGGGGTCACAGGACAGAGTGGACACTCCATTAAATATTTCACATGAATGGATCTGTTTTTCTGAATTCCACTTTAGCCAGTGATGGTTATTTTTGTTTTCCTTTTTCTTCCTTCTGTCTCCTGATAACTCATGGAGTACTGGCTTCATTGTCTCCTCTCCAGATCGCCTCTGTCAGGGGGAATTTAAGTCATTCTCTTCAGTCCCACCCAGACAGAACAGTAGCACCACCACCACCACCTCCCCCCATGCCCACCCACCCTGTTGCACTTCACCAGTTTCACTACCTCTCTGGGTCCAAAGGAGAATATAAACCCAACATAGAGTTGGTGGGAGAAAGTTCCAGCATCCTCATGTTATTCCCATCCCGTTTGCTCCCCTGAAAAGCACAAGAGACTAGACCATTACCCTCCCATCTCTGAGCATCCTCTTCTGTCTTCGTTATTATGCAGGCAGTATATCGTATTGGAGTAATTTTATTTTCCTTGAGAAGTTTGTGCAAAGATTGGTTAACTGGGATCTCAGATTTGACTGAGGGGTATATTGCCAAAGCAGGTCCCAAGGCCAAAGGATACTGGCCCCTCCATCCCTTGCATGTTTAATCTCTCCCAAGGGCAAGGAGAAAAAGGTGTGGGTAGACTCAGACAGGCTGACTCCTCGGAATGGAATTAGGTCATTGGCCACAAACTTCTTGTTGTTGGAGCTGATTTGCATTTCCAACAGGCAAGTTTTTCTAGACTGAAGTCTGAGGTTAAACACGGTGAGGTATTCAGTTTTCCCCAACCCCACTTCCTGCATCGCTGCAGAACCCTGAGGGAGTTTTGTGTGAAGAAATAGAGCGAACCTAAAGGAGCAATGTGTCCCCAGGGAAAGCAATGGGCAGGGACGTGGACAAAGCTATCCTCCAAAGGAGTCAGAGAGGAAAACATGATTAAAAAGTGAAGGTAGGGAAAACATGATTAAAAAAAATAGAACCCAGTATATTAGTTTCCTAGGGCTCCTGTAACAAAATACAACAAACTGAGTGACTTAAAAAATACAAAATTTTATGAAAATTTTATTTATTTTTAATTGAAATATAGTTGATTTACAATGTTGTGTTAGTTTCAGGTATACAGCAAACTGAATCAGTGATATATATATATATATATATGTATTCTTTCATATATAAGAAAATATTTATTCTATATTATATAATATAGTTATAATGTTATATAATAGTATATATTATAATTGTATATATAATTGTATATATATCATTATATAATTGTATGTATATAATATTATATATAACAACATTATATTATAATGTTGCTGTTGTGCTTAGTCACTCAGTCATGCCCAACTCTTTGTGACCCTTTTGGACTGTAACCCACCAGGCTACTCTGTCCATGGGATTTTTCAGGCAGCAATACTGGAGTCGGTTGCCATTTCCTCCTCCAGAAGGCTCAGCAGGTAAAGAATATGCCTGCAGTGCAGGAGACAAAGGAAACACTGGTTCAATCCCTGGGTAGAATATACGTATATATTGTCTTTCTCTGTCTGACTTACTTCACTTAGGACAATAATCTCTAGGTCCGTCCATGTTGCTGCAAAAGGCATTATTTTAATCTGAATACTATTCCATTGGGTATATATGCCACATCTTCTTTATTCATTTGTTGATGGAACAGTAGAAACTTATTGACTCACTGTTCTGCAGGCTGAAAATCAGATCAGGGTTGGCCAGGTTGGTTCTTTCTGAGGGCTGGTAGGGAGGACCTTTTGTAGGTCTCTCTCCTGGCTTCTGGGGGCCTCAGATGTTCTTTGGCTTGTGGATTGTCTTCCCTCTGTGCATGTTTGTCTCTGCGTCTGAATTTCCCCCTTTTATAAGGACACAGTCATACTAAATTAGCGCCCAATCTAATGAGCTCATCTTAACTTGATCATCTGCAAAGACCCTATTTCCCAATAAGATCACATTCATAGGTGCTGGGGGTTAGGACTCTAACATCTTTTGTGGGGAGACACATTTTAATCCATAGCATTCAGTGTAATAATCTTTATCTTTAAACTAGGCATTTAGTCTATTTATATTTAAAGTAATTCTTGAAAAATTTGGGTTTAAATCGATATTTTGTGTATTCTATTCATCCTACTCATTCTGTGTTCCTTTTACCTGTCTTCCTGCCTTCTTTTTTTAAACATATAATTCTTTCTTTTCTACTCCTTGAAGTTTAAGCACTGTTTTCTAGTATATTACTGATTGCTCTAGAAATTACAGCATGCTTACATAGTAGAGTTTTCTAAAGTTAATCTTACATTTGCTTCTTCCCAGATAATACAAGGACCTTAGATCACTTTTAACTCGATTTATCACCATATTTGAATATTATTGTCAACACACATCTTAATTATTTTTTGTTTTTTAGTCCCCTTAAAACAATTATTTTTGTTTTGTAGAGTCATTTTCATTTAGAATCACTTGCTTACTTACCACTCAAAAATTCTTTATTCCTTTTTACATATCATACATCCTACCTGAAATCACTTTCCATTTGCCTGTAGTACATCTTTTAGAAGTCTTCTTTATAGATCCTCTAGTGAGGAATTCTCTTAGCTTTTGTTATCTAAAATTACCTTTAGTTCATCTTCACTTTTGGAAAAAAAATATTTTTTCTGCGTCTGATTGTAGATTTCTAGGTTTTTATTTCCTTGCAGCACATTGAAGATATTATTTTGTTTATCTCCTGGGGTACATTGTTGTAAAGAACTCAGCTATCCATCTGACTTACTGGAGCGTTCCCTCCAATAAGGTTTTGTATTTTTAAGCTAATTTTAAGATTTTTTTTTCTTTTTCTTCAACATTCTACAATTTCATCCTGTTGTGTCTACCTATGGATTTCTTTTTTATTTAGTGTGTTTAGAATTTGTTGGACTTCATGAATCTGTGTATTAGAATTTTCATCAGCTCTGGAAAATTCTAAGCCATTATCTTTTCAAATGTAACTTCTGTTCCATTCTTTCTGGAACTCTAACGTTAAAATGTCTATATTTGCCTTGTCTATTAACCTTTCTTCCATAGTTTTTATGCATTTATCTACTTTTTAATGAATTTCTTCTGACATATCTTCTGGCTCATTAATTCATTCTTTAGCTATATTTGTTGTTGTTGTTTAGTCGCTAAGCCATGTCCAACTCTTTGTGATCCCATGGACTATAGCCCACCAGGCTCCACCGTCCATGGGATTTTCCAGGCAAGAACACTGGAGGTGGGGTGCCAACCATGTCCAGCTCTTTGTGACCCCGTGGACTATGGCCCACCAGGCTCCTCTGTCCACGGGGTTTCCCGGGCAAGAACACTGCAGCAGGTTGTCATTTCCTTCTCCAGGGGATCTTCCCGACCCACAGGTTGAAACCATGTCTCCTGCTTGGCGGGTGGATTTTTACCCTTGAGTCATCTGGAAGCTATGTTTAGTATGCTGTTAGATCTGTTTATTTAGTTTTTAATTTTAGTTATTGTATAGAAGTTCAATTTGGTTCTTTTGTAGTTTTGCTGTTATTTTTATAGTTTTCTGTTCTCCAGAGATATTTTCAAACTTGTCTTTTATATCTTTATACAGAATATCAGAGTTGCTTTCATGATCTCAGTCTGATAATTGAAATATCTCAAGTATTTGTAGAGTTTGATTGCTGTGTGTTTTTATTGCCCATTCTTGCTTGGTTCCTTGCTTTCTTGTGTGTTTGAGCTGTTATTCATTGACTTTGAAAAATTATTTTGGAGATTTCTTTGAGACCTTTCTCCAGTGATGATTTGAGTTTGTTTTTTCAGGTAATCTGGGAGCATTGCCAGATTGGGTAATTTTTAAACTAACTTCACAGCCTAAAGTTTTCTTGGTGACCCAAGTTTTGTGAATTTGGGCTGCAAACCTATGTGAGCTCTGGCTTGTGGCAATATCTTCCCAGGGATTCTGCACACCCTCTCCCCCTGTATTAAGGCAACTTTCCTGAGAGTCAGGGATGGGTGTGGTGAAACAGGACAAGTTTACAGCTAGCTGGCTCACCCTTACCCGAGGTTTTAACCCTTCGGGTGAACCCTGGGATCTATGGCAATTCCAAGGCCTAGATTTCACCTGTATTTGGGCCCAATTATTCTTTATATTATATATTGTTAGCCCCTCCTATTTTTACTAATCTTACATTTTATCCATTGTAAGTAGTTGTTTTCAGTTGATCCAAATAACATAGTTTTCTATATTCCCAGAAACAAAGCTCCAAAGAAACTTAGGATGCCACATTTCTTCTAATCAACACTCAAAAATATGGCACTGACACTGGTTTTATCTCAAACTCTTTGTTTTCAAAAGTGGTCTAATGCAAGGTACATAAATAACATTATGAGTTGAAAGAGAACTTAGAAACCAACAACCCGGACTTCCCTGGAAATCCAGTGGTTAAGACTCCATGCTTCCACTGCAGGGGGCATGAGTTCAATCTCTGGTCAGGAGAACTAAGATCCCGCATGCTGTTGGTACAGCCAAAAATAAATAAATAAATCCAACAACCCTATCCTCATTTAGGGCTTCCCTGGTGGTGCTAGTGGTAAAGAACCTGCCTGCCAATGCAGGAGACATAAGAGATGCAAGTTCTATCCCTGGGTTGGGAAGATATCCTGGAGAAGGGCATGGCTATCCACTCCAGAATTCTTGCCTGGAGAATCCCATGGGCAGAGGAGCCTGACAGGCTACAGTCCATAGGGTCGCAACGAGTTGGACACAACTGAAGCAACTTGGCAGGCACACACCCTCATTCGGAGGATGAAGCCCAGAGGTATTGAGTGGTTTCCTCAGAGTCCCGTGTGAACTGGGGGCAGGACCAGGATTAGAACTCCAGCATCTCTGAGGCCTGTGTTCTCTTCACTCCCCTGCAGTTTGCTGGGCAATATGAAATCATGTCAGTTCTCAGTGTCCATTTCCCAGATGAGGAAATGTGGATGCTTAGCTTCTCTTCATGTTTTCTCCCAGAAGTACTATGTAGAACCTATCGTGTGGTATTTTGCAGGCTTACTGCTTGAGTAGTAGAGGAGGAATATTTAGAATCTTGGAGACAAGTGAGTCTTCCGCAAAGTTAACTAAATGAGCAACAAGTAAAATGCTAATGTTTTAAACTAATGTAATAGAAATATATTATCAAAACAAAGTTTATGTGAATAAATCTAGAAGTTATCTTTGCTTTTGCATTTTATCTCTCCCATCACCCTAGTTTCAATTCCAAAATACACCTGAATCCAACCAATTCTTTGTCTTCACTACTTTTACCCTAGTTCAGCCACCTATGCCTCTTGCCTGCACCATATGACAACCTCCTCACTAGTGTTCTTTTTCTATTTTTGTACCCCCTCATCTATTCTCTGTATAGCAGCCATACTTTACTTTATAAAATAAAATCTAGGATGTGTCTTTCTCTGCTTAAAATGCTGTAATTGTTTCCATTCCTCTTAGAGACTGTATTTATTTACTCAGGCTGCTATAACAAAGTACCACAAAGAGTGTGGCTTGAAACAGGAGTTCTGGAGGCTAGAAGTCCAAAATTAAGATATTGGCAGGGACATGCTCTCTCTGAAGGTTCTAGTGGTTCTGAAGGTTCTTGACTCTTCTGAGCTTCTGGTGGTTGCCTGCAATCCTTGGTGTTCCTTGACTGTAGACCTATCACTCCAATCTCTGCCTCCATTGCCATATGGCATTCTACCTGTGTGTATGTGTTCAGATTTCCCTCATCTTATAAGGACACAAGTCACTGGTATTAAGGCCCACTCTAACCCAGTGTGGCCTCATCTTAACTTGATTACATCTGCAAAGACCCTATTTCCCAGTCAAGTCCCATTCACAGGTACTGGGGCTTAGGACTTGAACATGTCTTCTTGAGGGGGACAGGATTCAGTCTACAGCACTGACCTAGAAAGTCCTCATGATTGGGCCCTGACCACCTGGCTAACCCCATCTTACCTCCTTCTGCCTTGCTTACAATTCCAGCCACCCTGGCTTCCTTGTACTTTGAAGAAGCCAAGCTTTAGGAGGTTTACACTGACCACTCTGTCTGCTTGGAAAGTTTTTTCCCCAGGCTCCCTCTTGTTATTCAGATCTTGAAGTAGGTGTCACTTCCTTATCGGCCTACCCCAGTCACCGGTTCCCTTTTATCACATCACCATATTCTACCTCTCAGAGTAGTACTTATCACAATGTGACATTTTTGTTGTGTGTTTCTTGTTTCCTCCTACTATGATATTAGCTCATCAAGAACAATGACCTTATCTCCCCCATTCACAGCTGTATCTTCAGCGCCTAGAACAGTTTCCTGTGCACAGTAGGTGCTCAATGAATATTTGTTGAGTGAATGACTACCTCATGGAATGAATTTTTTTTCCCTTTTCAGACTTAGCTTAAATGATGCAACTTGGAAAGAGCAGCTCCTGCCTAAGCAATACTTAGGGACCATTGCAAAATGTATTGGGAATATGTTTTTTAAAGGGGATCATGAGCAAGTTGTAAGGTAAGAAGGTGGGTCTTCAAAGATTGGGGAGATATGGTCCCAAGTGGGTAGGTGTAGAAAATGTAGATGGGTCCTGGGAGGAAGATGGACAATTCCCTTTCCTGCTGTGGCTACAGGAGCAGGAAACTTGGAACTCATTTGTATTTCTGGAATTTCTAATAATAAAAGTATAATACCAGCAGCAATAATGATAATAAATGTTTACCGAGTTCTCACTTTGCACTAGCCCTGTACTAAATGTTTATACTTCATTCTTACCATCCTTGTGAGAAGGTATCATCCTTACAGATGAGAAAAGGCAGACTCTGAAGGCTGAGTAACAAGACTTAGCACAGCGTTAATGAGTGACTGAGCTGGGTTTTGAACCCAGATCCAAAAGCTAGTGCCCCACTGCATGTGCCCACTGCTGTCCTGAACTTAATTATTTCTGGCTGTGCCGGGTCTTTGTTGCTGTGTGTGGGCTCTCTCTAGTTTGGCGGGTGTGGGGTGGGTACTCTCTAGCTGCAGTGCATGGGCTTCTCATTGTGGTGGCTTCTCTTGCTGGAAGAGCACAAGCTCCGGAGTGCGCGCCTTCAGTAGTTAAGTCAGTTAGTTGCCCCACGGCATGTGGGACCTTCCCAGGCCAGGGAGCCAACCCGTGTACCCAGCATTGGCAGGCGAATTCTTAACCACTGGACCACCAAGGAAGTTCCTGAACTCATTTTTAAGTTCTGCTCTGTTGTTTCATCCTCTGCTGATATGCAATGTTAGTCGCTCAGTCATGTCCACCTGTTTGCGACCCCATGGACTGTAGCTCTTCAGACTCCTCTGTCCACGTAATTCTCCAGGTAAGAATACAGAGTGGGTTGCCATCTCCTTCTCCAGGGGATCTTCCCGACCCAGGGATTGAAGCTGGGTTTCCTGCATTGTGGGCAGATTCTTTACTATCTGAGTCATCAAGGAAGCCTCTACACATATGTATACTCCCCAGATCACACTGCATATCCTTCATTTACCCACTTCTTGTTGTCAATCTAACAAATACTGTTTAGTTAGTACATCTGTTTCTGCCACACTTGCATATTTCTAGAAAAATACTTGAATTTTACATTCTGACCCCTTCTCCTTTAGCATGCCCTGGCCACACATCTCAGTTTGTAAGCGAATCCCTTCCCAGCTGTTGTCAGTGATTTTCTATAGCAAGTGTCTTAGAGAAGGTCTTCCACTGAAGACAGCAGGAACAAGAAACACTCCAGGCCCTTACTTTGGATCTGTGAATGGAAAAGAAAGATGAGCCGCTCCCAAATTCCCCAGCCCCTTTGGTGGAGGCTCCAGCTGGCAGGGGCCACCTCTACCCTTCTGCTTCATCCCTTCACTATACTTCAACACAGCAAAGCACAGCCACTGGCAACCAAGCCCTGGATGAGGAATCGCCACACCCATTTGATTATGGTTTTGAATTTCAGGTAAAGGTGCCAAAGCTGACAGCATCTGTATGGGGCTGTTGGCTTTGAAGGCCAAGGGTTAGCTCTTGTATGTCAGAGCAAGGCGTCCTGGGCAGCAAATCTACGCTGCCAAGAAAGAGGCCTCTTCTTCTTCCTTCCTATTTGTGTTTTTCTTTTTTTTCTATTTGTGCCAGATTCTGTTTTTAAGATTTTTAAAATAAATTATATTTTAGAATAATTTAAGTTTAGAGAAGAGTAGCAAAGATACAGAGGATTCTCATATACCAGACACCTAGTTCCCCTTATTGTTAACATCTTACATTATAGTGTTACATTTGTCACAGCTAGTGAATTAATAATAATACATTATTGTTAAATAATATCACTATTTTAATGAGATTCATTACTTCTTCCCTGTTCTGTTACAGAATTCATCCAGGATACCTCATCACACATTCAGTCATCATGTCTCCCCTGGGCTGTGAAAGTTTCTTAGACTTTTGTTGTTTCTGATGACATTGGCAGTTTTGAGGAGTATTGGTCATGTATTCTGTAAGGGCTTCCCTGCTGGCTCAGATGGTAAGGAATCTGCCTGCAGTGAGGGAGACCTGGGTTTGATCCCTGGGTTGGGAAGATCCCCTGGAGAAGAGAATGGCAACCCATCTCCAGTGTTCTGGAGAATCCCATGAACAGAGGAGCCTGACAGGCTACAGTCCATGGGGTCCCAAAGAGTAGGACACAACTGAGTGACTAGCACTTTCACTTTCATTCTATGAAATATTCTGCAATTTGGACTTGTTTGAAGTTTATCCCATGATTAGATTGGGATTATGGGTTTTTGGAAAAGAGGTCTCACAAGTAAGGTGCCATTACCATCATGTCTTATCAAGGGTGCATACTACTGACATGGTTTATCACTGTGGATGGCGATCTGGCTCCCCTAACTGAGGTGGTGTTTGACCGGCTTATCTCCTGTAAAGATACTTTTTCCCCATTTCCATACTGTCCTCTTTGGAAGGAAGTCACTATGCGTGGCCCACACTCAGGAGTGAGGAGCTATGCTCCACAATAAAATACTTAGAATTGTTATCCCTGGGAGATTTGTCTATTCTCCCCATATATTTACTTAGTCAGTCATTCATTTATGTAAGTATGGAGTCATGGATATTCACTATAACTTTTTTTTTTTACTACTTTCTTTATCTGTTGCTCGTGTTGCTCCTGGTTTGACCACTGAAACTCTTTCAGATGACTCCTTTGTCCCTGGGACCTACCCCTTTCATTGTTTGTGTATGTAGGTAGTTTTTTAATTTAGTACTTGCCTTTTTGGCACAGTAAGATGATCCAGGCTCATCTTGTATGTTTCCTGTCCTAGCCCTAGAATCAGCCATTTCTCCAAGGATACCTGGTTCCTTTGATTGAAGAATGGTATTAGAAATCAAGATAGCAGCATTTTGTTTTATATTATCCATTAAAAACCAAAACAAGCCATTAAAAAAGAAAGCAGCAATGAAAAGCAGTCTGGAGCAGGGTTGAAACACAGGTCAGCAGTGAAGAGGTGAAGTAACTGACTTACTCATATTTTTAGGGTGGAGAACTGAAATTAGAAACTTGTCTGTTGAACCATGGTACAAAGAGTGATTTGTTGGTATTGATCCATCACCTAGTCATCTCTCCCTTAATCCATAACAGCAAATTTCAGCTCCTCATTTGTGATTTCAAGTGAGCAACGTTCAAGGTGGCTGCTTGTCACCACTAAAGAATGCACTCATCTGCACTCTTAGGCTCCACCGCAGGAAAAAACCCCCGAGAAGCATTTGGAAGACCAGCTCCTGCTCTCTTTGCCAGCAGGATCCAGTGCGCTCTGTGAGCAGAAAGCTCAGCAGAGTAGACAGAGCTTCAGGGCTGCTCACTGGCTGGCTGGCTGGAAAACCCTGTCTTAGGAACCTCAGGAGCACAGGGGCTCAGGCGGGGAACGGACCCCACCCTGCATCCTGCCCTCAGGAGGCTTATGGGCTTCAACTCTTCACACCTCTGTGTGTCCCACACCCACTGCCTGACACAGTCATTTCCTGGGCGGCTCCACTGTAAGGACGGGGTGCAGAGCTCAGCTCTGGGTGTGATCCAAACTTGAGTCTTGCTCATGAACTCGAATCTGAAGTTCAGCTTCCAAAGCAGCACAGTAGGAAGCATGATGGAGTAGCAGTGGTTAACTGAGCCCAGGAATGAGCTTGGGAAGGTGTAGGGAGCATCTCCAGATTTTTCACTGATTCCATGGGTTCTCTCTTGCAGCTTAAGTCTCGAGTTCTCATGACTCCTTTAGCCCTGTCTCCTCCACGGAGCACACCAGAGCCCGACCTCAGCTCCATCCCTCAGGATGCAGCCACGGTACCCAGCTTGGCAGCCTCACAGGCTCTCACAGGTAGGTCAGGTGAATGAACTCCAAGGCTGTGATGACTTGTCCACAAGCTAAAGTTCTTTTGTGAGCTAGTGAGCTACCACCGAGATGGCTCAAATGAAGGATTTAATGTGTGTTAGCTGGACAACACATAGGATGACCAAATTCTCTGAGAACATCTATTCAAATGTCTCACAGCCTGAATTATTTGCAGTTGTTTTTCAATGCATCTTGAATTCGCTGGTTGCTGTGAGTGGATGGGGACTAGAAAGAGTGGTTGTTGGCCCATCTTCTTCTCTTCAGAGACAGGTTAACTTTGTACCAATAGTGAGCCTGCTCACCTCAAAGAGTTTCTGTCCCTGTGTTTGTGCTTCCAGATCTCCTAAGGATCCTGATGTCCCCCAGTCCCACCTAGTACCAGCCAGTCCAGTCAGGGTAGACCTCTGCCCAGTCTCTCTGATGGGGTGTCCACCAGTGGACCGACAGTTCCATCCCAAGAGTAACAGCAATAGGATGGTCTCTTTCTCTCTACACACACACACACACACAGATCCTCCTCATCACAAACCACCCCCAGCCCCATCCCATTTCAATTCCTTGGTGCCCTCCCCATACTGTTGGGTAAAAACCAGACTTTGCAGTATGGCCTACAAGGCCCTGCTCTAGTCTTTAGGGCCCACCATAGGATCATTGCATATTCTCTCTTCTCTTTCTGGAATGATCTTTCCTCTGGTCACCCTCTCTTGTATCTCAGCTCAGGTAGTGGTGGTGGTTTAGTCGCTCAGTCATGTCCAACTCTTGTGACCCCATGGACTGCAGCCCATCAGGCTCCTCTGTCCATGGAATTTTCCAAGCAAGGATATTGGAGTGGGTAGCCATTTAGTACTCCAGGGGATCTTCCCAACTCAAGGATGGAACCCAGGTCTCCCACATTGCAGGCCGATTCTTTACCATCTGAGCCACCAGAGAAGCCCCATCTCAGCTCAGGTACTTCCCTCAAAAAAGCCTTCACTGACTTTCCTGCCAGGGTTCCCAGGAAGAGCTCTTCCAGCCCCTCCCTAGTGTTTTTGCAGCCAAGGTCCCACTTCACTTTCTGTAGTTCTCTGAGTAGGTCTTTCTCCCCTGCAGGGCCCTAAGCTCTCTGAAGCCGGGGATCATGTCGATTTGGTTCACCATTTTCTCTGTGGGGCCTAGCACACTACTGCCTGGCATGAAGGTCCCTTGTCAGTTCGGGGTTTTACCGAATCATCTGGGCTTAGTAGGGGAGAAGGCAACCTGGTAGAGTGAAAAGAGCACACAGGTCATGACATCAGAAAGACGTGAAACAAATCCCTGTCGCACCACTAATTATACTTTCTGAGCAGCCACTTCACCACTTTTTACCTCAGTTTCTTCATTACCAACAAAATAATAATATGTAGTTCTCAGGTTTATTTTGAAAATCAAACAAGGTAAAGTATATACAATGCCTGGACTATATAGTAGCTGCTCAGTAAAAACTAATTTTCTTCAACTTTATTACTGTTTAATCCTTCCAAAATTCTTATGGTTTCCTCTTAAAGTCTTTCTTCAACACTCCTCTGCACTAGTGGCCCCCAAGGTAAGATGCTCATATCTGGGCTGGGGACATAGGGAGACGTAAGAGGAGTCATTAACCTGTAGAAGAAAATATGATAGCTACTATTAGTATTTCTTTTTATATCACCCTTTAAATTTTTCTATTTTTTGGTTGCATTTTAAATGTATGCAATACATTAATATGGTTGAGAAGGTCTATAACCTATAAATAAATAAACACATTTGGGGACACATGCTTAAAAGATTTTTTTACCAGTATGATGTATTTAAAACTGCAGGGAGGATTCCCCTGGTTATCCAGGGGTTAAGAATCCACCTGCCAATGCAAGGGACACATGTTCAATCCCTGGTCCAGGAAGATCCCACGTGACTCGAGGCAACTAAGCCTGTGTGCCACAACTACTGAACCCATGCTGTAGAGCCCATGCTCCGCAACAAGAGAAGCCCACAATGGGAAGCCAGTGTACTGAAACTGGAGGGTAGCCTGCATGCAGCAACAGAGACCCAGCACAACCAAAAATAAATAAAATTCTAAAAGAAAAAAAAACAAAACTAAAACTACAGGGGCTTCTGGTTGGGCTCACCTAAATGGACTACTGAGTGTGCATTATCCCTGAGATTGTTGATAGAATTCTCTTTAGAACTCATCGAATATATAGTTTTTGGAGTAATTAGCATCATGTCAATTTTTTTTTTAACTGAAGGTTAACAACAACAATGATGGCAAATGCCAAACATTATGTATAGCTTGAGAGCTTCTTGAGAGGAGGAGGGAAGGTTTTTTTTTTTTTTTTAAATGGAAGATAATTGCTTTACAATGCTGTGTTGGTTTCTGCCACACAACATGAATCAGCCATACACCTGTCTCCTCCCTCTTGAACCTCTCTCCCACTTTGCACTCCATCCCAACCCTTTAGGTCATCACTGAGCATCAGGCTGAGCTCCCTGTGTTATATAGCAACTTCCCACCAGCTATCTATTTCACATATGGTAATGCATATGTTTCAGTGCTACTCTCTCAGTTTGCCCAGAGGGAAGATTTTATATGTGTATATTCCCAGCATAGAAATACATTTGTACACACGGTCCATAACTGTCTATGCTTCAGATTTGAATACATCGGAGGGGACACACCTGTCTGTCTCTTCCCAACCAGGAGGCTGTCTTGAGAGCAAGCCCTGGCAGTTGGGCTTTTTTTGTCTCTTTTACTTGTCAAGTTGGGAAGAATTGGTGCCACTTTGGCCTTTTCAGCTTTCCCAAGGCCAGAGCCAAGGGGACATGGCTGAGGCATCCTGCCCCCGCCCCCCATCCCCAGCCCCGCATACAGGAGCCACTGCAGGCCTGATGTGCTTTGATACTGAGGGCTTTGTGGGTCTCTTTCCACAGTCTGCCTCTACATCAACAAGCAAGCCAATGCAGGGCCGTACCTGGAGAGGAGGAAGGTGCAGCAGCTCCCTGAGCACTTCGGGCCTGAGCGGCCGTCAGCAGTCCTGCAGCAGGCTGTGCAAGCATGCATCGACTGTGCCCACCAGCAGAAGCTGGTCTTCTCCCTGGTCAAGCAGGGCTACGGTGGCGAGATGGTGTCAGGTAAGGCCCTGGAGTGGACGGTATGAGGAGGGCAATGCAGGAGACCCTGGTTCAATTCCTGGGTTGGGAAGGTCCCCTGGAAAAGGGATAGGCTACCCGCTCCAATATTCTTGGGCTTCCCTGGTATCTCAGACAGTAAAGGATCCACCTGCAATGCAGGAGACCTGGGTTTAATCCCTGGGTTGGGAAGGTCCCCTGAAGGAGGACGTGACAACCCACTTTAGTATTCTTGCCTGGAGAATCTCCATGGACAGAGGAGCCTAGTAAGCTACAGTCCATGGGATCGCAAAGAGTCAGACACGACTGAGCGACTAAGCATGGCATCCATGGGTGTCTCCAAAGAGGAAAGCAGCTGAGTCAGGCTTGGGGGACTGTGGCCAGGGTCTGTCTCCATCTGCTGGGCTCCAGGGGCCTTAAATGAGCCTGTGTGCCAAAGGGGCCTGAGGAGAAGAGGCTCCCGGACCTGGGTAAGAAGACTAGACATCTGAATCCTCTCCCTTGACTTGTTCCTTTCTCTCATCTCCACTTCCAGCTCATCAATAAATCCTATTGTTCTAACTTCCAAATACATTCAGAATCAAGCCACTTTTCATGACCCACAGTAATCACTCTGGTTCTTTCCAAATCTAAGCCAGATCATGCCCCTCCTCTGCTCCAAATCCTCAACAGCTCTCATGTCACTCCCAGAAAAAGCTCACATCCTTACAAGGGCTCCCAGGCCCCATGTGACCTGGCTCTGGTCACTTCTCTCTCTTGTTTTTTTTTTTTTTTGGTCACTTAAGTCCTCCATTTGACTCTGGTCACAATGGCTTCCTTCGTATGTCCTCCAACCACGCTCCTCCTGCCTCAGGACATTTGCACCTGCTGTTCTCTCTTTCTGGAATGTTCTTTCTCCAAGTGTCCATGTGACTTGCTCCTAGACTTCCTTCAGATTTATAGTCAAATGCCACCTTCTCAAAAATCCCTTTCCTGACTACCCTGTCTGACATATCAGCCTTTGTCACTATTTATTCTCCCTTCCTCCATTTCATTCCTTTTTCATAGCACTTGTCACTGTGCAGGGAAGTGGGGAAAGTTCATGGTCTCAACCTATCTCACAGGATATGTTTTTGTTTGTATTTAACAAGAGCTCAATCCCACCTCGCAGCACACTCCTCCAGTTTGCACCCTGACTGAACAGCATCCAGAGGGAGGGGGAGGTGTCACCACAAGGCGGAGGCGGACTTTAGAGCTCCACCCCCTCAGCTGCTCCCCTGACCGAGACTGCCTGTCTTCTCCACGTGTACAGTGGTTGTCACCACTTGCCCTTAAGGCCTTGGAGCTCCACACCTTTGCAAGATGCTTTGAATCCGAGAGGACAGCCTGGTGTCTTCTCTGGCCCAGCATCATGGACACAGCCTCCATATACCCAGGCAAAAGGGAGCCAACTTTCCATTCACAGGGCAGTACAGGTGACCCTGCTGGCTGGCTAAGAGAGGATTTGAGAGAGGGGCCTCTAATGTGGCTGTGTCCTGCAAAACCAAAACATAAGTGTTTTCCTGGACTCCAGGTCAATAACCAGGGTTTGCAGGTGGGGAGATATTGCAGCACAGCTTCACCAGCTCATCCTGACTCAGCCCTCCTTCTGGAGCTCCCTCTGAGAAAGAAGCTGGATCTGTCTAGCTGGTAACTGATTAAAACAGAACTTGGCGAGGTCTGGGTGCATGTGTCTGACCCAGGGTGACTTCTAAGAGACTCCAGTAGATGCGGGCAGAAGAGAGGAGGAAGAAGAACTGCACCAAGAGGGGCCCAAGAGGAGAGTCCCACTGTCAGACCTCTGAGGGCTCCTTGGTTGTTCTTTCCTGATCTGAGAGTCAGGTTCTCGAACCTGGACTGCTCTCTGAGGTTGAAAGCCTTGTCCTTTTCCTGGCTAAACAGCAGAGCTCAAGACACAGACCAGTGCTCAGAGAAAGCTCTTCCTGCACTCTGTGCCCCTCCCTCTTGAGTGAATCCCACCCAGGTTCTTTGTGGCCCTGCCCTCGGCTGGGAGAGCAGACCCCTAACTCTCTGGTCTGCTGCTCAGCCTTTCTGTGGCCTCAGGGGCCTTGGCACTGGCGAGGAGGTTCTGCAGAGCCTGACACCAACATCCGAGCAGGCAAAGCCCTGCCAAGTTTCCCTTGGCTGAGGGATTCCCAGGAAGGCCAGAGTGGAGTGCCTGGTCTTGGAGAATGCAGTGGCACTGAGGAGCCTCCTCCTTGAGGTTGTGAAGCGGCACAGTGGTCTTCCACTTTTCTGGTGGTGATGTGGAAGCCCAGCAAGATGATGATTGCTCCAAGGTGGTTTAGGGAGGGGCCTGAGGAGAAAGACCCAGTCTCCCCCACTGTCCACCTAGAACCTGAGCCTTCAGACACTGCTTTTTAAACATCCTCGTGGGCACAACGTGTAGAAAATGGTGACACTAGTGTGGGCATCGTGGACCTGAAGAACTCAAACCTCCATGCTTGGGCCTCGGGCCACCCCAGAGGCTGAGGGCCCATGTCCCAGTACCATGGCCCATTCCCGGCACACCTGTTGGGATGCTCTGCCTTAACCATGTTCTCCCAGAGGGGTAGCTATTGAGATCTCACATATTACATGTCTGCTTCCAGGAGGTGGGATTTTCCCACTGTGTGAGCTTCCAGGAATCTCTGGGAATGTGGAAACCCTGATCTAAGGCACAGGCCTGATGCCCCAGACCCACCTGCTGTGTGGTCAGTCTCCATCTCAACTAGTCTTTTAAGGTATGGGAGGTGAGCAGCAGTGCCTGCCCCTCCCCACTTCCCCCCCTCCCCCCACCCAAGAGGGAATCTCCAGCATGTCCCAGAGGTCAAGATCCTCCTTACTGAGCCCCTTGGCAGCTCTTTGCTGACCCTCCCAATCAGAGTCATTATTATGGAGCATTAAAGTGACAGGCAAACGCCCCTTAGAGGCCACAGGAGCTGGAAAAACACTTCAGGCCTTCTCAGTTTCCTCGTCTACATTATGGGATCATAACCTTCTTTCCACTGTCTTCACAGGACAGTCAGACAGCATAAATGAGGTGATAGACATGAAAGCTCTTGTTAAATTATTAAAAGTTACACAAAAGAAATGATTCTTTTTATTTCTAATTTGAATGGGTAGGTGTGTGTGAGAGTTTATTTTTCAGTTCTGAAATCAAAGTTAGCTCTGGTCGCCTTGTCCCAGTCCTTGCAGTGCGCTAGCCTTTGGGAGCTAGAGTATAAAAGTCCAGGCTGCGTTCCACATGTGCGCACTGAGGGCAGAGCCTGGAGGAGGAGGGGAGCAGAATGTCCTGCTGGGGATCTTTTTATGTGTTCCCCACACTGGAGCTGGTGTGTGAGCTTCACATGGCAACAGAGTTCCGTGAGGAGGATTACACAAAGAAACAAGTTCTCAGCTGGAGGAACTGGATGTTTCTTCAAAATTCTGGTAGCCCTAGAGAAATTGAGTGTGATCTAGCATCACTACGGAGAGAACACCGAGAACACCTTTGGAGTTCTTTTATAAAGACTCCTCCCCAGAAGGCTGAATGAACCCTGAACACTGGGTTAGAATTGGACACCTCAGTATGAACTCAGTTTTATTTGAATACACATATATATCTAGATCTGGGCTTCCCCAGTGGCATGACGAATCTGCTTGCAGTGCAGGAGATGTGCAGGAGATGTGGGTTCAATCCCTGGGTCTGGAAGATACCCTGGATGAAGGCATGGCAACGCACTACAGTATTCTTGCTGGGAAAATCTGGTGGACAGAGGAGCCTGGCAGGCTACAGTCCATAGGGTTGCAAAGAGTCAGACACTACTGAAGGGACTGAACACACACACCCGTGCACACACACGCACACACACACAGTCACATCTAGATACAGACATTTATCAAGACCCACCTTTGATCCAAGTCTGTTTATCTAGAGTTGCTTAAAAAATGACGGTGTGTCAGAGGGATGCAGGAGTAAATCTGCAAGCTCCCAAAAGATAAAAACTGGAATAATTTAGCAATAAAATAAATAACATAGTGTTGGACAGCCCACAGTACAAAATAAGTATATTGAGTCTACACTGTTATTAATGAATAAACAAATAAATAAGTGGAGGAGAAGGGACAAGTCTTCCTTATGGAAGAATTTCAGATTATATAGAGACTGTTCCCTCTTCAGGAGGTAGAGCCTAATCCCTCCATTGCCCTTGAATGTGGATAGGACCGTGTGACTTATTTCCCAGGAACAGAATATGAAGAATACAGTGGAGAAACATAGCAAACACTTTCTTGGCCAGGAGATGAAGGTTAACATCCCAGAGATGTCATGTGTCTATCTGATGCAAGGAGAAAGGCGCTTTGCCTCTGCAGTCTTCCTCCTCAAAAACTCATGTGAAAGTGGGTGTTAGTTGCTCACTTGTGTCGAACTCTTTATGACCCCCTGGAGTGTAGTCCACCAGCTTCCTCTGTCCATGGAATTCTCCAGGCAAGAATACTGGAGTGGGTTGCCATTCTCTTCTCTAGGGGATCTTCCTAATCCAGGGATCAAACCACAGACTCCTGCATTGCAGATGGATTCTTTACTGTCTGAGCCATCAGGGAAGCTCCCCAAAAACCATAACCCCAGTCGAATCATGAGAAAAATGTCAAACAAACCAAATTGAGAAACATTTTACAAAATACATGATCAGTACTCCTCAACACTGTCAAGATCATGAAAAACAAGAAAAGACTGAGAAACAGTCACAAACCCGAGGATACCAAGTTTACGCAACAGGTACAGCCAATGTGATCTCCTGAATGAGATCCTGGAACTGAAATAGGGTGTTAGTGAAAAAACAGGTGAAATCCAAATAAAACTTAGTTAAAAGCACAGCAGAACTGACCACACCAAGACCTGTTCCCCAGGGCTGATGGGCTTGTGGCTTTCTCCAGAGTCCTGCTCTGAGTAGCTGTGTCTGTGCTTTTCCAGTCTCCGCCTCCTTTGATGGGAAGCAGCACTTGCGGAGCCTGCCTGTGGTGAATAGCGTCGGGTATGTCCTCCGCTTCCTCACCAAGCTGTGCCGAAGTCTCCTATGTGACGACCTCTTTAGCCACCAGCCCTTCCCCAGGGGCACCAGCGCCTCCGACAACGCCCCCGAGAGCCAGGAAGGCAGGATGGAGTCAGGTAGGCTTTTGTGGTCTGTCCTCGGGGCCTGCAGGTGGTTCCAGGTGTCCCTGCCCTCCCAGGGCAGAGGAGGCTGCCACTGAGGGGGCTCCTGGGAGCTCTAGGAGCTAGAGGTTCCCTCCTTCTGCTAGAGGTTCATGAGCTGCCCCTCTGGGCATCTGAGGCACAGTGAGAGCCGGCCAGGACCAAGGACACCCCGACGGTCCCCACCCAGGCTGCAGTGGAAGAGATGGCTCCAGCTACTGAGAGCTGACATTGTAACTTTTAGGCCTATGTTATTAGAATGTAGACACTGAGACAGCATCACTTGTAATGAGTGATCTTTTTTCCTCTCTTCTAATAAAGACTCTTGAGCATTTATTCATCATTGTCGAATAATTGAAAGACTACTAACCTAAGTAACAAAGAAATCCTGAAGAAACAAGGGCTAACGAATTGATTACGTTGGTCCTGTCTGGGGGCCTCAGGTTCCTACCCAGGTCAATAAAACGTGTAATACAGTGTCTATCATGGCAGGAATTTGACCTGGCTGTAAATCATATATGTCCTCCAGTGAGATTTAGTGTTTCTCCCTCATCACAGGACAGAAGGTATCCCAGGAGCTAAATGCCTTTTGTACCACCAGCCCCAGAATAGCTCAGTGTAGGGAAGTGGTCGGTGGGAAGGGCAAGACCACCTGGACAAACTTGCCACACCATTGTCTGCCCAATAGGCTAGGTGCCAGTGGGAGCTGCTCATCCCCCACGTAGTGGCCCTGAGTTATGGATTTGAAGGCAATGGCACCCCTCTCCAGTACTCTTGCCTGGAAAATCCCATGGACAGAGGAGCCTGGTAGGCTGCAGTCCATGGGGTCGCTGAGGGTCGGACACGACTGAGCGACTTCCCTTTCACTTTTCCTTTCATACCTTGGAGAAGGAAATGGCAACCCACTCTAGTGTTCTTGCCTGGAGAATCCCAGGGATGGGGGAGCCTGGTGGGCTACCGTCTATGGGGTTGCACAGAATCGGACATGACTGAAGCTACTTAGCAGCAGCAGAACATGAGTCCAGATTCTAGATTTCAGGTTTCAAGGATGAGGAGACATGTCGCCTTTTTTCTTTCTCTGGAAGCAGTGTTGTTGATACATAAAGAACACATAGATGGTGAAACTGAAATCTAGCCATTATGTCATTCTGCAAACATTTGCTGACCCCTTTCCTATTCCAAGTACCTTGTGAGACCCTGTCTTGGAATAAGGCAAATACGTGAGCTTAGGAAGTTTTTGAGGTATTGAGTGACCAGTGTGAATAATGAAAAAACCAATACATTTGCAGTTATGTGCTCACAGACAGGTTTAGAGAGTTCAGCAGAAGGATACTTATAATCAGAGTGGCTATATTTTAAGCCTAGGAGGACATCAGGGAAGATTCTTAGCATAGATTTTTCTCATATAATGTCAAGAATCTTGTCTACAATTTTACTTTAAACTCTCTGAGACCTGGGAAACAGGAAGAAATCTGGCCTTTACAAAGAAAGGTACCTAATTAAATATAGCCTGTGTGAGCAGATGCTCTATACTTCTGTGTTTTCTTGATGCCTCTATATGTCTGAACTTGAGAAAGTCTTCTCATGTCTCTGGGCCTCAGTTTCCTGTGTGAAATGAGGGGTTGAGTTGCTCATGTATAACCTTCTGGTTCTGACAGTCTATGAATCTGGCCTCTCCTATAAACCTTGGTTGACTCAGAAACATATTGTAAAGCTAATGTATCTTCCAGTGAATTTTGCAATGAGAACAGCAGATGACTGATTTCATTTGACAAACTCTTAAGTCATCGTTACATTGAATAAGCAATGACCTATGGGACATAATCATAAAGTCATAGAACTCATGTCTCCCATTCTCCTTGAAATAAATGTCACCTGTGAGACCACTTATTCCCTGTCCATGGATGAAATTTAGGGCAGATCTCCTGCCTTTCCTGGCTCCTTTCAGAAAACAAAACATTCTTTAGTGAATAGTTAACATCCAGGTCAGTGTGATCATCAAACTTTAAATTTCACTCAAAGATGTAACTACTTCCCATTCCCAGCACAGCCCTGCTTTGGGCCAGTTGCCTGCAGCAGCAAAGGAAGATATGGTTGGCTTCTCTTCACCTCCTGCCTAGTCCTGTGTTTTTGCCCCTTCTGTGTGGAACTAACGGTGATTCCAAATCCTTCCTGATCAGAGTGAGGGAAGGAGGAGAGAAAAGAGGTAGGAGAGTTTTTGCTTGACTAATCCCACTGTGAGCTGGCATGAGGCTCCCTGGTTCTGGCGGGTGTTTCAAGCTGATTCTTCATCCTGTGGGCTCTTGTTGTTATTGTTCAGTTGCTAAGTTGTGTCCAACTCTTTGCGACCCCATGAACTGCAGCACTCCAGGCTTCCCTGTCCTTCACTGTCTCCCTGAGTTTGCTCAAACTCACGTCCATTGAGTCAGTGATGCCATCCAACCATCTCATCCTGCATTGTTCCCTTCTGCTCTTCCCCTCTATCTGTCCCAGCATCAGAGTCTTTTCCAGCGAGTCAGCTGTTCACATCAGGTGCCCCAAGTGTTGGAGTTTCAGCTTCAGCATAAGTCCTTCCAATGAATATTCAGGGTTGATTTCCTTTAGGACTGACTGGTTTGATCTCCTTACTGTCCAAGGGAATTTCGAGAGTCTTCTCCGGCACCACAGTTTGAAAGCATCAATTCTTTGGTGCTCAGCCTTCTTTATGGTCCAACTCTCACATCCATACATGACTTCTGGAAAAACCATAGCTTTAACTATGGACCTTTGTCGACAAAGTGATGTCTCTGCTTTTTAATATACTGTCTAGATTTGTCATAGCTCTTCTTCCAAGGAGGAAGCATCTTCTAATTTTGTGGCTGCTGTCACTATCCGCATTAATTTTGGAGCCCAAGAAAATGAAATCTGACAGTTTCCATGAGTCCTTTGGAGAGTCCCCATCTCTCATCTGCACGTTCATTGTCAAAGACAAAGGCAACTCTTCTCTGGCTGATCATTTACAGTTCTTCCCACAGCCTCAAGGCATCTGCAGGTAAATCTCTGGCTTCTCTTTCCTGAGGCCCCTTGTGCCTCCAGATAGTCCCATAGAAAGGATCTAAGCTGATCTCACTTCAGATCTGGTCTCTTAGAAACACTCACACATCCTTTGCGCAAACAGACTCAGGGCCTGCGGGCTGATCTCTGCAGCACCTCTCCTTTGTTCTTCCATCAGACTTTTTTCTCATGGAAATGAAACAATAATACTTTCTGTCTCTTGAGCTCCAGGGTCGGAGATCAAGCTACTCACAGGGCCACACTGAAGCCCATGGGAACATGGGACAGTTTTTTCTCCACAATTTGTCTTCTATTCAACCTGCTTTTCAGCCTCTGCAGTTGGGTGCGCTGCTGCACGTGGGTGGTCATCTACAGCTGTAAAACTGGCTTCCCACCACCTCTATCTCTTTTTGCAAGATTTCCACACTTGACTCTTGTATGGGGAGCCTACTGTCGTGCAGCTTCAGCCAAAACTAAAACTAAAATAATTTCATGTTAACATCCTGTCCCAGGAACCCCCCTCCAGCTTTCCTTAAGTGATCATTGAAGAAACCCTTGCCTTGGTTTCCACCATATTCTCTCCCCTTCCAAACTCACCATGCTGAGTGAAGTTCCTGTCTTTTTCCTGGAAGTAGCCACCTTGTTTCTTCCCTTGACTGGGGCAGGTATTTCTACCTAAAGCTGATTTCCTTCCTAGGTGTTGTGGCTTTAGAAGCAATTACTTCAGTTGTCGTCAAGAACCTTTCCCCAGCCCATGGATGCTTTGAAAAAATGAATTGCTCCAAATCAACCAACTTTGTGGAAATTGCTCCTTATGCCCTAGGTGTTACAGGACCAAGTGCTGTGTGTTTCATGTGTCTCGGGGCCTCGGAGAGGGTGGAAGAAGCAGCAATGGCATGGTAGGCTCTGAGCAGCCCTCTGGCACATGTCTCTCCTACCTGTCTCCATGGGGCCTAGGATGATACCATTAAAGAGTTTGCCTTTAGAATAAGACATTGCCTCTTTAGGACTGCCTTGTCAAAGTTCCTTTGTGTGCATGCTAAGTCGCTTCAGTCATGTCCGACCCTTTGCGACCCTATGAACTGTAGCCCAACAGGCTCCTCCATCCATGGGATTCTTAAGGCAAGAATACTGAAGTGGGTTTCTCTGCCCTTCTCCAGGGGACCCTCCTGGCCCAGGAATCAAACCTATGTCTCTTATGTTTCCTGCACTGGCAGGTGAGTTCTTTACCACTAGTGCCACCTGGGAAGCCCCAAAGTTCCCTTAAAGGATAACATATCATGTTATTATTACCTTGGATGAGGAATTAGTTTATTACCCACTTTCCCACCATTGTGGCAAGAAAGGCAGGTGCATTTATGAGGGAAGGGCTGGAGGTCTTTGTTGACTTAAGGCTTCATATCCATGTTATTCCTAAACAAGATCATACAGTCTTGAACTCATTTGAACCAGATCCTGCTCTGCCCCAAGGTTGTTCATTCAAAGCTGGAGTGTTCCAGGCTTGGTGCCACACAGTTAGAGGGTTTGTCAGCATTCATTAGGGCATTTCCAGAAGACAGTAAATCAGACAGTTAAGAAAATACAAAGCCAGGACACACAAGGAACTGTCACAGAAACTAAGATGTTTGTGGTTTTGTTTTGTTTTGTTTTTTTAAAAAAGGATGATTTGGGAAAGAAATGATTTTCTGTTCTAGGATGTGACACCAGGTCACATGGATTTGTCCTCTGTGGTCCTGAAGATATACTTAATTAACCTTCAAGTCTTGTCACTCAAGTTCTGGTCAGGAGCATCACCATCAGCCGAGAAAGGAAAAGCTCAACAGCCCTCCCTCACTCCTTCGCAACAGATCCTAGGTGTTTAAAGACACATTAAAGTTTGAGAAGTGTGGGTGTAAGGAGTACTCTCCCAGGTAAAGGACTTGGAAGCTGAATAACACAGTGGAACTCTCAGAAGATGGCTCCCTCGGGAGTCAGGTGGCATTGACATTGTAAAGATCTTTGAAAAGTCAAAACTGGTTAGAAGTAGATGGAGCTCCTTGGATGGTGTGATCTCCTCATGACTGGTGACAAAAGCAGATGTCCACTTGTCAGGGCCGTCAGGCTGAACTCAGGCATCCAGAGGATGTAAGAGCAAGATGTCCTCTCTGGTCCCTTCCAAGCTGAGAGTCACAGCTGGGAGTGGCAGAGAAGAGCCGCAGATAGTAAGAGGTGAGGGCCCCCAGGAGCCCTGTGGTGGGATCCCCCAGGAGGGAAGATGAGGATACCAAGGTAGAAGGGCTCACAGTGGAGCAGAGAGCGTGCTTCTTCCACATCTCTTCCTCAGACCTTTCAAATATAAACTCTCTCACCAAATGATCTTTCTCTTGTGTTCAGGGAAAACCAGCTTCAGACCCATTCAGCTGCCTGAATTCAGTCTGGACCGTGGAGTTCTTGGCTTGAGATTGGGAAGTTCAGTCATTTTCCTCTATGTCTATTAACTGACCACCAAATGTTCATGTTATCTGGTGGAGAGCAGCTCTCTGGGTGCTTTAGGAAAGTGGAAGCAAAAACATGGATTTGATAACATTTTTGGTTCTGGATTTGCATTTATAACAATTTTACTTTACCTTTGAATGGTGGCTTCCCTGGTGACTCAGAGGGTAAAGTGTCTGCCTGCAATGCGGGAGACCTGGGTTCAACCTCTGGGTCGGAAAGATCCCCCGGAGAAGGAAATGGCAACCGACTCTAGTAATCTTGCCTGGAAAATGCCGTGGATGGAGGAGCCTGGTAGGCTACAGTCAATGGGATAACAGAAAGTTGTACATGACTGAGAAACTTCACTTTGAATGTTGGGGGGAAAAGGTCTGTTATAAGTAAGCTTTAGCCAGTGCTTCTCCACTTTGACTGTGCCCTGGAACGACCCGGGCATCTTGATGAAATATGGACTCTGGCTCAGGATGGCTGGAGTGGGCTGAGAGCCTGTGTTTCTGACAGGCTCCCAGGGGATGTCCTGTGCCGTTGCTGCTTAGGAACACAAGGAATGAGAAGGTGTGTGCTGACTGAGTCCTGCTCACAGAGGGAAATTTATGTCAGGTTTTCAGTAAAATACACCTATCTACTCTAGGATGCTGCCGCCCTGTAGGAGCACTGATGCTGAGGATGAGCTGGATGAGATGTCCATGGGTGTGAGGGGCAGAGTGGTCAGGCAAAGTGGCACAGGTGAAAATGCAGGTGAGAAAAAGGAGGTTTGCAGTGCTGGGGAAGAAGGTAAAAGACAGAAAAGAATGATGACTGGCACATTTCTCAGTGTGGCAGCACGGAAAAGCACTGTGACCTCCGACCAGCACTGGCAGGAGGGTCTTTGTTGCCTTCCGAGCTTCCCAGAATCCCTAGAAGACCCTAGGGATCCATTCTCTCAGACCCTTGTCTGCACAGCATTCATGGCTCTTAATTCTGCCTTATACTGCTAGAATCCAGGTCCAGACCTCATCTCCCTAGGTAGACTTGACAGTGGGAACTTGAGGACAGCCTGAAACACAAGTCCGCAGTAAATATTTTACTGACTCCAATTCGGTGTGACACAACAGAACAAACTGTGCTCACCAAGCATTGGGGAGATCTTCTTTGGAAACCACAAATGTGATAGCTGAAGTCTTTTGCGAGATCTAATTTAGTGATTGGTTTCCTGCCTTCTAAAGGTTTGACTTGATGGGAACAAATTGTTTACTTTTTGTTGAGTAGCTTTTTTGATACACAAATGGTGAGAATGGGAGATGAGAAAGGCCATTGATTCTTGACGCTTGATGTTTTTGTCCTTGGCTGGTGGTCTTGGAGACAGGCACCAGAAAACTCTTGGAGTAACAGACATGCACAGTACCTTCTGCATACCCAGCATCTAGAAATCAAATCTGCTTCTTTGTTGAACTACAAATTTGTCTAATGTAATAGCTCTACAAAAGAATGACTATCCAGAGAATATCTCTTTCCAAAAGGTTGTTTATTTCTAAAAGGCAATAGAGTGTACCAAGTGGCATGAGTTCCATTATATAGAAACATCCATATGGCCAGACAGCAAATGTGTTCTGAGTTCCCTCTACTTGTGATGCCTGCAGAGCTGAGGCCACTTGTTCAAAGCCAACCAGAAAGGCAGCAGCGAAGTGGAAACTGAGCCCAGGTCTCCTCCCTGGCCCTTTGCTTTTCCTCCCAAGCCTATTGATAAGGCCCCATTACCCAGCACTCACTGAGTGGGGTATATGTCTTGTTTCCTGGCTCAGAAGTGTGACCACACAAAATGGATGTTCACAAGTGGCTTGTGGTACCCTTGTGTCACTTCTTCTAGCAAAGATGTAAAAGAACAAAACAAACACCAATGCCCACTTAGCAAAATCCAGGCAGAAACTGAACTCTAGGTAGATCAGTTATCCTTTCTCCTTCTGGGTTAATATCTTGGCCACAAGGAGTGTCTCATCCTTATCCTCGTGCCCTAGTTGCGTCATTGCTGGATGACATCCACAGGATAGGCAGAACCTATCATCCTAGACACCAGGAGAACTTCCTCATCCCTACAAAATCCAACAAAGTGGCCTACTCCACCAATGCTAGGCATGGTTTTCGTGCTCACTCAGTCATGTCCAACTCTTTGTGACCCCAGGGACTGTAGCCCACCAGGCTCCTCTGTCCATGGAATTTCCCAGGCAAGAATACTGGAGTGGGTTGCCATTTCCTACTACAGAGGATCCCAACCCAGGGATCAAACCAGTGTCTTTTGCATCTCCTGCATTGGCAGGTAGATTCTTTACCACTGAGCCATCTGGGAAGCCCCAGGCATGGTTTAACCCAGTATTTTAAATAATATATGAAATGATTGGGTTAAAAAAAGAGCAATGAAGGAAGGCATGTGCAGGCCAATGATCAGAATATTGCAGAGCTATGTTCATCCTGGTATAGCCATGGGCTATGTGAACAAAATGAGTGGTTTGATTTTCGAGCCATGTATTGAAATTGGGGTCATTTGGAAGGAGAAAAGAGTATTAGTGCCAAGCTCAGTTTTTAAGAATCTTTGAGAGAGTCTTGATGGACACATGAAAAGGAAAATGTCCAGGACTTCTTTGGCAGGCCTATGCTTAAGACTCTACTTTCAATGCAAGAGGCATAGATTCAATCTCTGGTCAAGGAAGTTCCATATGCCACAGGAAAAAAAAAAATAGAATGTCCACAAGTTCTGCAGTAAATACAAAGGCCTTCCTATATTTTTAGACAGATATGTTCAGGAGAAGCCCAGCCAGAGCTCTTACAGCATGGGAGAGGGACCGATTGCCAGTGTAGAATTCCTGATCTTAATTCTGCTTGTATGCCTATATGAGTTCATTTAGGAAAAGCTATTTATTCTATTTTCAATGATATCATTCATGAAAGTATACTGTCTGTACTTTTTAAAACACTGAACTAAAAGGGAAAAAAGGAACCTCTAAGTAAAACACTGGGTTTTGTAGAATCTTAAATAGATTTTTACAATGTTCAGCAATTTATTGAATTCTTTTGCATTGTAAGGCTTAGGTTCTCTTTCAAATCCTACAGATATTGAGGAAGCACAAAGATTCAATAATTATTGGTTAAATGAATGAATGAATGCTCCAATTAAATTGTTGGAACCTCCCAAGGTATTTTACTCATTTATTTGGCTGTACCAGGTCTTCATTGCAACACACGGGATCTTCGAGCTTTGTTGAGGCATGCAGTCTCTTTTAGTTTTGGCATGTGGGATCTTTAGTTGCAGTGGGCAAACTCTTAGTTATGCCATGTAGCATCTACTTCCCTGACCAGGGATGGAACCCCAGCCCCCTGTATTGGTAGCACAGAGTCTTAATCACTGGACCACCAAGGAAGTCACTCAAGGTACTTTCAATATGAGATAAATAACCCAGTATTGAATCACGTTGACCAATTTGGTAATATTTTAATGTTAAAATGAAACAAAAAGAAACAAAGATAATGCTCCTCTTTCAAGGTCACAAATAAAGTCATGGTGTGGATTAAAGACACCAAGACTTGAGGAGCAGAATGATGATGGTTGTAAATCCCTAGTAGGCTTTCTCCTGTTTGGGAGAGCTCCTTCTAAGAGGGAGTAAGAAGGAGAAACGAGGCTGTCAAAAAAGAGGTGGTGTAGACTCTTTCTTCCCACAAGGCTGGCCTCAGGAATTCTCTAAAAGATACCTCTACCCCAACGCCATGCCTCTCTTCAAATAATGAAATCTACTGGAAATCTTTTCCTTTGTTTCATGAAGCTAACTGTCCTTTCAGGTGACACCCTACCCATTAGTCGCCCATGAGCCACTCTAGTACTGGAGATCATGCTGGGGACATCTGGGTCAGCTGCAGAAGGCCTTCTGTGTCTCTGGCAGGCCTGTCCAAAGAGGCTCCTGCCTGTGATGGAAGAGTATATGAGATGTGGCCATCCCCAAATCTCCAGGGCCCACAGGAGCTGTAACTGGAGACTATCTTTTGGGCTGCTCCTCTGGACCTGTACCCTGAGCCTCTGTGATGGGTTCTAATGTAATAGCTGCAGGTTATCCACACCAGTATCTACTGACCATGTATCAGAACTAGGAATAAGATGATAAACCTTGTCAAGAGGAATTGAAGCAACTTTGGAAACCAGTAGGCATCTAAGATAAATTCCACAGACTTTCTCCTATTAGTGGGTCATTTCTGGGTCTCAGACATAAGTAGCAAACCCTTTGACAATTGGAAAAAAAAAAGAATCCCATAAACTTCCTGACAGAGAATTAAATATTCTAATAGCATATACATCTTAACTGCTATTGAATTAATAATTGTAACTTCCAACCTAGATATGCAGAGTCAAGAGGAATGTATTATTCCTTTCCCACCTGTAATATTTATATATTGCTGTGTGACAAATTACCCTAAAATTTAATTTAACATGTATCATCTTACAGTTTCTGTGATCGGGAATTCAGGTGCAGCTTGACTGTGTTCCCCAGCTGTAGGTCTCTCACAAGGTGGCAAGCACCTCAGAGCTTAGCTAAGGAAGGACCCAGTCCCTAGCTCATTCATATGGTTGTGGGCAGGATTCTGCTTCCCATGAGCCATTGATTCCTTGCCATGTAGGCCCGTCCACAGAGATGCTCACAACATGGCAGCCTACTTCACCCACTCGAGAAATATTGGAATGCCTTCCTAAAAGTCAGGATGTCCATTTGGAACCAGAATTTATATGGTGTCCTCTATTCCAGGGACTCCAGCATTTTCCTGAGTAAGGGTCACTCTAAGTTTCCCCAGTTTCCTATGAAAGACCCAAAAGTTGTTGAAGAAACAGAGCTTGACGGCAGAAAGCCCCCCACTCTTGCCCTCCCCCTCCTTCTGGAAATTCCCAGAAGCCTCTGGGTAAAGGCCTTGGCAAAGCTGCAAAGAAAAGACTACAGAGAGGGAACCTGTTCTCCTCTGGAGACTGAAAGGGCATTCACTGTTCTAAAGTGGCCGACATTGGGCCAAATTGCCTTTGGGCAAAATTTCTGCGAGGGGAGATCTTAAATCATAAAGAACAAAGTCTCAGGCAAACCATCAACATTAGAAAGGACTAAAGAAGTTCAGGTGTCAGGCATTAAAATTACGGTTGGTTTCTGTACATCTCATTAGGGAGGATAAGTATAAATGTGCTTGAATGGACCCGAGGGGAGTCGTAAGGTTGATTCTGAGGGCTGAGCGATCTGAACTTAGAGACAAGCTTGAAGGGAAGACCTATACTGGCCAGAGACCAAGTTAATGGAAAATTTAATTGAGGCGAATGAAAGGCTAAGCCTCATAGGTGGTGTGGCCCAGTGCCCTTTGAACCAGGAAGGCTGGGACAAGAGGCTGCAGAGGGCCCTGAGGGAAAACACGATGAGCTTATCTGAGCAAGAACAAGGGGCGGGACCAAGCAGGAGAGAAGGAAACCTGCAGACCTCCGCGAGAACCTCAGCGAAAGGCGGCAGGAAGGCAGAGAGGAAATCTGGGGGTTTCTGACACCAGGCAGTCCCTCAGAGGTCCCCCCTAGGTCCCACAGCACCGAGCACGGGCTGGGCACCTGCGGTGCTGGAGAGGAGCGTGTGTGAGGCACCTGGTGGAGCAGCCACTCAAGGTAGGAACCCAGGTGTCGGGCTCTGAGCCGGGGAGGGCAGCTCTACTGGGACCTGCGGTTGTTTCCTGGCCCTCCTCCCTAGCTCTTTCTGTTTCTCTTTTTGCAGGTCTCTTTCCCTGCTTTTCAGAGTTTACTGGCTGTGCTTCTTAGGTGGTGGCACCTGATTAAGCAGAGGGGAATAGTTACCCCACAGATAATCAAGAGGCGGTGTAATCAGGTTGACTGTATTACTTTCTCTTCTAATCTGGGGTTCAGGGCTAGGGATCCGTGGTGCTGCCATCTCGTTATGCAGCAGAGCCAAGGCATTCACACACGGAGCCCTCTGGACACTGATCCCGTGGTCTGACCTTCCTGCCAGCCTGGGCAGAGTTGTGTGGCCGGCTGGGCTGGTCAGACTTGCTGGCAATCAATCTGCCAGGAATAGAGATGACTGAGGAAAGGGTTCACTCTGTGCAGCTGTTCCTTCAGCTGGAAAGTTGTGACTGATGTGGGGAAATAAGATGGGGAATGGAGGGTGAGTATGTCTGTATGTGTGTGTGTGTGTGTGTGTGTGAGAGAGAGAGAGAGAGAGAGAGACATAGAGAAGGGGTGGGGAGAGAGAGAACTATTTAGTGCTGGGAAGAACAGGGTCTGAGATGGGTGTAGGGTTATTATTGCATGTAGAGATCCTATTTGAGAATAATTTTGCAGATCGTGGTGTTGCCACTTTTCAAGGCTTTGTTTTAGAGAATCCAAGTTAAGTGCCATAAAAATTCTTTAAATAAATTAAATAGTCCAAGCTCACTTAACTGTGAGCATTTGGGTCTTGTGTCCTACATGAAAATAGGTCAACACCCCCCAAAAGAACTCCCTGGCCACTCCTGCTGCTCTCGGACTTTCCTGGCTCTTGGCTTTCTCCCTCCTGTACCTCTGCCTCTTCTTGCTTCTCCTCAGAGGTTCTCCACATTCCAGGCACTCAGTTGACCCGGAAATGCAGCAGGCTGGGCCGTGCTGGGTGTTTTGGAAGCTGAGGATGCAGGGGCATTCCCCCGACAACCCTGCCCCAGCCTCTGCAGGGGCACAGGCAGAGGGAGGAGTCCACACTCCGCAGACCCTAGAGCTTTGTTCCCTGAACGAGGAGGCTTAGACCTGGTGCAGATTCAGGAGCAAAGGGGTATCCTTTGAGGCTGAGCAGGTTTGAACTCTTCTGGAGTATTCTTTGGGCTTCCCAGGTGACTCAGTGGTAAAGAATCTGCCTGCCAATGCAGGAGACCTGGATTTAATCCCTAGGTCGGGAAGATCCCTGGAGGAGGAAATGACAACCCACTCCAGTATTCTTGCCTGGAGAATTCCATGGACAGGGTAGCCTGGCGGGCTACAGTCTCAGTTCAGTTCAGTTGCTCAGTCACATCCGACTCTGCGACCCCATGGACTGCAGCATGCCAGGCTTCCCTGTCCATCACCAACTCCCAGAGCTTGATCAAACTCATGTCCATTGAGTTGGTGATGCTATCCAGCCATCTCATCCTCTGTCATTCCCTTCTCCTCCTGCCTTCAATCTTCCTCAGCATCAGGGTCTTTTCCAATGAGTTAGTTCTTCACATCAGGTGGCCAAAGTTATTGGAGCTTCAGCTTCAGCAATCAGTCCATCCAATGAATATTCAGGACTGATTTCTTTTAGGATTGACTGGTTGGATCTCCTTGCAGTCCAAGGGACTCTCAAGTCTTCTCCAACACCACAATTCAAAAGCATCAATTCTTCGGCACTCAGCTCTCTTTATAGTCCAACTCTCACATCCATGCATGACTACTGGAAAAACCATAGCTTTGACTAGACAGACCTTTGTTGGCAAAGTAATGTCTCTGCTTTGTAATATGCTATCTAGGTTGGTCATAGCTTTTCTTCCAAGGACCAAGCGTCTTTTAACTTCATGGCTGCAGTCACCATCTGCAGTGATTTTGGAGCCCAAACAAATAAAGTCTGTCACTGTTTCCACTGTTTCCCCATCTATTTCCCATGAAGTGATGGGACCAGATGCCATAATCTTAGCTTTCTGAATGTTGAGTGTTAAGCCAACTTTTTCACTCTCTTTTTTCACTTTCATCAAGAGGTTCTTTAGTTCTTCTCCACTTTCTGCCACAAGTGTGGTGTCATCTGCATATCCGAAGTTATTGATATTTCTCCCGGCAATCTTGATTCCAGCTTGTGCTTCATCCAGCCTGGGATTTCGCATGATGTACTCTGCATAGAAGTTAAATAAGCAGGGTGACAATATACAGCCTTGAAGTACTCCTTTCCTGATTTGGAACCAGTCTGTTGTTCCATGTCCAGTTCTAACTGTTGCTTCTTGTCCTGCATACAGTTTTATCAGGAGGCAGGTCAGGTGGTCTGGTATTCCCATCTCCTTAAGAATTTTCCACAGTTTGTTGTGATCCACACAGTCAAAGACTTTGGCGTAGTCAATAAAGCAGAAGTCTTTCTCATCTTCATTACCTCCACCATAGTTTGGTCTCAGGGCTACAGTCTGTGGGGTCACAAAGAGTCGGACACAACTGAGCGACTGAGCACACACAGAGCACGCAGCGTATTCTTTGGCCTAATAGGCAGACTTTATATGTAGCAGCTGGGGGAAACCATAGTCCACAGACTAGCCACGGTGAAAAAGGCACACCAAGCCTCTTTTGAAAGTTTCCAAGACACCAAATCCTGAAAGTGTGGCAGGCTTCTGTGAGAGCCGTTTGTGCCTGTGCCTTTCTATTTAAGCACACTCTTGTAATCGTACAAAAGCAGATCAGTCCTTTTCCGGGAGGAAAGACTTCATGATTTACAAGTGGCATCCTTAGTGTCTTAGATAGAGGCAGGGTTTATAGAAGAGAAGTACACAGAGTGCCTCCTGTTCACCCTACTGTGCTGGTGTCCACAGCGATGAAACAGCTTTAACTAGAGGCTGGGTTGTTGCCTCCTGTTTAATGAGAGCTGCCAGGTGACAAGACAACTCATTTCAGATGAGAAGGAATTTTCTCTTTCATCTCATCTGGGGGAAAAGGACCAGGAATGTGTTAATCTGTCAGCCCTCTGGTTTGCCATGAGTCTGCGTGTGGGAGCCGGATCTTCATAAGGCACTCTTGCCAGACAATCCCAGGTCTGCTGGCCCCATCTGGTGTTCACTCCCCAGTCATCCACAAAACCACTTGAAAAATATAGTTCTGTCTCCAAGGATAGGTTTGGTCCTTCTTCTTCTTCAAATAGTCGTTTTGTAACAAACAATTCATGAGCCACACTTCATTAAGTTCTTAAACTACTAGAAGTTATGCTTACCTGTAATATATCTTCCCTGTATGTTGGATGGCTTAATGGTTTTAAGAGTATAAACTGTATGTATCCAGCAGTCATTTTTTTAACTGAAGCAATAGGAACTGGGGTTAGATATAAGGAAGAAGTTTTAGGCAGTGAGGTTTGTGGCATAATGACCTGTGAGGAGACTGTAAAATCTCTTTGGGGAAGCTTTTAAATAAGAGGCTCAGCTATTTACTTTATTTTCCATTCCAAACACCACCCCTGCCTGAAGAGAGAATTTGGAGTGAGCTCCAGGTGTTCCTCCGTTAATTTACCACCTTCGTAATTTTTGCTTTGTTTGAGGAAACCTATAGAAGTATTTACTCAAGATATTCCTTTAAATGGATTCATTTCTTTTAACCTTAGCCTTTAGTCATCTCAAGCAGTGATGTCTTATCAGTGGAAGCATAGTTTGATGGGTTAATTATATTTTATTGCTGTGCACTAAAATACATGGCCATAAAAAGATAACGTTCACCAGTTTTTGTGTCTTCCAAAAAGAAACACGTTTAAGTCCTAACTGCAGATACTTGTGAAAGGGACTTTCTTTGGAAATAGGGTCTTTGCAGTAATCAAGCTGTGATGAGGTCACACTGGACTATGGGTGCCAATCTAATGACTGGTATTCTTATAAGAAATGTGGACACAGATTCAGACACACAGGGAGAATGCCATGTGGCAACAGAGGCAGCGGTTGGAGTGCTGTGTCTGCAGCCAGGGAACACCATGGGTCGTTGGCTATCACCAGAAGCAGATAGAGGCAAAAAAGGATCTTCTTCTGGAGACTTCGGAGAGCATGACCCTGCCAACACCTTGATTTCAGACGTGTAGCCTCCAGAACTAGGAGAGAATAGATTTCTGTTGTTTGAAGTCACCAGATTTGTGGTAATTTCTGCAGCCTTAGGAAACGAATACACCTAAGTACCACCAAGAATCAGCCCCTGGTGGGCCAGTGGGACACATTTTAACACTTGAGGAAATGTTGGGCAGGGTGCTCAGTGAGGGTCCTTTTCAGTCCTGTGGTTGAAAGACGGCCTTCACTGGGTCAGTTATTTTTACCCTCAGGTGTGATGTAAGTGTCAGCACCCCTATTTGTAAAGGTGAGGAAAAGGCTGTCTTAGTTGGGTTGGAGCAGGTGCATCTCTTCAATTCTTAACGGCACCCTGGTGAGTGTACCTGAGCGTGCTGCTCTCTCCTGGGCTTCCCGGGAGCTGCAGGCTGTGCGGGACCATGTCTGCGGCTTAGTGATCCGTCTTCACGACTGTCCACCTGACCGCCTTTGGAGTCACTGGCACAGCCTTTGCCAGGTAGAGGGCTATTGTTTGACGCTCTCTCAAGTCAGTTTTACTTTATGATGAATTCATTTGGATCACAGCCCAGAAGCTGACTTTTATTACCTTTGATCTCACCCATGGTTGTCAGCAGTTTTTAAACCAATACAGTCCACATTCCCTTGTTCCACATCTCCACACGTTGTCATAGGAGAACAAAATTCCATCTGCATCTGTATTTTTCAGCCATACTGCAGATTGGTGAATTATCTACATTCACTACTGTAGACTGTCAGACTTCCATAGGCATATTTAATTTGGATTTGAAATATTTAATAAACAGAATAAATGTTTTAGAGTTTTTCATTGTTTGTCATGCATCTACATGAAGCATTCATATTTAGTTCTTAATAATATGAATTTTAATGCATCCTCTCTGTAATAGCAGCCTTAGTGCCCAAATGCCTACTTAATAAATATGTATTGAGCACCTTCTGTATGCCAAGCATCAGGCCAGACCCTATGAGTAGCTTCCTCACATACACCAAACCACCTGCCACTGGGGACGCAGAAAGGATTAGTATCCCAGACTAGGAATACTTTTTGATAAAGGGAATGGAGTGGCAGCCTTGCTGCTGACTGGCTAGGAATGTGCTGGCCATATTAGTAGATTCTTAAAAATGTTTGTCTTCCTCTTCAGCACTCCACTCAAGAAGCAGCCTAGTCCGTAGCTTTATAGCCAGCTCCTTCCCGCTGATGTCTTCTGACCAGGAGGGATGATGAAATGGAGGCCATCCAGGCAGAGGTGTGGGGTTCCAGGTTCTTGCAGACCTCTTGCAGCACTGCGTTAGCCACAAAAGACGAGCACAGGGCACGCAGGCCTCCCCTCTGCTTCTCACGTCCCTGTCCTAGTAGCCAAAGCAGTGTCAGACTGGACTGCATAGCACTCTCAGGAATCTGTTCACAGCCAAACACTGGGGCCTCTGCGATGTTTTTAAAAACAGCTTTATTGAGATATAATTCATGTATCATACAATTCACCCATTTAAATTCAACAGCTTTAGTAGAATCACAGATTTGTGCAGCTCTCACCTCAGTCAGTTGTAGAACGTTTTCCACACCTCAAACACAGCACACCCCTTAGCTAGGACCTCCAGCCCCCACAATCCCCAGGTCCTAAGCAACCACTAATCTACTTTTTTGTTTCTATAGATTTGCCCATCCTGGACATTTCATACAAATGAAATCATTTAATATGTGATATTCTGTGGCCTGGTTTCTTTACTTAGCATAATAGTTCAAGCTTCATTCACACTGTAGCATGGATCAATACTTCATTACTTTTATGCCTGAATAATATTCCACTGTATGGATATGCCATGTTTTGTTTATCTATTCATCAGCTGATAGTTATTTGGGTTGTTTCCACATTTTGGCTCTTATGAATAGTGCTTCTGTAAATATTCATGTGTAAGTTTTTGTGTGGAAATTTCATTTTTGTTGGAAATTTATATACCTAGGAGTAGAATTGCTGGGTCATATGGTGCACTTATTTTTAACCATTTGAGAAAGAGCCAGGATGTTTCCAAAGAGGTTGTACCATTTTACATTCCCACCAGCAGTGTGGAGGGTCCAGTTTTCTCTGTGTGTGTGTGCTGTTGTGTCTGACTCTTTGCAACCCCATGGACTGCAGCACGCCAGGCTCTTCTGCCCTCCACTATCTTCTGGAGTTTCCTCAAATTCAAGTCCACTGAGTCAGTGATGCTATCTAACCATCTCATCCTCTGCCACCCCTACCCACCCAACTCCTTTTGCCTTCAATCTTTCCCAACATGAGGGTCTTTTTTAATGAGTCAGCTATTCACATCTGGTGGCCAAAGTAGGGGAACTTCAGCATCAGTTCTTCCAATGAACATTTAGGGTTGATTTTCTTTAGGATTGACTAGTTGGATCTCCTTGCAGTAAAAGGGACTCTCAAGAGTCTTCTCCAGCACCACAATTCAAAAGCATCAATTCTTCAGCGCTCAGCCTTTTTTATGGTCCATCTCTCACATCTGTACATGACTACTGGAAAAACCATAGCTTAAAGTACAATTGATATTTACATATTTTGTATCCTGTAACTTTGCTGAATTCATCTTTTAATTTCAGTAGTGTTTTATTGGATTCCTTTGAATTTTCTACATAAACAGTTTTAATTTTTCCTTCCCAAATTAGATGGCTTTTCTTTTCCTTACCTATTTACCCTGGCTGGAACCTCTAATTCAGTGTTGAATAGAAGTAGTAAGAATAGAGACATCTTTGCATTGTTCTTGATTTTAGGAGAAAAAGTGTCCCATCTTTCAACGTTAACTATAATGTTAAGTGTAGGGTTTTTTGTGGAATGCCCTTTTTTCAGTTGGAGGAAGTTCCCTTTCATTCGTAGTGTGTTGAGTGTATTTCTCATGAAAAAATGTTGGATTTTGTTAAATGCTTTTTTCTGCATATATTGAGATAATCATATGATCTTTGGTTTTCATTCTATCAATGCTGTCAGTTCAGTTCAGTTGCTCAGTCATGTCCGACTCTTTGTGACCCCATGAGTCACAGCACACCAGGCCTCCTTGTCCATCACCAACTCCCGGAGTTCACTCAAACTCATGTCCATCGAGTCAGTGATGTTGTCCCCTTCTCCTCCTGCCCCCAATCCCTCCCAGCATCAGGGTCTTTTCCAATGAGTCAACTCTTTGCATGAGGTGGCCAAAGTATTGGAGTTTCAGCTTCAGCATCAGTCCTTCCAATGAACATCCAGGACTGATCTCCTTTAGGACGGACTGGTTGGATCTCCTTGCAGTCCAAGGGACTCTCAGGAGTCTTCTCCAACACTGCAGTTCAAAAGCATCAATTCTCTGGCACTCAGCTTTCTTTGTAGTCCAACTCTCACATACATACATGACCACTGGAAAAACCATAGCCTTGACTAGACGGACCTTTGTTGGCAATGTAATATCTCTGTTTTTAATATGCTATCTAGGTTGGTCATAACTTTCCTTCCAAGGGGTAAGTGTCTTTTAATTTCATGGCTGCAATCACCATCTGCAGTGATTTTGGAGCCCCCCAAAATAAAGTCTGACACTGTTTCCACTGTTTCTCCATCTATTTGCCAGGAAGTGATGGGACCGGATGCCATGATCTTCGTTTTCTGAATGTTGAGCTTTAAGCCAACTTTTTCACTGTCCTCTTTCACTTTCATCAAGAGGCTCTTTAGTTCCTCTTCACTTTCTGCCATAAGGGTGGTGTCATCTTCATATCTGAGGTTATTGATATTTCTCCCAGCAATCTTGATTCCAGCTTGTGCTTCTTCCAGCCCAGCATTTCTCATGATGTACTCTGCATAGAAGTTAAATAAGCAGGGTGACAATATACAGCCTTGACGTACTCCTTTTCCTATTTGGAACCAGTCTGTTGTTTCATGTCCAGTTCTAACTGTTGCTTCCTGACCTGCATACAGGTTTCTCAAGAGGCAGGTCAGGTGGTCTGGTATTCACATCTCTTTCAGAATTTTCTACAGTTTATTGTGATCCACATAGTCAAAGGCTTTGGCATAGTCAAGAAAGCAGAAATAGATGTTTTTCTGGAACTCACTTGCTTTTTCCATGATCCAGCGGATGATGGCAATTTGATCTCTGGTTTCTCTGCCTTTTCTAAAACCAGCTTGAATATCTGGAAGCTGTATATTACATTAATGGACATCATCATGTATTACATTAATGGACGATGTCATGTATTACATTAATTGATTTTCAGATGTTAAACCAACCCTGCATCCCTGAAACAAATCCTACTTGACCATGATGTATAAGTTATTCTGTATGTTATGGATTTGTTTTGCTAGTATATTGTTGAGAATTTTTGTACCCATATTAATAAGACATTGATCTCTAGTTTTCTTGTGATGTCTTTGTCTAGTTTTGGTGTCAGGGCATTGGTGTTCTCATAGAATGAGTTGGGAAATATTCTCTCCATATATTAGTCTGCCAGGCTTCCATAATAGAAACCTTATCCTCTATCCTTTAACTTTATTTTCTCATAGTTCTGGATGTCAGCAGTCTGAGATCCAGCTGTCATCAGGGTTGGTTTCCAGTGGCCCACTCTTCCTGGCTAGTGAACAGCCACTTTCTCTGTGTCCTCACATTGCCTCTTCTCTGTGCGTGTGTATGAAGAGGGAGACTCTCTTATGTCTCTTCCTCTTCCTGTCAGTACTTTCTTTTTAATCAGTACTATTGGGTTGAGGCCCTACCTTTAAGACCTTAATTAACCTCAGTTATCTCATTATGGCCCCTCTCTCCAAGTATAGTTGCCTGGGGGGGCTAGAGCTTCAACATATGAACATTTGAGGGGGACACAATTCAGTCCATAGCACTCCATTTTTACTTTTTGGAAGACTTTGTGAAGAACTGGTTTTAATTTTTCTTTAAATGCTTCATAGAATTAATTTCTGAAGCCATTTAAGTCCGGGATTTCTTTGTTTTTTGATTACTATTTGATCTCTTTACTTGCTTTATGTTGATTCAGATTGTCTATTTCTGTCAGTCTGTCCATTTCTTCTAATTTACCTAGTTTATTGGTGATAATTGTAATATTATTTAATAATCCATTTATTTCTTTGAGATTGGTGTTAATGTCATCTCTTTCATTTCTGAGTTTAGTAATTTGAGTCTTCTTTTTTTCTTAGCCAATCTAGCTTAAAAAGTTTGTCAATTTTGTTGATCTTTTCAAAGAGCTAGGCTTTGGTTTCATGATTTTCTCTATTTTTCTGTCCTCTATTTAATTAATTTCTGCTTCAGTCTTTATTATTTTCTTCCTTGTACTTGCTTTAGGTTTGGTTTACCCTCCTTTACTCCAGCATTTTATTGAGGAAGATTAGGTTATTAATTTAAGATTTTTCTTTTTAAATATAAATATTAACAGATAAAATTTGCTCTAGGCACTGCACTGCTTTAGCTGTATTCCATATGCAGTGGTTTTTATTTCTAGGCAAGCTCCATATGCATCCCCATATGTGAGAAGACCTGCTAGTTGCCCTAATTAAATCAAGTCTTTATCTTTTAATACCTATATTGTGGGAATAACCCATACTGGTTTACAGAAGAAGACATCTGGATCTCATGGCCCCAGATGTGCTTACTTATTGCCAGCCTTGGGGGTCCATTGGTTTTTCTTTTTTAAAGTCACTTTGGGGATGTCCATATCTGTTTTTATCATGTGTGGTATTTGGATGGTTATTGATGGAGTTAGACAGATATGATCTTGTCTAGGGTCAAGAAGAAAAGGAATTGCTAGAATATTTTTCTTCCTCTTTCTATCCCTATAATTCCTCTAGGCCTTGTCTTTTCAAACAAAACAAAACGCCCCACACCATTTGTATAGCTCACAGATAGAGTTCAACAGGCTGTAAGAATGAGCTTTAAAAGTGGAGAAAGTCCTGATCTGTTTCGGTGAGGGAGCTGAGGAGGAGATTGGCAGGCTCTTCAGGTCCTCTACTCTCTCTGTACTTTAGATGGGGTCTTTCTCTCTTATCTGCAGGGTTTGGGGAGGACCATGGGGCCATCCAGATCGTCATTTATGTCCCTAGTTTGTTCACCTTGGTGGAAGGTTAGTGCCCTTATGTATACTGGAACTGAAAGTGTGGGGAGGAAGCGCCGCCACACCTGTACCAGAACGCAGGCCAAAGTTGTTTCTCCTGACTCTGGGACACCGTGACTCTGGCTTGATCTCTCCCAGGAATCTTGGGCCAGGTGAGGAAGGCAGTGGTTATGGGCAAAAGAAGAGGGAGCCAGGAGATTCCAACAAGCTGGCAGAGACTCCTGGAGGAGCAGAGCCATAGAGGAAGAAAGACCTTTGTTTGAATTTTATTTACACGTCATCAATAACCAAGATGATCTCATTTTCCTTGGAACACGAAGGGTCACATGTCCTAATCCCTACTAAAGTCTGCTTTGTTGGTGAGGCAGGTGTCATTCTGCTGAGGGCTGAGCTACTGGGGTGCATGCCTTGGGGTCCATTCCTTCTCCTCTGTCATGCCCGCACACAGTGGCACCCGGGTCCATTCCTTCTCCTCTGTCATGCCCGCACACAGTGGCACCCAGGTCCATTCCTTCTCCTCTGTCATGCCCACACACAGTGGCACCCGTGCTGCTGGGGAAAGATTTTCCAAGACCCAGCGCCTGGTGGCCTCTTGACTGCTCTCTAATCTCTGCTTCTCTGCTCTGCCTTCTTGCCTAGCAAAAACAGTCACCGCCGAGGAGTGCCTGGTGAACCCTGCGAGCATGAACCGCTACGGCGTGGACCCTTCCTCCCCCACCTTTAGCCACAGGGGCTCCCTGCCCACCTCCTCTTCACTGTACTGCAAGCGGCAGAACTCTGGAGACGGCCACCTTGGGGGCGGCTCAGCCACCACAGTCGGTGGTCCCCGTGCCAGCCCCTTGTCCCCCGGAGGCCCCTCAGCACCTGGGCTGCGGCCTCCTGGCTCCAGCCCCAAGAGGAACGGGACCGCTCTTGAAGGAAACAGATGTGGTAATGTAACGCATGATCTGGCTTCCCCACGACCTGACCTCCTGTGCCCTTGCCCTGAGACCACCGAGTATAGAGGGACTGGGGACGGTGGCTGTTTGAATGTGGGAACACAGGGAAATTAGATCTTTCCACAAATCCCTTTGTGGACTTTTGTTGTTCTTGAAGGCAGCTGACTTCAACCTTTGACCACAAGCAAAGACAATGGTGTATAAGAGTGGGCTAAACTGTAGGAATAAGTAGAATCCAAAATGTACAGTGGCTCAGCTACAGTAGAAGTTTTTATAGTTGGTGTGTGCATCACAGTTCAGAGACCTGGGATCATCCGTTTTGTGGCTCTGCTGTTCCCTGTGGCCGCCATGCTCCGTGCATCTAGCAGGTGGATTGGGTTGGTAACTAGCAGTTTTCAGCCATTGCTGATTAGAAACGTTCCTTCCTTCTGCCTGTTTCCTCCTGTGGTGCTGTGTCTCCTCATCTCTCGTACTTTTTCCCTTCCATCTCACAGTAGGAGCCAAGCTCTCGGCTTCATGAGGTCTTCCCTCTAATTCGAATCCTCTGCAGCCCCAGAAAAGTGGCCTGTCTGAGGCATAGCCTAAATAGCTATGTACTGAGCACCTACTATGGGCCAGACACTCTCCACACATTATTTATGACTTTTATGAGTTATAAATGAGCCACCAGGGAAGCCCTATTATTATGTCAGGTGTATATTATTATTGTAGGCATTATTAGATTCGATACACAGATAAAGCATGTGAAGATCAAGAGGTCAGTCAAGCATTGAGCCAGGATTTGACTTAAGCTGGCTCCAAAGCTGGCTTTCAAAAACTGTGCCTGGGATTTTCACATGCTCAGTGGGCTTCAGTGGGTCCCTCTGAGGTTCTAGGGGAAGGCTGGAGGGGGTGGGAGCAGACAGGACTCTATCACCACCCTCTGTAACCAGGGCCTCTTCACATTTGCAGAGTGGGGTTCTCCATTTGTGTAGCTTAAACAGAGCTTGCGCAGCTAAACACATGTGGAAACCATAGAGATAAACCATGCTAAACTGAGTGAAGGTAGATTAAAATAGGAGAGAAAATCCTGGCCTCCTTACCCATTAGTCACCTAGCAGTCAGCTTGGGTGCTGCCGCAGGCCCTCTGGAGGGCTATTAAGTTTTCCCTCTGCCCAAAGAAGTGCTTGGTATTGCTCTGAAATTGCATCCCAAGTGAAAGCAGTCGGTATTAAGAAACCATATTTCTTTAAGAGGGTTTGACCCAAGTCATAAAACTGGAAGGGACCTAGAAATGGATTTTCCCCCATGGTGCTAACCTTAATGGTTTAAACCTGCAGAAATCAGAAACTGGTATGAGACTGTGTGAGAAGGTAGGTATCAGTGATGTGACAGACTTCTCAGTCCTCTCTCTCACGTGAATTCTTACCCTGGACTACTACTGGCTTGATATATCGTCTCTGCCCATGGACTCAAGGGATGTATTCACAGGACACATTTTCCTATTTTTTGCTGATACTCAGGTGAAAATCTGAGAGCTCACCTCTGTCTCTCATCCAAGATATAATCACTAAGAACTAGTAATATAAAGAGATTTTGGATAACAGGAGATGCTGTAGAATTCCCAACTGAGAGTGCATCCAAGCTTCAGAATTGAAGTGACTTCAACATTGTTCTTACCTTACCACGTACCACCATGGGTTCGAGTTTGAGTCTATAGGGTATGGCCTTGGGTGGTGCATAGAGAATGATTCAGCCAGAAAAAGAAGAATGGGAACAGCACTCTATGTGGGGCAGAGGGTAAAGTGAGTGAAGGTGTAGTAGGGCTTATTCATTCCGAGGAATGAGAAGAGTTTGTGCAGGGACATGGACGGAAATCATGCTGGGAGATTTGGGGTTCAAACCAAGCAGATCGGGCTTTCTTTACTCTGTGGAAATCAGACATTTCTGAACAGGGACGTGAGATGTGGTGGCCACAGAACTCAGGAAGACAAATCTATTGGCCACTATGGAATTGATGTATAACAGTAAGAAGACTAGCAGCTACCTTTAATTAATTCTTACTGTTTAATGCTTCACATTATCACATTTAATCCTCACAGTGTGGTAGGTAGTTGACTGTTGAGGCAGCTAAGACTCAGAGGGATTTTGGTCAGTCCTGGCCAGCATATACTCATGGAGCACAATATGCTTGTCTAAGGTCTAAGGGTGGAGCTGTGAGCAAGATAGATATGGGCCCTGTTCTTGGACAGTCTCCAATTGCAGAGAGACTGATGGTTAACAAACAAAACCGAGGGGCCCCTTTTGGAAGCCGATGGGCTTCCCTTCAGGATGCTTGTCATCAGGCTCCAGCCCAAAGCCACAGAATCACATGATTCTTACAATACTCTAGAGAAACAGCATGAAGAACCTGAAGCCCATGAAGAATAAGATGATCAGGTCTGGGAAGGGGTTGGAAACCTGGCCACCGGCTCTCATTCACTGCACTTTGCCCACAGACACGCTGATAAGGCTTCAGAGGTGTGAGAATGTAGTGCCTTTGTGTTGCCCAGGAGAGGCGGTGGTTTGAGGGGACCTTGGCGATCCTTCCCAACTCCTCATTTCCCAGCAGAGAAGCACAGAGACACTCGCACGGTGGTGGGTGGAGGGGCCTCTGACTCCTGGATCATTGATCCTTCTCTTCCTTCATCGGATTCTATCATGAGCTATAAAGTGTCTTCTGAATTATGAGTGAGCAAAAGGAAATTATGCTTGTGCTTGTGGGCCTGTGTGAGACAGAGTGATACACAGGCAGCCGCAGGCGGACCGGGCTGTGAAGGTGCCCGGAATTACTTTAGACGGATTCACAGTCATTCCATTCCTGGTGGGTATGAATTCAGCATTAGAAGGAGCCACCACCATCTTCATCCTACATCCATTCACAGCTGGGTTTCACTCTGCACATGTCTCCAGCAGCACCCAGGGAACAGACCTGACCGTGCACCAAGTTCTCTGCACTGGAGAATGCCCCCCTTTCACAAAGGCAATCAGCGAGTGCTTTGCACACTCTGTTCTTTTAGGAACAAGATTTTTTTCACATCTATTGTGTCTGACCACTGTGCAGTCACATCTGCCTAGCCTGGCCATGTCAGCCCAGACCCATGTGTCTTCCTGACAGCCTGACAGCAGCTGAAGGGACTGTGTGGTTATTATCTTTGTGTGAGCATGGCAGAAGCTGGAAAGCTCCCTCTCTCCCTCCTAGAGCTAGTTCACTTTGGATCCTGAGCTGGTCTCTAGGTGTGACAGCTTCCTGCTACTGTCTGTCTTGTGTGACTCTAAGGCCCCTCAAAGAGGAAACACAAAAATGCCCACAGCTAGGACCAGGTGCCAGGAGCAGAGCCACTTTCCCTCCACGCTCATTGCCTGGAGAGCCTCACCCTAAAGACAAGCCAGACCCCTTGCTCAATCCCATGGCTGTGGCTCACTGAGAGAGCCTTTCCCTGGCCTTGCTCAGAGGACCTTAGGCTCCCATGGATGGTGTTGTGAGTCGGTCTGGTGTTTTTCCTTCCTGTCAAACATGGGAAATTAGATTTGACCTCTGCTCTGATCACTCTAAAAATCATTCTTGGCACTGAAGGCTTCCCGCCTTTGTAATCAGAGCATCTATTATCACCCTGATTACTGCCGACACTCCGATGGGGCAGGCTCCAAAGGCAAATGCGATTTCCATGGTTCCTCCTCCCCTTGTTGAGTGCAGATGTCCTTAAATGCAATGAAATCATCTCTAATAAGCATGCATCCACATTCAGATAGCCCCGGGGTGCATTAACAGTTTCCTGGCAAAATGCACCCCCCACCTTATGCCAGATCACCTAAGGGGACCCTTCCAGGTCTAACAAGGAAAAGGCAGGGAAAATCTCAAAGAAAATCCAATTCTCAACCAAACCATTGTATTGAGGATAGACACAGCAATGTGATAATGTACTTTTCTCAGCACCAATGCAGAGCTGTGCCCTTCTCAAGCACATTGAAAAGAGGAGGAAAAAAGAGACAGCAGAAAAACCGCTGCACCCTGAAATTAAAGAACATAAATGGAAAGGAAGTCTTCTCAACTACGAACTTAGAATTACTCGGTAGGGAAGCTGCTTCATTGTTCAGAGCCTGAAAATAAGATTAAGGATTACACACACAAAGCTTTTGTGTAAATTACTAATACTGTTTTTGCGAAGTGTATTGATTTGTTTTACATTCATTGAACCCATATTACAAATATATTTGCTTGGAGCCATGGAGGACTTAACGATTATAAACCCTGTAATGAGAGGATTCTGGGCTTCCCAGGTGGCACTAGTGGTAAAGAACCTGCCTACCAACTCAGGAGACGTGAGAGACATGGATTCAATCCCTGAGTTGGGAAGATCCTCTGGAGGAGGGCATGGCAACCCACTCTAGTATTCTTGCCTGGAGAATCCCGTGGACAGAGGAGTTTGGCTGGCTACCGTCCATGGGGTTGCAAAGAGTCAGACACGACTGAAGTGACTTAGCATGCACGCACACAATGAGAAGATTACATTTTTCACCAAACTCTTAGCCCAGGACCTGGTACAGAAGAGATGCTCATTAGGTGTCTGTGGATGACTAGGGGGAAGATGAAAAAGATTATCCTCAAGAATTTAAAAGATAACTGGAGGTTACAGGCAAGCACATGCATAACGGTAATACTAAGCAGAATGTGCAGAGCATCTTTAAGAGAAGAACAAAGATTTGGGGGTTAAAAGTAGAGGAAGGTGACATCCAGATGGCAGGACATGGAAATGCTGCCTGTGAAGGGATCTACCTGAGCTTTGATGGCTACTAGAACTTCTTTGGAAAGGAGGAAGGATAAACACCTTAAGAAGAGGTGGCAAGAATACACAGGAGAGCTGTACAAAAAAGATCTTCATGACCCAGACAACCACAATGGTGTGATCACTCACCTAGAGCCAGATATCCTGGAATGTGAAGTCAAGGGGGCCTTAGAAAGCATCAGTACAGAGCTAGTGGAGTTGATGGAATTCTAGCTGAGTTATTTCAAATCCTAAAAGATGATGCTGTGAAAGTGCTACACTCAGTATGCCAGCAAATTTGGAAAACTCAACAGTGGCCACAGGACTGGAAAAGGTCAGTTTTCATTCCAATCTCAAAGAAGGGCAATGGCAAAGAATGCTCAAACTACCACACAATTGTACTCATTTCACATGATAGCAAGGTTGTGCTCAATATCCTTCAAGCTAGGCTTCAACAGCACATGAACCAAGAATTTCCTGACGTACAAGCTGGATTTCGAAAAGGCAGAGGAACCAGAGGTCAAATTGCCAACATCCGTTGGATCATAGAAAAAGCGAGAGAATTTCAGAAAAACATCTGCTTCATTGACTACACTAAAGCCTTTGACTGTGTGGATCACAACAAACTGTGGAGCATTCTCAAAAAGATGGGACTATCAGACCACCTTACCTGCCTCCTGAGAAACCTGTATGCAGGTCAAGAAGCAGCAGTTAGAACCAGACATGTAACAACAAACTGGTTCAAAATTGGGAAACAGCTACACCAAGGCTGTATATTGCCACCCTGCTTATGTAACTTATATGCAGAGAACATCATGTGAAATGCCATGGATGGATGAATCCCATGCTGTAATCAGCAGGGATGGAAGAGAGGAGAGCCCTGTGAGAGGCATCCTTCTAAGAGCTTCAAAATAATTAAATTTGAGGAGCAAATAAAGGACAGGAAAGATGACTGAGGTTTCAGAAGCATGAAGAGGAGGAGATGCTACTTCTAGGGAAAGAGGATGGATTAGTTTGGGACATACAAAAGAAAAACAAAACACACCATCCCCAAATATTGCCTAAATACTGACTCCCCACTCTTTTCCTCCTTCACTGATCTTACACCATTTAATCTGCCCTGGGGGAAAAGCATTTATGCCACAATGCAACTCAAGTCCCTGACCAGCATGGACCAGGCACGGAACCAGGCTCCTGTTGTCCAGCAACCCCGTCTAGTGGTGAGGTTGGAGTGAGCGCTTCGGCAGAACCAAGGGCTGGGGAGGTGCTCAGAGTGGGTGCAGGGTACAGACCTCTCACAGACAGGGCTTCCAAGACCATGGCAGTAGAGACCCAGGACAAGCACCGAAATGTGGCCTCCATTCTGCCATGTCATCTCAGGGTGATGCCAGTGAAGTCACACAGGACCTGACGTCATTTTGGCATCACAGCACTCCAGAGCCTATCATAATAAGCATTCTCTGGCCACCAAGGCCTGGGTCACAGGAGGTCCGAGGCCCACGGAGACAGAAGTGGTCAGGAGGGGTCTTTGAAGTCTAACATGGGTCAGCATTTCCACTGCTGGAGGAGATCCGTCTTCTGGTGCTCTCCTCTGTACAGATGAGGGGGTGGGGGGCTGCCTCTGGGAGCCGTCTCCAGTGCACTTCTAGCCTCACTCGGCCACAGGAGATCACTCAGGCCACCTTGGACTCAAGGGCCAGGCAAGGGGGCAGGCAGCACCAGGTGGGCATCGAGCCCAAGCCCGCAGCCTCACGGCCTCCCTCTCTGTGCTCTCCCCTCCAGCCTCAAACCCTTCTCCGGACAGGCAGGATGCCCGGCGGCCAAGGAGCAGGAACCCTTCCAGCTGGTCCGTGGAGGATGTGGTCTGGTTCCTGAAAGATGCAGACCCGCAGGCTCTGGGGCCCCATGTGGAGCTCTTCCGGAAGCATGTATGCACCGTGGTGGGCCTCGGGAGTGGGGTTCAGGGAGCTGTGGGGTTGGGGAGCGTCTGCACTACACCCTGGGGGCACCACTCAAGGGAGGCCAGATGGGACCACAGGTTTCTCAGAGCAGAACAGCCACTTAGTCTTGTACCGAAGGCACGTTTGTCCCATCTGTTCCCTCACGTGGCCTTTATCAGGAGTCCTGTTTTCTCGCCCGTCTATTTGTCTGTGCAGTCAGCAAACATTGGTAACACACCTACAACGTGCCAGCAAGCTAACAGTGCCTATTCTTAAGCTGCTTTGAGGATTAAATGAAAAAATGCACAGTGCCTGGTTTGAAGATGGCCTTTGGTTAGCAGGCATTTGTATCATTATTTAGGAGATTCTAAAATATATAAAGATGGTAAATTAGATGGGTAATGATTAGTATTTTATCTGCCAAGCCTTGTGTGTCATGGTTACAATTGTTGCCGTAACCAGTTACCACAAATGTAGTAACTTAAAATGACAGAAATTTATTATCTTACAATTCAGTGGGTCAGAAGTCTGACAGGGGTCTCTCTGAGAGAAGACTATGGTGTTGGTGGGGCTGACATCTTTCTGGAAGCTTTAGGAAGAATTCATTTCCTTGCCTTTTCAGCATCGAGATCCACCTTCATTCTTGGCTCCTATCTTCCCGTCCTCATCCTTGGAGCCAACAACATCAAGCTGAGTCCTTCTCAAGCTGCCAGCTCTTTGGTTCTTTATTCTGATTTCTTCCTCCACTTCTGAGGACCCTGTGATTGTATTGTCTCCCTCCCTCTCCGATAATCCAGGACACTCTTTCTATTTTAAATGCAGCTGGTTAGTAGCTTAATTCCATCTGCAGCCTTAATTCCCAGCTTTCAGGGACTAGGATGTAGACATCTCATGTGAAGGAGAGGGAGCATTCTTCTACCAGCATTACCACTTTTTTTTTTCTCCTTGTCTTTTATTTTATTTGAAATGAAGCTCACAAAAATCATACACTCGGACCTGGAGAGGATCGTCATCTCACCCAACATTCATATTTTATTAGGGATATATTTGACTTCAGTTAACAGTGGGGACTTGAGAGCAAGGACTGCAGAGGGATGATGTTTAGACAGATCTGAGTGGGAGGACTCTGGCTTCCTTCCAGCATGAGAGGAGTCAGCAGAAGTCTAGGCAGTGAGTAAAGAGAGAACATTAGGCAATGAGGCCCCTGGGAGGGCTCACAGATGAGCTTTGCCTTGCTACCAAGGACATGGAGTGTGAGTGACACAGAGTAGGTGCTTCTCTGGCTGAACAGCTTGGCTGGTTAGAGGAACGGGAGGGGCTGATAACACTTGAAGTTATGTGAGTCCTGTATGTGCCTCTTCTTCCCACCCGAGCACCTAAAATCTCCACCCTCTCTCTCTAGTGATCTGAAACTAGCACTATAGATGAAGGAGGAAACCCAGCCTTACTAAGTTTGTGAACTCAGCATACAGTCTGGATGGGTTACCATTTTCAGAGACAAATGGGAGCAATTTCAGGACCTCAAAGGATTGGCTTTCCCTCAGTATGTGTTTGTGCTAAACCCTGGGATGAAGCAGGTGCATTTTTTAGTTGTGTGCCACCTAGTATTCTTGACAGGGTCAAAAAGCACCTGAAATCCCTTTTAGATTGTCATTAGCAATTTGATAATCCGTTGAAAGCTGGTGGGCTTGCCAAGAATAGAAACCAGCAATTAGGATGATGAATGGAAGTCAGGGCCTTATACTAGCGCCTGGAATGGAAAGGGAACCACTAGTTTCAGGGTCTCATGAGATGATATTTTGTCTTAGTCAGTTCAGGCTGCTGTAACAAAGCACCGTAGACTGAGTGGCTTATGAACAACAGCAATTCATTTCTCAGTTCTGGAGGCTGGAAGTCTGAGGTTGGGTTGCCATCAAGGTCGGCTTTCAGTGAGAGCCCTCTTTCAGGTTTTGGACTGCTACCTTCTCATTTCATGAGGACACTAATCCCCTTCAAGAGGGCTCCACCCTCATGGCCTATGCACTTTCCAAACTCACACCTCCAAATACCATCGCTTGAGGGTTAGGATTTCAACATATGAATTTGGGGAGCAGTTGGGGAGGACACATTCAGTCCACTGAAGCTTTCTCGCTCCTACAGCCCTAGATTGGATAAAGAGGTAAACATATGCATGGTATTGGGAATATGGCTGGGATTAGGTTAGATTCCTTCTATCAGGACAGAGCAGGAATATGAAAGATCCAGTGGATTATGACCCCAGGGCGAATGTGGCATGACGAGCACATAGTATTTGTGGGCTTTCATTTATTTTTTGAAGACACTGCTGTGGGACCAGGAGAGTATACATCTAAGTAAATCTATATTCCCTTACCTTATTTCCTGACCACACTCTCACCGTGGCCACTATTTGATTACTTTGACCACCTTCTGGGTTTTCTCTTTTCTCATCCTGTTCCACCAGGAGATTGATGGCAATGCCCTCTTGTTGCTGAAGAGTGACATGATCATGAAATACTTGGGCCTGAAGCTGGGGCCTGCGCTGAAACTCTGCTACCATATTGATAAACTGAAGCAAGACAAGTTCTGAAGGTGTTTAAAAGACACAAGCAAAGTCCAGACAGCAGAATCTCCAGACCATCTGCCTTACCAACATCACCACCATCACAAGGACTCTCTTCTGAAAAAGAACTGTCACAAAGGCTTGGTCTTTTTTTTTTTTTTTTTAATAAAACTCATAGTTCTTGACCTTTTAAAAAATTCAACATGGCCCTTTTGAAAGGTTCCTCTGTTTTAATGATTTGCCAAAAAATTACCCAAAAAAGGCCCATTATTTTTAAACATTTCTAGTTGGTTTGTTGCTCTTAGGGTAGGTCCTGTTTTTATAATGAGAGTTTGGGGAACTGAAGGCTATCACCCAAGGAGGACCTTGGAGATTTCCAAGCATGTGGGAAGAACCTTTGTCTCCGCAGGCTCTGTGGGGATGCCCACCACAGCAGCTCCCCGTCTTTAACTCTGACCTGGAGACCTATCATTGTCAACCTTGCTTGATTCAGCTCTGGAAGCTGTCTTCTGAGGATAAATGCCTCACCTTGCACTATCCGGAAAACTTGAATTCTTTTGCTCTCTGAAAGAGAAGAAGAAGAAAAAAAATCTTTTCTATTCCTAGTTATCTGAAGTACTGTGTTGCCCCACTAGGGGGCAGGCTGCCAATGTAATTTCAGGACCCTCACTGCAGCAGCCTGATATTCAGTACCCAGTGGATGAATTAGGGTTTCTGGGAACAAGATCTAGCCTACACAGACACAGAGAATTTATTCCACAGTCAGCACCACAGATTGCAATGTGGGAAGAAACCATCTTCTAGAAGGTTCTTGTTCATAACCAGTCATTATCGAGCGACTGAGATGAACAAGCAGCAAAGGCAAAAATTTGGAAGCACGTTCTTCCCAGATGGGGCTTTGGAGTCCCTTCTCTTCCAGAGTCCTTACTGAGGTGTCAATGTTTTGGCACACTATAGACTCTTAGTGACATTTAGCCACATCATTTCTTTCAAAAAGAAAAAGCTATCCCAACTAAGCTTTGAAATCGGAAGGTGTTGATTTCTAGTTACACTGTGGGATTATATAGTTGTATCTGTGGCTAATTTTAATAATAATAGCATGTATACAGACATGCTATTATTGGGTTTAATTCAATTTACAAATCGGTTTTCCTTTCTCACTCTGGAATAATAGAAAAAAATTGATTTCTACCCCTTTGCAGCTGTGTCCAGGGAAGGGCAGTGAATCCACAATTTACTAGGCAGAAGGGGAACTGCATCTCCATTCTTCTTATCTTCTCCTTTCTCTCTTTTCCTGTCTCCTTTTTCCTTCCTCTCTCACTGAATAGGAAACATATCTTCAAAATGAATTCGTCTTTGCCATGGGCATATCCTCTTCTGTAAAAAAAAAAAAAAGAAAGAAAAAGAAATCCATATTGTTGGTCATGAGGAGATGAATCTTAGACTTTGTGTTCCCTGGGAGGGGGAGGATCAACGATAACTCCAGACCTCCCTTGGCCCAGTGATCAGAAAAGGCACACCGTCCTCAGGATTCAACCTGGACAGGTGTCTCTCCGGTGAGTAGAGCAGGAGGTGAGTGCAGCCTCCCACCCCTCTACTAGGACTTCCCTGGAGGCTCAGTGGTAAAGAACCCACCTGCCAATGCAGGAGATGAGGGTTCGATCCCTGGGTCGGAAGATCCTCTAGAGAAGGAAATGGCAACCCACTGCAGTATTCTCGTCTGAAAAATCCCATGGATAAAATCCCTAAGAAACCTCCCATGCCATGCTCTTAGACCCATTTAATGAGTGATATTTGAGGAAGCACCTCAGAGCAGAATCCTTTTTAGACACACAAACAGTGGCTGACTTAAAGTGCGACAGAGAAGGGACAGAGGAGAATGTAAAGGACAGAGGAGAATGTCCTAAAACTGCCCACGAAGCTGAGCTGGAGTTATCAGGCTACAGAAGAGCTGAATGTCTGTCGGTCCCGGCCGCTGACTAAACTATCCTGAATCAGGCCTTTACGATTTTGAAGCAATAAATTGACTCTGTCTCTCTAAGTTTGCTCATCGTGAAGTGCTCACAGCTGGTCTGGAATTAAATAGTCTCTCTCAGAAAACCATGGGGAGTGTATATATTCAGAACAGCCAGGATGAAAGCAGTGAGATCCAGAAAAATTCCACCACAACCCATGTTCCTCACTCCAAACCCACTGAGACTTGTGGTGCCTCTTCCATCAACATATACCCTGTATGCTGTTGTTTGCTAAGGCATGTCCAGCTCTTTTATGACTCCATGGACTGTAGCCTGCCAGGCTCCTCTGTCCATGGGAATTCCTAGGCGAGAATACTGGAACAAGTTGTCGTTTCCTTCTCCAGGGGGTCTTCCCAACTCAGGGATCAAACCCGCATCTCCTGCATTGGCAGGCAGGTTCTTTACTACTGAGCCACCTGGGAAGCCCTGTACCTCATACAGAAACTTTCCAAACTTTCTACCATTCTTGCTAGTTCTTCCCTTGGCACAAAAATACCGACATTGGTGCCACCAAGTGAAAATCATCCTCAAACAATATTGAGGAGACACTTGGAGGAGTTTTCAGGGGAGAGAGATTTTTCCATCTTGAGAAAATTGGGTCCATGTTCATGTGGATCTGCTCTCACAGAGGTGCTGTCTTATTTTGCTTTAAACTTTAAGCAAGACAGATTGCTGCAGCCATGATATTTAAGGTTTGACTTTAAAAAAATCTCATTACTCTTAAAATGAATGCTGCCACATCAGAGAATAACCCAGGGAGGAAATTCTTCCTTGCCTGTTTTTACACTGAGATGCAATTAGCTGGCCAAATTATTGTCGTCAATCCTGCAATTATAATTAATTTTCACCCTTTTCAAAAATCTTGTCAAACCAGGCAGATAAATAGCTTAGCAAATGTAAAACATGCCGGCCATCTCCGCTACATGGACCTTACAGAGTCAGGCCATGTGTGTCGCTCTGATCCAAATGGGAGCTTATTTGGGGGGAGGCCTTGCGCTTGTACAGATGTGGTACTTGTTATTCTATGGCAGTAGCTTCGCTTCAGGTTGTGGTGAATAATGATATAGTTTTGCATAATTTCAAATTAGAGTGTGTGTGTGCGCGGGCGTGTGCGTTCATGTTCGAAACATTTCCAATTATACTTGTCTGTTAAACACTTAAAAAAAATCTGAGACAATTTTATTGCCTAAGGCATTTAAAATATTTTATAAAGCACATTATTCCTTTTGTGAAGATTTTAGGTGAAAGATGTGCATTTCGTATGTGTGTGTGCGCGCGCGCATGCAGGCACATGCGTACTTCCTGGCAGTGCGGTGGGAAGAGCCTTTGAACGTGGCTGGGAAGGTATCAGCTCTCGCATTTGCTTTGTTTCTAATGCCTTCTCAGTTCTGTAGCACTGAGGTAGAACCCGCCCCAGGCAGCAGGGTGCACCCTTGAGGCAGCTGGCGGGCGGTGCTGGGATTCTGGACCTGCCTGCTGTCAGGCACTGACTGGGCGCACCAAGCCAGCCCAGGCTCTGCTCCCCGTGACTGAGAAGACAGGCCTCGCCAGGGAGCCCACTGGGCTCCTGAGCGCCTGGTACGGTGCCCGCCAGAGCTCCACGCACTCCCATCATTTCCCGGCAGCAGGGCTGTCCGGTATTTTCCTTTACAGCAGGAGAAAGGAATGGGACGCTCCTCAAGAGAAACAAAGAGGATAGTAAAATACACTGGGAAGGAAGACTGAGTTGAGATTGGCGAACGTGAGGAGGAAACTGAGGAGAGGAAGCCAAAAGTGACTGTCTTAGAAAGCAGACACCCCTCTAACAGGCCCAACTCTTTCAGCTACAAGGACCTATTTTTGTATTTATGTGCTGTATGGAATATGGAATATTTCTCTTTTTTAATTAAAATTATTTTTCTTATTACTTTCTGAGATTGTTTTAAGGAGAATTTTGTTATAGCTCTGAAGATAAGATTGGAAATGCCCAAAAGTGACCAGGGACTCAAATTTAGTCATTGTCAGAAGGTCTCAAAAGATGGAGACACTTTGTTTTCTTTCTAAAGAACCAGACAGGTTTCCATCCGTGCGAGAAGGTGAGTTGTGATACTTGCTCTGACCAGTGCTTTTTCAACTTTTCTCTGATGGGCTTAGGGGAGGAGGAGAGACTCATTGTTTTCCCTTACACCTCAGATAACAAGACAGAAGATGGGGAAGGAGGAGATGATTTTTGGTTAAGCAGAGGGATGAACACCTGTCTGTGGGCAAGGTTTATTTGTAGTTACTAACACACTCCCAAGAATTAACACAACCCTGCTGTAGTCTTGCCACAGCCCCGGTGGCAGGGGAAGACTGTGCTGAGAAGACGGGTGCTGAGCCCCGCAGATGGTCAGCCACCTAGTGGTACAAAGAGTCCTGCTCCCATCTCGTGACGTCACCCCAGCGGCTCCTCTCACGTGACTCCTGGCCACACTGCCCCAGGAAGAGGGCTGGGAGCCCCCGCTTCCAGGGTGCCCTTCCCTCCAACCTTTATCCTAATCGAAGACGATTCCTTCATGGACAATTGGAAGCTGGATTTTTTTGAAATCTAGCATTTACTTGAAAGAGAATCGTTCTTATTTATTGCCACCAGTTAAATATTATGGAAACATGTCTGCTAACAATTTGCTTTGTGTAATTTGTTCTAATGCTAATAAGCAACAGCTGGGACACTTCCTGTGGTGAATTCCTTTGTGGTTACAGTGGTATTATCACACACGGACTTCACCAAATCGCTGAACTTGAGAAGAACACTCACTCCGGCTCTCCCAGGCTGCAGGAAATTCCCCTCACTTAGAAGCAGTTCTGGGCAAAGCATTTTTTTTAGAGGAGGGTGTACTTTTCCTTGACTCTCTGCTTCTGAACAGGCCTGCAGACCTGTGCTCTTCAAGTCCCATCTAGAGAGCCTGGGATTCTCCTCCCTCTCAGCCATGAGCTTGATCTCCTCCAGAGGAAACACAGCCAGCAGAGCTAAAGAGTGACACCTTCCTGCAGGTCAGTGCATGGTGCCCAGAGTGAATACAGAGTAAAGACTGAAAAACGCAGTGGAAGGTGGTCTTCTGTCCACCTCATGTGGGCTGTGCCTTCCCCACCGGGCCACCATCAGCAGACGAGGCCCGAGAGGAATGGAGATGCATCTGAGAGCCAAGAGCTGCTCAGAGTGGATGAAGTGATGACAGCAGACAGTGTGGGCATCTTCCCTCTGAAGGGTCTAGACGTACCACTCAGACCTGCTCAGGGCCGCCGGCCCACCGTTCTCTGCTCTGTAGCTCCACCTCATGGCCTGAGCCTTTGTATTGTTCCCCATATCAGATGCGTGTTGTAAAGGCCAACACAAACGCCTTCTATTGGATCCTACTTTGGAACACAACCAAAGCCTTGCTTCTCCAAGCAGCTCACTATGAAATAGCAGACCCTCGCTGGGTGTCATTTTACAGTAAGCATATGTGACCGGAGGCTACCTCCACCATAAATGTAGCATCCTCAAACCTCAGGTGGGCCCCACCTCCCCCTCCAATGCTGGAATGCCTTCCCTACACCCCTGAGAAATGGCTCTGCCTGACCACTTCCCCTTAGGGGGAGTTCAGTCCCATAGGAAGTGGCTTATTTCTCTGTTGGACGGCTCTGGTTGTGAAAACGTTATTTCTCAGGGAGACACAGATGTCTGTGAATCAGACACAGACGTTTGAGACGAAGCCAACTCTGCAATCTTTCTCTTTTCAACGGAGCTTGTCCGTGCAGTAACCACACCTATAATACAAATTGACATTGGCAAGTAGGCCCCAGCCCCACTATATTAGCGTAGAGGGGCAGACAGTGTGTATAAATGGGGGACTTAGATAGGTCATGGCCATCAGATTCATCAGCCCTGTCAGGAAAAACTATCGAAATTCTTGCGGCCTCACACACACAGAAAAGGGTGTCCTGGGAGAATCTTTACTGTAGTTGTAAATCTGGCTGTGGTCACATAAGCATGTGAGTTAGAAAAGATTGCATGAACAAATCTGTAAGTCCATGTTCCTCAAAAACTGGAAAAGACGTGGAGGTCCTACCTCTTAATTGTACTCGCTGGTGATGTAATAAACTAAGGAAGCTTTAGTTTAGACAAAAACAAGGTCTGTTGTGAATTTAAGCAAGAGTGATGGAGTTTATGACGCCAAGCCCAAGCTTGTGTGTGCATGCCCTGGCAACTGTGTATTTGTGAGTTTGTGCAATAAGAGGTGGGAATTGAGGAAGGTATGAAAAGGGATTGCAAAAGGGAGCTTTTGCTTTCTAGAGCGTTCTTATTCAGGAGAACTATCGAGCAATGATTTAGAAATCAGATCCCAAAGTAACATGTAGATTATGTAGTTTGCTGAGATAAAATTCTAGATAATGGAACAGATTCTCTGAAAATATTTAAAACTTGGTATTTGGAAAAAGTAGCTACCATCCAGCAGCTTGCCTCGTGGCACCTGCCATATAAAAGGTACCTCATTAATATTCATCGGCTGAAAGCAGGAATGCTTGACTAGTTTTCATATTTTATTCAAAAAAGCCACTGATTTCCTTTTGGGACACCATATCTTTACTGAAAGGAGAAGTGCTGAAGGGCGGAGGCCAAAAGAAGAGCTGAAGCCTTTCGTTTCCTCTAGTTTCCCAAACGCTCAGGGAGGTCAGACCCTCAGTTGTAAACTCCATCTCACTCCTCTTTTCGTCTTAGGATCTCACATTCTCAGTGGCCTCATGTGCTACTCAAAGTATCAGAGAATAACAATAGACTCTTTCCAGCTTTACTATTAAGACATCTTTTCCTTCCTAGTCCATGATGGCTCTCAGCACTGAGTAGGGTTTCCATGGGCTGGTTAATCACTCGAGGACAGTCAGGGTCCCCGGGAGTCAGAGGGCATGTCCGCTGAGCCCTGCACTCCCAGTGCCTTGCTGACTGTGGAGAGGGCAGGTCAGCAGAGCTGACAAGCCCCCCACAAGCCACTCTGTCATCTCTTGGTGGTGGCCCGGTTGGGAAGGCACACCCTACAGGAGGTGGTAGGGGACCACCTTCTCCTGCCTTTTCACTCTTCACCCGTCTTTACCCTTGAGAGCTGATTTGGAGAGATCAGGGGCTTCTGTCTCTCCCACATAGTTACACAGGAGCATTGAAAATAGAACTACGTGACAGACTTTTTTTCCCCACAACCACACCAAATTTTGGAGTGTTTCACTTTCAAAGAAATCAGCTCAAAAGCCTGAGCATGTGTCCCAAGGATGTTGTCATTGCTTAGAATATTTCTAGTGCATCTCTTTTGGGGGTCATCTTTAGAAGCTAGAACACATTCTCGTCAAAGTGGAAAGCCCATTGTCGTCACTTGAGGGTGGATTCTTTTTTCTTTCTGGAGTCAAAGGGATTGGGTTCATGTCTGCACAGCAGCACAGCTGATCGACTTGAGATGTCAGTGTGTCTCCATACTCATCAGTTCGTCTTTTCCTCACATTTCCTTACTGGATGCAGATGGTCTGAACAATAACAGCCACAACTCATTTGTTAACTTGAATATATCAGTATAAGGAGCTGCACCGCAGAGACTGCTTTGGAGGGCAACATCACCTGGATGAACATTCAACATGTTCATTGTAAAGCTCGTTTGTAGTTCGCCGCTGTATCTCTAGGCATCGTAAGCTCAGGATCTTGTGACTGTCCCTACAGCCCCAAATGGCAGGGGAACTGGGAGGAAGAAGCCTTGGGGGACACCTGGATGGCTCACCTCCAGGGGAGAGCCTTCTCCCACTGGTTCTCACCATTCTGGAGGCAGATTATGGTGCAGTGCGAAGAAATGAGCCCTCCGAGTTGCCTCATACCCTATCTCCTCATCTGGAAAAGAAGTGGGATCCAGATGTCCTTCAAAGGCATTTACAGATATTACTTCCAGCAAAGGCCAGTGGGGCTGTTGGCTCCTCCATATTCTGTTTTACGATTTCCAGCTTCTGCCTCTCCTCCTGTCTGACCTTGTCTAGATGTTTTCTCATTCTCTTCTCTCACTGGCCCATTGTGGTTGTTCAGTCACTCAGTCGTGTCTGATTCTTTGCAACCCCATGGACTGCAGCACGCCAGGCTTCCCTGTCCATCACCAACTCCCAGAGCTTGCTCAAACTCATGTCCATCGAGGTATTGATGTCACCCAACCATCTCATCCTCTGTCGTCCCCTTCTCCTCCCACCTTCAATCTTTCCCAGCATCAGGGTCTTTTCCAATGAGCCAGTTCTTCCCATCAGTGGCCAAAGTATTGGAGCTTCAGCCTCAGCATCAGTCCTATGGCTCCTCCTCAAAGCCACTGAAGTATCACTGTGATACCCTTTCTCATTATTTTTACTTTCCATTTCTTTCTTTCTTTCTGCCTCTGTGTTTCCTTTGTTTCCTCTTTTCTGTTTTTCTCCATTCCATCCGCTCCAGTGCCTTGGGGGAGAGAGAGGAGAAATGGAGAGGGAAATAAAGAATTAACAAGTAACCTCTTCCCTGCCTAACTGGGCCATCCTGGCCCTTGCCTGCCTCCCACCATCCCATCGTTAGCCACCTACAACATTCCTCAGCTCTGTGGTGCTTCCGGCCCAATCTCCACCTGCTCATTCCACTCTTCAAGGTCCTGCCCTCTCAGTCTGTCCTTGAGTTTGGGAACAAGAGTCCTGTCCCTTTAATGGCTTCACTCTGGATTCGCCCTGACATTTCCCTCCTAGGCCTCCTCAGCCTTCGCCCAGCATCGGCCCTAGTGCCCACCCTGTCAGCTGTCCCTCCTCATTCAGCCTCAAAGGCCAGAGCCAAGTGACCTGGAGCCGCTGGGACACACACGCCTCTTGAGAAGCATGAGTTGTTTCTCCCAGCGGTGCTGGCTCCTGTAGCCTGCATGGAGTCACTCTGCCCTCCAGAAGCAATGCTGTCCATGCTACTGTTCTTCATAGAACATGTAGCTCTGTCCAGACCCGCTGAGCACGGATTGCACCTCCCAGTGACCAAAACCAGGCCAGGGTCTCCGTTTAAATGAGGAGGGCAGCCAGGATCAGAGGTGAGGCACAATGACCTACATCAGAGGCACTTCTAGGGTGAGGGTTGTTTTTAGGCATTTTACAAGTCTGCTGAGATGTGTGCAGTGTTAAGGGGCTTGTGTCTCAGTAGGGGAAGATGATGACATATTTCGCAAAGGAAAATGTGGTTTCGACGGGGGAGAAAGGCAGCAAAATTCTGGAACAAGGATGCTCTGTTCCTGGCCTTTATCTAACACTGTCATACCTGCTCAAGGTCTTTCTAGAAATCAAACTTGTTTGCCTCCGCAGGAACCGAAAGTGTCTCTGCTCAAATGTGAAAGAGTTTGGAGAACTTTGATTTCTTTCATTCTCCACTGTTTACTAAGTCACAGTACTTAATTTTCTGTCAACTTCCAGCTATATCTTGGATCACATGAGGATTTTAAAAAATGAGCTCTTCTTATCTCATCCTCCAGATCTTTTGAAATAGCAGTTGTCTTATATAGTGTATATTTTCATTTTATAATTATTGGTTGATTAGATTATTTCTTTCCTGTATATACATAAAATAATTTTATTAATACAAAGATTTTATACTAAAAGTACATCCGTAGATAAATTGACTTTTTATTCCATACACATGAAAACTAAATAAATAGATGAAATAAAATCATTTCATCATAATTGTATTCTGTTGCAAATTTTTCTCCACATTGACAGTGAAAACTTTTTAATAAGGTCCGTTTTAACATCACAAAGCATCGTGAGGCTAAAAGTTTTGTGTTTTACTATGCTAGGTTGTGATTATCTGACAAGGCTCTAGGTAAATAACGAGGAATTCTGAGTAAGTGGAAATCATTGTGTACTAAACTCTCGAGATTGAATGATGATGATTGAAATGTTGTGCCTTTTGTTTGGTAAGCTGAGGAGTTTATATTCAGATTCTTTCTTTCAACTCAGCCTTAGTTAATTTCACATTTCCACCTCCTTATTCTGTGTCTGGTCCTCAATATGCCAACACAGGGGACCCTCTGCTCTCTCCACCTGGGGGACTGACTGCAGCTGCTCACTTTCTCTGGTGAAGTTCTGCTTTTAATGAAGGTGAAAATAGGCCATCCCCTCATCTCAGTAAGAGAGAAACAGGGTTGACTCCGTCCCTTTTCTCAACCTAGATGGTCTCTCCTCCTTTCTAATTAAAGATTGTGAAAGGGTGCGTTTACATGGATGTTCACATGAGTGCTTGTGATTGAGTTTGTAAATTTGAGGCAAAGTTCATCCAGCATTTACTGGATGATGGAAATTTTTACAGCATTTGCTTGTGCCGAGGCATGTGTGCAAGAAGGGCCTGGTGAGTGTGATGCAGATACTCTAATTACTTGAAAATCCACTGTGCTTTTACTTTTTATGGTTAGAAGTTAATTCTGGAACATTACTTCAACTCCCTGCTTTATTTAGAAGTGTGCAAGGAATGCAGAGCTTCGATTAGGAAATGGTGTTGTCTTAGGATCTGGCTTTTTTATTTTTAAAATACTAATGGATCTAAATTTGCAGACCAGAAATCAGTGAATGGAATTCATTGTAATGGGGAACAGTATTTACATTAGACAGAGCAGTAGACTCTATTATCTGGGGAAAGAGCGGCTCCTTAATTTTTGCTCTTTGCGAGCATGATGCAATCAGTGTTTCCTGACATTGGGACAATCCTCTCACCTCAAAGTGTTCCTGTGTAGTTGTGTCACATGATGGGAAATTGTAATAGGCAATTTGGTTCTGTAATTCGGTTTGCAAAGCATGCAAACATAAGATAACTAGGTTAAATGCAATAAGCATTACACTAAGGTACAAAAACACGTGGGGAGAAAAGATGCTGTGTCCGTAACTTAGAAAGAACATGAATTTTATTCCTCATGTGCCTCAAGGTGTAGATCTTATTAAAGTTATTTATCCTCTAGTTTAATTTCATCACACATTGTCCATACAGATGCATTATCTGTGTATGAACATACATGGTTTTTTACCGCACATATTTCCAGTTTTTCTCTTACTTGTAATGTGCAGGCTCCAATGAACTGCATTCAGGAGTGAGCTGATATGCTTATTTGTTACAGCGTACAGTGCAAATGGACTATTAACAAATAGACTGTTATGTGAGACACCATATCAAAATGTGCTTTAAATTTTTCAAAACCTTTTGATTATCTGTAACTCTTTGCCTTTGACAATTCTTTCATTATTTAGGGGTCTGTTTTTAATGTATTCCCTTAAATGGTCACTACAGGTACATGATAGATATGTACAGTTTCATTACATAAACACTACTGGCCTTAATGATTTTAATATTTTTCAGGTGCTTTTTCCCCCCATTTTTGATGCAGTATTTTTTTTTTTTTTTCTAGCACAGTGTATCATTGACCTGGGACTGATTCAATAAAATTTCTGAATCCTAAGATTCCAAGACAATGCAGTATTTTCTGTTCATGCTGTAAAAAGTATTTCTGTATTTTTAATAAAGAATGGAATTTCTATGAGCCTCTGTATATTTTATCTGATCAACTTTTTAATGTTCATTATTATTACATTAGGACTAGTTCCTGTAAGTGGCTAACAAGGAAAAGTCTTTCAGATGAAGGTTGTTGCCAGCCAAGACCCCAAAGGCCTGATTCACAGCTGTCTGGAAAGCCACTCCCACCGGCTGCCTGAGGCCCAGCCCCACAACTGTACAGGAGGGACTTGTTACAGGAGCCTGCGGGTCTCTGCTGAGTACACTTCATATCTCCCCGGATCTTCTAATTTCAGCTCATGACTACAACCGGGCAGCCCCTGGGCAGGGAAGGAAAACTCGATCTGGTCGGAGGCTCAAAGTGAGGGTCCCCCAGGGGTCATCTCAGACCAGGATCTTCTTCTAGGTCAGTAATCAGAGACAAGAGGGCTGCCTCCTGTGACAGTTGGGAAGATTAAAATTGCAATGCTTGGACAGCTCCTCAAACAGCGTCCTTTGAATCTGGAATCCTTGTTCCAGGCTGTTTACTCCCATTGGTTGTAGCTGTTTAGGGGTCATGGCTCCTCCTGGTTTTTGATCCAGCCCTCACCCTGAGTGGCCAGTTCCCTGCCCAGAGGCCTCCCACCCATCCCTGGCACTTTGCAATAATCCCTGACAAGGGCAACGTGGTTCTCAATGAAACAATCCGGGATGGGGGATCCTCTCATGTCAGTGTTCTCTGGGCTGGATAAAGCCAGCAAGAAAGGTTTGGGGACAGCTCTTGGGAAGGGTTGGGGTGCAAATCTCCAAAGCCTTCTCCCACTATCTGCCATGCTGCTGCTGCTAAGTCGCTTCAGTCATGTCCGACTCTGTGCAACCCCAGAGATGACAGCATACCAGGCTCCCCCGTCCCTGGGATTCTCCAGGCAAGAACACTGGAGTGGGTTGCCATTTCCTTCTCCAATGCATGAAAGTGAAAAGTGAAAGTGAAGTCGCTCAGTTGTGTCTGATTCCTAGCGACCCCATGGACTGCAGCCCACCAGCCTCCTCTGTCCATGGGATTTTCCAGGCAAGAGTACTGGAATGGTGTGCCATTGCCTTCTCCAGCTATCTGCCATGGGTTTGCTTAAAACTTAATAGCCTCTGAAAATATTAACCTTACTATTTGCCCTGCCTCGAACACAACCATTTTCAAACTCATCTCTCCCTTCTCTCCTCCAGTCCAGGACCAAGCTAGTGGCCTTTCTCACATGTCCATGAGCCCCTGAGCCACCCCAAGAAAACCCAGGCACACAGGTCCTAAGGATCCCTTCCCTGAGCCTGCTCTTCCCCAGTTGTTAGATGAAAGCTCTGAAAACCCACCTTCCATGACTAGTTTTTTCTTATTTTGTACCAACTGTAGTATCCTAATTATAAACTGTCCATGTGGAGAAGAAATCCTGAAATAAATGCTATATGCTTTTCTGTCAAATCTGAACATAGATTTGACCAGCTGAATGCTTGCAGACCTGGAAAGGAAGGAGGGAACTTCACGACGGAGGGATACATCTTGCCTGAGATTTTAACAGCTACATGATGTGCAGACATCACTGCAGGGCAGGATCAGTGTAGCAGGTGTGCATGGTCAGGTCTGAAGCTGGCGTGTCAGCGTGTAAACCCCTGAATGCGTCTACATGCACGCACAGACCCTGCCTCATTCTCTGTTTCTTAAGGGCCAGAAGATATTGTTAATGAAAAAAATTAATCAGTAGTCAATCTAAGGGAGAAATGGAAAATTTTTATCCAAGCCAACCTGCATATTATAATCCAGGAAGTTCTGAAGACCGGTCTGTCCATTAGAGGTCAAAACAGTAAGTTTTTGAGATAAAAGGTTATGCATCCAGTGACATTCTGACAGATTGCACAATCCAGAGCTGCACGGACAAAGCAGGCAGTGGGTCGTCACAGCCCTTTATGAAATGAAGAAGGAACGTCATCCCCTAAGGAGGTCTGGGTAATGCAAATGCACAAACACACCTAAAGGAGAAGGAGGAGACCCAAGCAGGCAGAGAAACATTTTATTTACATTTTTGTCTTGCCATAAAAGATGGATTTTATTTCATCAGTAGATTGGACCAGAAGCCACCCCAGCCTGGGTTTTAGTTTTGACTTTCCCACCGACCAGCTGCGGATGTTGGGGAAATGACTTCAACTTTCCAGACCCCAAGGGTGTTAGACTAGCCAAGGTCCACGTTCCCACTCTCACCCTGACCACTCCAGCCGCCCTGAGCCTGCGGCTTGGTCGCAGAAAGACCATGTGTGCCTAGATTCTCCTGTCAAGATCTTGAGAGTCCTGAGCTGGTGGGAAACCCATGGGGCCCTGAGGAGAAGAGAGGAGTTTAATTAGCTGGGACCAAGATGACCACCTATGTCAGGGTCTCTCCTTAAGGATCGACAAGGGAAAGTTATTCTTAAGAACAGAATGCAGTTGATTTTTCTCAGACAAGTTACCAGAAAAGAGAGTTTCCTGTGAGAGAGATACTGCTCCACTGCAGGAAGGTAAAGTACCGTCACACTGAGGGCGGACACAGCTTGCCTACTGATGGCTAAGAACTTCCATTCATTTTAGTGCTCAATGAACTTGCACATTTTCCAATTACCCCTTTCGTTAAAAAAAAATCATTTTTTAAGGAAAATTACTTTTCTCCTTGAACTCTTCACCAAGGTTGATTCAAAAATCCATCTAGGAGTAGCTGGTAACTTATTGTTAACCTATTAGTGGAAGCAATAAAAAAAAAAAAATCTATTGAGAGGCAAGGGCTATTTAAATATTTCTGTAAAATCCCCCGGGATTGGGAGGTGAAGAATAAGTGGATCTGACAGTAGCTCTGTTGCCGGTTTCAGACTAACAGGTTTGGCAAGGATGTTTTGTTAGCAGCAGTTAATCAGCGAATCCCATTACTTAATAAGGTTATCACTTAGCAAAAGCTGCAAATTACAGTTTCTTTCTCTCCAGGCTGAAGATAACATCCTTGAAATTTTGCATCTACAAGTAGTATCTCGTTAGCAGAAATAGGGTAAACAGAAGCACATTGAAAATGCTGTTTGTGTGCAAATCAGACTGATGCTTTCATCCAAATACTTTATAGTTGTGCTAGCCTGCCACTTCCCTGCTCACCCATTGTTTGGTGCTGGTGTGGAGTGTAAATCAGAAAGAGGTAGGAAGCAGCTCCTTTGTTCACCACCAGCTGAAGGAAACACACTCTCGAGTCCACTGAGAGTAAATTCACAGGCTTGTAAGAGCCTGGCTAAGTCAATGCCAATTCCAGGTCGCAGTGCTTATCAGCCTTGAAGGAGACTTTGCAGTGATTTAGTGATCCAGGAGAGCCACTTGGCCTCAACAAAACCACTTCCATTAACCCCCCTCAGCTCTCACTTCCAGGGCTCTGAGCTCTGTCTCCCTGTCTCCTCACACCTCCCCACCCTTGGCTCTTGCTGATGTTTAAATCCCAGAGCCTCATCTGCCAAATTTCCTCTGCATGCATTCATACAGGCTCACCCATCGCTTTCCCCACAGGCCTGGGGAAGGACCAGGTGGTGCTAAAGATGTTGGCGTCTGCTTTGACCTCCTACCAAGATGGCGTCACATCCCCTGTGAATTGGGAGGCGGGGTCCTGGCGAGTGTGTCCTCCAGCTGTTGGGAGGCACTGTGGGATGGAGAGATGTAGGCGAGAGGAGCCGTTTCCTCCATGCAAAATGCAGGGCGGGAGCTGCTGCCAGAGCAGGCAGTGGAGCCCTTTCAGCCTCATCTCCAGAGGGGCATGGCTGTGTCTCAGCCCCTCCCCGACACTCACAGATGCAACCCAGCCGACCTGCTATGCCCTCGCCACACTGCTCCACTTTCCAATTCAGCTATTTTGTTTGGTTGATTTTTTTCCTTTTGGCTTAAAAAGCTCCAGAGGGTATGAATTTGAGAATTTTTCTGGGGCGTGGTGTGTGTGTGGAGTGTGTGTGTGTGGGGTGTGTTATGTTTACACATGGAGGCTCTCTGCCTCCTTGCATTGTGGATGACGTTCCCTCCCACCCTTTCTCCGTTCACCCACCCCTTCCCACGCATCCTCTGGTCCCCAGCATTTCTTGGCGCTGCATATGATTTCCCCTGGGAGGGACTTTGTGTTTTCTGGCTGAATGACTCTTTACACATCTCCAGTCCAACTCTTTCGCCTTTTGGTTGCACCTCTGCATCCTTCCTCCTCTTGGCTCTCGGAGTACTTTTTCTCGGTGTTCTGCTTCCTCCTCTGCCTCCTCTGCCCCCACCCCAGCAAGGCCATCCCTCTGCAAGTCTCACTGCCTTACATTTTCCACCCGCAAACACTCTTCCAAGGGCCTCAGTGACTTGTGAAAATTCCTTCCAAACTTGTCTCCTGGAAACAGGACGGCAGATGAAAGATTTCTTCATTAAAATTAGACACTTTAGAGAGGCATCCAGTAAAGCTCTGAGAGTCCCCCATGGGCCTCCATCTGCACAGAGCTGGAGAGGGGCGCTGGGCTTTGGGAAAGGCCAGGACCAAGTGCTCTGGGCTTCTCTCCCTCCCCTTTTACTGACACAGACCCCCTCTCTCCCCAGACAGGGAGGATTTGAGCCCCGTGGGTTGTCGCCTGGTTTCCTACCCATTGCTTGCATTCTGACTGCCGCTGAAATCGCTCTTTTGTGAGGTGCCCTGAGGGCCCCATGACCCATGGTTCTCAGAGAACTGACTTTGATTTATGACTTGAGAAGCTGGTGGAGGCTCTGGATGTAATTCTAAGCTGTGATTTCTCATTTGGGCTCCTAATGTTTGATTATGCAGCTGGGCGGCGGCCCCTCCAAGAGGCCAGTTCCCAGCATGCAACCCAAGCCTGCAGCAACCTCCCAGGCAGGGCCTTAGCGAGCTCGGGGCCTGGGAGGGCAGCTGTGGAGCTCCAGCTGGAGCAGGCCAGGTATGGGCACCCCTCGGTTCCTGCTCAGAGTCGAGGTCAGCCCTGGGTGCTTCACATGAACACGTGGCTGATTCCTCCACCCACCCTGCTCTGTGGGCATCTGGAGGGCCAGATGAGCACGCCCCGAGGTGCTCTGTCCTCTGGGAGGCCTTTGTTCTCCATGAGGATCGAGGCTGGTCACCGGGTCTGTTGATCAGACCTCTGTCCTAGGCTAGAACCAGCTCACAAACCCCTGTCCTCAGTCTAGGGGGACCTTTTCCCTTCTCTCAGAGACTATGAATATAAACCTCTCAAAAGCTGTCAAAATGCCAAGCACAAGAATGAAGGGAAATTTTGGTTTTTGTCACCTTGCCCACCTGGAGGAAGGCAAGGATAAAGCCTCCTCTCAGTAGAAGCACACGAGCTCACACTCACACACTCAAAATACACTCAACAACTCTTACACATTCACACAGCACTCCCAGCCGATGTGCTCTATCCTTTACTGTAGACCCTCGTGGTGTGTAAGTTTCAAGCAAACTCAGGATTCACATCCCTGCCAGCACACTGAATCCCGTGGCACTGGTGAGTGACCCACGTCGATGGAGTCCTCCTTGTCTGGCTAGAGTCTGCTCTCATCGGTCCCACCTCTGCAGACTCACAGTCACGTGTGCACTCGCTGCTCTGCCAGCAGACGCTCACCAGGTCCCGGATGACATGGCGTGTGAACATGCCCTCCTGAAGCAGGGCTGTGTGTCCTCACTTAGCTCTGCTGAGCCCTGCCCCTGGCAATCCACCCGGAGGCAGCCAGGGCCTGGAGTGAGGTCAGGGGGAGGGGGCAGATCTCGAAGAGTCCATGGACCAGCTTGTGAGGCTTCAGAGGAAGACTTTACGTTGTCTCCAGGCAAAGGGAACCCCTCTGTTCAGTGAGAGGGGTCTGCTTCTGCTGACCTGGAGAACTAAGGAAAACTGGGGGGCTGAAGATTCCCAGATGCTTCCAGTCAATGTCTCCATCCCAAATCTCAGGGTCCCACTCTGTCACTTTTAGAACCGTGGATTAGCTGCAGGAAACCTCAGGCTGTCCACTCAGTGTCCTTGGCAACTCTGCCTCTACCATGATCAGATCTCAGGGCTGATTTTCAGCACAATTTGCACCATGGACGCAGGCGATGAGAGTCACGGGTGGCCACAGAGAACCTTGGCTTTCCCAGCATGCTCTAAGTTGGCAGTAAAGTATCCCAAACATTTTTTTAATCAAGTGTTACAATGCCATCAAAAGCAGCCAGCACCTTCTTCAATCCTTACCATTATAATGATCCCATTTCACCAGTCGGGAACCATGGTCCATGCATAGACCATGTGCTAAGTTCTTTAGTCATGTCTGCGTCTGTGTGACTCTATGGACTGCAGTCTGCCAGGCTCCTCTGTCCATGGGGTTCTCCAGGCAAGAATACTGGAGTGGGTTGCCATGCCCAGGGGATCTTCCTGACCCGGGAATCGAACCATGTCTACCTCCTTTGACAGGCAGGTTCTTTACCACTAGTGCCACCTGGGAAGCCCATGCATAGTTCAAAGGTTCCCAAATTTTGGTGCATACAAGAATCACCTGATAAATTTCAAAAATTGTTGACACCTGGCTTCCACCTAGAGACAGTTCCATTTAATAAATAAGTGGTGGGGCCCAAGCGGGGGGTTGAAAGCTCCCCCACATGATTATAGCATGCAGCAGTTTGGAAACTACTGGCATATCCTGGCACCTTGACTCGCATCTCCCTGCAGTGCTGTGAAAGTATTAGCGTGGCCACTGCACGTCAGGGCACATCAGGGTTGTTCCCCCAAGCAATGGGGGTCCAGCACTTTCAGACCAGGAGGTGATTCAACTCCCAAATCCATCCTGAGGATCTGCTCTCTAGGGCCACACTGGGAATTGTCTCTGCCCAGAATCCCTAGAAAACAGAGTCTGAGCCAAGGTTAAATGCTAAGACTTTCCTGAGAAATGGGGGAAGCAGAACTGAAGATAAGAGAAACGAGAAGAGAGAAGGCAAACACATAAGGAGGCGGGTCACCAAGTTGCTCATGGCTTCGCGAGAAAGCAGTTGCTCAGTCCTGCAGCACGTCCGTGCAGAGACCACACGACACAACCCATCCTCAGACAGTCCCCCCAAGGGGAAGAGGGAGATGGACTTACCTCCAGCTCCCATCTTCCACTGGTACTGGCATGCCAGTTGCCATTTCCGGGTGTGTCTGTATGGGCACCGGTGGCCTCCCACATCTCAGCAGGTTAGAGGCAGGAACTGGGTGGTTGGCATGTGGGAGGGCACTGTGACAGGTGTGTGCTGCTGCGGAGCACACCACCCTAAGTTAAAACAACAGCACTTTCATGAGAGCATGACGCTACAGGCAAGCATCTTGGGCTGAGTGCCGTGGAGCGTTTCCTCTATTGGTCTTGCCAGGGGTTGCTCATAACCACAGGCATCCGGTTGCTCACTTGGGCTCACCTGGGGCTGAATGGTCTAGGCAGCTACACTCAGTCATCTAGCTGCTTGCTGATGGCAGGGCCTCTCTCTGGACATGGTCATTCACCCTCAAGGGGGCAGCCTGGGCTTCCCAACATGGCAGGATCGAGCTCTAACGAGGGGAGACAAGGCTGCAAGTTCTCTTGGGGCTGAGGCTCAGAAGTCACACAAGTCCTTCCTACACATTTTATTAGTCAAAGAAGTCACAAGGGCTTCAGGGAAGGGGAGACAGGCCTCTGGATGGAAGGGACAGGATAGGCACATGGCAATGGCTATGGATATGGCAGGGAAGCAATAATTCCAGCCCTCTTTACAAGGAGTGCATGGCAAGCATGGTCACTTCATGCCTGCAAGCCGCCCTGGGCCGAGGGCAGTGGTGGAGACACAGCAGCCACCCAGCTCCAAGATGGAACAGCTCAAGGTGTGGTTAGAGCTACTCCAACTCCAGCCGGAATCCAGGGAGAGGGTGCAGACCTGGAGGACTCGTACCTGAATCTCATCTTAGAGAGCAATGTGGTGACATCTAACAAAGTTGAACATGTGCCTATACTACAACAGCAAAATTCCACTTCTAGAAATTCTCATCGGTATTCACAAAGAGGCCAAATATATTCACAGCAACATTGCTTGAAATAGCCAAACATTAGAACCAACCTAAAAGCCTATCAACAAGGGAATGGATAAACTAACTCTGATATATTCATTCAATGGGCTGCTGCCGCCGCCAAGTCACTTCTGTCGTGTCCGACTCTGTGCGACCCCATAGATGGCAGCCCACCAGGCTCCCCCGTCCCTGGGATTCTCCAGGCAAGAACACTGGAGTGGGTTGCCATTTCCTTCTCCAATGCATGAAAGTGAAAAGTGAAAGTGAAGTCGCCCAGTCGTGTCCGACTCTTCGTGACCCCATGGACTGCAGTCCATCAGGCTCCTCCGTCCATGGGATTTTCCAGGCAAGGGTACTGGAGTGGGGTGCCATCGTCTTCTCCAACAATGGGCTACAATACAGTAACTAAAATAATACAGATGCGTCAACATGAATAAAGCAAGAAATACAATGGTGAATGCAAAAAAAGAAAGTCGAAGGATATTGATAAAATTTGTGTCAATCTTAAAAAATACAAAAATGATACCTTATTGCTTAAGTATGTAAATACACATAGAAAAATAGAAAAACACACATGGGAAAGAGACTCAACCTCAGGAGGGTGGTTATCTCCAGGAGAGAGGAAAGGGTTGGGGGTGGGGAAGGGTATCAAAACTCGGCCACATCGTGTTTACTAAAACAAAAGGTATCTGAAGTAAATATGCAAATGTGTTACACGTGGGCCTTGGCTTCTTGGATTTTTGTACTATTGTGATTTGAAATATATCTCAATAAATAAAAGCAAATACTCTTAAAAGGACCGAGAGGCCTTAATTCTGGTCTAGGTTCAACTTCTAAACTTGCTCTTTGCTAAAATTAAATTTGGAAATATACACCAAAATATAAAGTGAGCTTTCCTCTGGGGTGACGAAATTTTAGATTATCTTTTATTGTTGTTCAGTTGCTAAGTCGTGTCTGACTGTTTGTGACCCTGTGGACTACAGCATGCTAGGCTTCCCTGTCCTTCACTGTCTCCCAGAGTTTGCTCAAACTCATGTCCATTGAGTCAGTGATGCCATCCAACCATCTCATCCTCTGTCATCCCCTTCTCCTGCCTTCAATCTTTCCCACATCTGGGTCTTTTCTAACCAGTCAGCTCTTTGCATCAGGTGGCCAAAGTACTGGGGCTTCAGCTTCAGCATCAGTCCTTCCAATGAATATTCAAGGTTGATTTCCTTTAAGATTGACTGGTTTGATCTCCTTGCTGTCCAAGGGACTTCTCAAGAGTCTTCTCCAGCACCACAATTCAAAAGCATTAATTCTTCAGTGCTCAGCCTTCTTTATGGTCCAACTCTCATATCCATACATGACGACCGAAAAAAACCATAGCTCTGACTACACGGACCTTTGTTGGCAAACTGATGTCTCTGCTATCTTTATTTCCTTAGTTTTCGTTGCATTTTTAGTATTGTTTTTGTTTTTTAATTAATTTTTTATTGAAGGATAATTGCTTACAGAATTGTGTTGTTTTCTGTCAAACCTCAACATGAATTAGCCATAGGTATACGTATATCCTCTCCCTCCTGAACCTCCCTCCCATCTCCCTCCCCACCCCACACCACTAGGTTGATACAGAGCCCCTGTTTGAGTTTCCTGAGCCATACAGCAAATTCCCGTTGGCCATCTATTTTACATATGGTAATGTAAGTTTCCTTGTTACTCTTTCCATATATCTCACCCTCTCCTCCCCTCTCCCCATGTCCATAAGTCTATTCTCTATGTCTGTTTCTCCACTGCTGCCCTGTAAATAAATTCTTCAGTATCATTTTTCTAGATTCTGTGTTTATGTGTTAGAATACAATATTTATCTTTCTCTTTCTGACTTACTTCACTCTATATAATAGATTCTAAGTTCATCCACCTCATTAGAACCGACTCAAATGTATTCCTTTTTATGGCTGCGTAATATTCCATTGTGTATATGTACCACAACTTCTTTATCCATTCATCTGACGGTGAACATCTAGGTTGTTCCCATGTTCTAGCTACTGTAAATAGCCCTGCAATGAACATTGGGATACATGTGTCTTCTTCAATTTTGGTTTCCTCAGGATATATGCCTAGGAGTGGGATTGCTGGGTCATATAGTGGTTTTATTCTTAGTTTTCTAAGGAATCTCCATACTGTCTTCCATAGTGGCTGTATCAATTTACATTCCCACCAACAGTGCAAGAGTGTTCCCTTTTCTCCACACCCTCTCCAGCATTTATTGTTTGTAGACTTTTTGATGATGGCCATTCTCACTGGTGTGAGGTGATATCTCATTGTAGCTTTCATTTGCATTTCTCTAATAATGAGCAATGTTGAGCATCTTTTCATGGGTCCGTTAGCCATCTCTATGTCTTCTTTGGAGAAATGTCTGTTTAGGTCTTTTGCCCACTTTTTGATTGGGTTGTTTGTGTTTCTGGTATTGAGTTGTATGAGCTGCTTGTTTATTTTGGAAATTAATCCTTTGTCAGTTGTTTCATTTGCTATTATTTCCCCCCATTCTGAGGGTTGTCTTTTCACCTTGCTTATGTTTCCTTTGCTGTGCAAAAGCTTTTAAGTTTAATCAGGTCCCACTTGTTTACTTTTGTTTTTATTTCCATTACTCTAGGAGTAATGGAAGTATTTCTATTACTCAGATGATCTTGCTTAGATTTATGTCATTGAGTGTTCTACCTCTGTTTTCCTCTAAGAGTTTTATGGTTTGTGGTCTTACATTTAGGCCTTTAATCCATTTTGAGTTTATCTTTGTGTATGGTGTTAGGAAGTGTTCTAATTTCATTCTTTTACATGTAGCTGTCCAGTTTTCCCAGCACCATTTATTGAAGAGACTCTCTTTGCAACATTGTCTATTCTTGCCTCCTTTATCAAAAATAAGGTACCCATAGGTGCATGGGTTTATTTCTGGGCTTTCTATCTTGTTCCATGGGTCTATATTTCTGATTTTGTGCCAGTACAGTACTGTCTCAAGCTGGAATAAAGATTGCCGGGAGAAATATCAATAACTTCAGATATGCAGATGACACCACCCTTATGGCAGAAAGTGAAGAGGAACTAAAAAGCCTCTTGATGAAAGTGAAAGTGGAGAGTGAAAAAGTTGGCTTAAAGCTCAACATTCAGAAAACAAAGATCATGGCATCCGGTCCCACCACTTCATGGGAAATAGATGGGGAAACAGTGGAAACAGTGTCAGACTTTATTTTTCTGGGCTCCAAAATCACTGCAGATGGTGACTGCAGCCATGAAATTAAAAGACGCTTACTCCTTGGAAGGAAAGTTATGACCAACCTAGATAGCTTATTGAAAAGCAGAGGCATTACTTTGCCAACAAAGGTCCGTCTAGTCAAGGCTATGGTTTTTCCAGTGGTCATGTATGGATGTGAGAGTTGGACTGTGAAGAAGGCTGAGCACTGAAGAATTGATGCTTCTGAACTGTGGTGTTGGAGAAGACTCTTGAGAGTCCCCTGGACTGCAAGGAGATCCAACTAGTCCATTCTGAAGGAGATCAGCCCTGGGATTTCTTTGGAAGGAATGATGCTGAAGCTGAAACTCCAGTACTTTGGCCACCTCATGCGAAGAGTTGACTCATTGGAAAAGACTCTGATGCTGGGAGGGATTGGGGGCAGGAGGAGAAGGGGACGACAGAGGATGAGATGGATGGATGGCATCGCTGACTCAATGGACGTGAGTCTGAGTGAACTCCGGGAGTTGGTGATGGACAGGGAGGCCTGGCATGCTGCGATTCATGGGGTCACAAAGAGTTGGACACGACTGAGCGACTGAACTGAACTGAACCATACTGTCTTGATGACTGTAGCTTTGTAGTGTAATCTGAAGTCAAGAAGGTTGATTCCTCCAGCTCCATTCTTCTTTCTCAAAACTGCTTTGGCTATTCGAGATCTTTTGTGTTTCCATATGAATTGTGATTTTTTTTGGTTCTAGTTCTGTGAAAAGTGCCATTGGTAATTTGATAGGGATCACATTGAATCTGTAGATTGCATTTGGTAGTATAGTCATTTTTATAATATTGATTCTTCCTGCCCAAGAACATGGAATATCTATCTCTCCATCTGTTATGTTGTCTTTGATTTCTTTCATTAGTGTCTCATAATTTTCTGTGTACTTTTCTTTTGCCTCCTTAGGTAGGTTTATTTCTAGATATTTAATTCTTTTTGTTGCAATGGTGAATGAATTGATTCCTTAATTTTTCTTTCTGATTTTTCTTTGTTAGTATATTGAAATGCAAGTGATTTCTGTGTATTGACCTTGTATTCTGAAACTTTGCTAAGTTCACTGATTAGCAATTTTCTGATACTATCTTTAGGGTTTTCTATGTACAGTATCATGTCATCTGCAAACAGCGAGAGCTTTATTTTTCTTTTCCGATCTGGATTCCTTTTATTTCTTTTTTTTTCTCTGATTGCTGTAGCTAGGACTTCCAGAACTATGTTGATAATAGTGGGGAAACTGGACACCCTTGTCTTGTTCCTGATCTTAGGGGGAATGCTTTCAGCTTTTCACTATTGAGAATAATGTTTGCTGTAGGCTTATCATATTTTGTCTTTACTATGTTGAGTTACGTTCCTCCTATGCCCATTTTTTGGAGGGTTTTAATCATAAATGTGCGCTGAATTTTGTCAAAGGCTTTTTCTGCATTTATCAAGGTTATCATATGGTTTTTATCATTCAATTTGTTAATATGATATATCACATCGATTGACCTGCATATATAGAAGAATACTTGAATCCCTGGAATAAACCCAACTTGATCATGGTGTATGAGCTTTTTGATATGTTGCTGAATTCTGTTTGCTGAAATTTTGTTGAGGATTTTTGCATCTATGTTCATCAGTGATATTGGCCTGTAGTTTTCTTTTTTTGTGTTGTCTTTGTCTGGTTTCAGTATCAGGGTGATGGTGGTCTCGCAGAATGAGCTTGGAAGTGTTCCTTCCTCTGCAATTTTTTGAAAGAGTTTTAGTTAAAGGCATTAGCTCTTCTCTAAATGTTTGATAGACTTCTGTGAAGCCATCTGGTCCTGGGCTTTTGTTTTTGGGGAGAGTTTTGATCACAGTTTCAATTTCAGTGCTTGTAATTGGGTTGTTCATAATTCCTATTTCTTCCTGGTTCAGTCTTGGAAGATTGAACTTTTCTAAGAATCTGTCCATTTCTTCCAGGTTATCTATTTTATTGCCATGTAGTTGTTCATAATAGTCTCTTATAATCCCTTGTATTTCTGCATTGTCTGTTGTAACCTCTCCTTTTTCGTTTATAATTTTGTTGATTTGATTCTTTTCTCTTTTTTTTCTTGATGAGTCTAACTAAAGGTTTGTTGATTTTGTTTATCTTCTCAGAGAAACAGCTTTTAGTTGTATTAATCTTTACTATTGTTTCTTTCATTTCTTTTTCATTTCTTTTTGCTTGGATCTTTATGATTTTGTTCCTTCTACTAATTTGGGGTTTTTTTTGTTCTTCTTCTTCCAGTTGTTTTAGGTGTAAAGTTAGGTTGTCTATTCGATGTTTTTCTTGTTATTTGAGGTAGGATTGTATTGCTAAAAACTTCCCTCTTAGAACTGCTTTTGCGGCATCCCACAGGTTTTGAGTTGTTGTGTTTTCATTGTCATTTGTTCCTAGAAGTTCTTGAATTTCCCTTTTGACTTCTTCAGCAACCTGTTGGTTATTTAGAAACGTGTTGTTTAATCTCCATGTGTTTGTGTTTCTTACATTTTTTTTTCTTGTAATTGATATCTAGTCTCGTAGCATTGTGGTCAGAGAAGATGCTTGATACAATTTCAATTTTCTTAAGTTTACTGAGGTTTGATTTGTGACCCAAGATGTGGTCTAACCTGGAGAATGTTCCATATGCACTTGAGAAGGTGTATTCTTCTGCATTTGGATGGAATGTCCTGAAGATATCAATGAGATCCATCTCATCTAATGTATCATTTAAGACTTGTGTTTCCTTATTAATTTTCTATTTTGATGGTCTGTCCATTGGTGTGAGTGGGGTGTTAAAGTCTCCTACTATTATTGTGTTACTGTCAATTTCTCCTTTTATGTATGTTAATGTCTGTCTTATGTATTGAGGTGATCCTATGTTGGGTGCATAGATATTTACAATTGTGATATCTTCCTCTTAGATTCATCCCTTGATCATTATGTAGTGTCCTTCCTTATCTCTTGTAATCTTCTTTATTTTAAGGTCTATTTTGTCTGATATGAGGATTGATAGTCCAGCTTTCTTTTGCTTCCCGTTTGCATGGAATATATTTTTCCATCCTCTCACTTTCAGTCTATATGTGTCTTTAGATCAGTTGCTCAATCGTGTCTGATTCTTTGTGACCCCATGGGGTTTTTTTGTAGATAGCGTATATATGGGTCTTGTTTTTGTATCTATTCAGCCAGCCTGTGTCTTTTGGTTGGAGCATTTAATCCATTTACATTTAAATAATTATATATATATATATATATATATATATATATATATATATATATATGTTCCTATTGCCATTTTCTTCATTGTTTGAGGTTGATTTTATAGATCTTTTTTCTTCTTTTGTATTTCTTAAATATATGAGTCCCTCTGACATTTGTTGTAAAGCTGGTTTGGTGGTACTGAATTCTCTTAACTTTTACTTGTCTGAAAAGCTTTTTATTTCTCCATCAATTTTGAATGAGATCCTTGCTGGTACAGTAATCTTGGTTGTAGATTTTTCCCTTTCAGTACTTTAAATATATCCTGCCATTCCCTTCTGGCCTGCAGAGTTTCTGCTGAAAGATCAGCTGTTAAGTGTATGGGGTTTCCCTTGTATGTTACTTGTTGCTTTTCCCTTGTTGCTTTTAATATTCTTTCTTTGTGTTTAGTCTTTGCTGGTTTGATTAGTATGTGTTTTGGCATGTTTCTCCTTGGGTTTATCCTGTACGGGACTCTTTGTGGCTCTTGGACTTGGTTGACTATTTCCTTTTCCATGCTGGAGAAATTTTCAACTATAATCTCTTCAAAAATTTTCTCATAACCTTTCTTTTTCTCTTCTCCTTCTGGGACCCCTATAATTGAAATGTTGGTGCCTTTGATATTGTCCCAGAGGTCTCTGAGCCTATCCTCAGTTCTTTTCATTCTTTTTACCTTATTCTGCTCTTTAGAAGTTATTTCCACCATTTTATCTTCCAGCTCACTGATTCATTTTTCTGCTTCAGATATTTTGCTATTGATTCCTTCTAGAGTATTTTTAATTTCAGTAATCGTGTTGTTTGTCTTTATATGTTTATTCTTTAATTCTTCTAGGCCTTTATTAGTTGATTCTTACATTTTATTCATTTTGTTTTCAAGGTTTTTGATCATCTTTACCATCATTATTCTGAATTCTTTTTCAGGTACTGTGCCTATTTCCTCTTCATCTATTTGGACTTCTGTGTTTCTAGTTTGTTCCTTCATTTGTGTAGTATTTCTCTGCCTTTTCTTTCTTTCTTTCTTTCTTTGACCTATTGTGTTTGAGGTCTCCTTTTCCCAGGCTTCAAGGAAAGTTGAATTCTTCCCTTGAAGAAGGTTGAATTCTTTCTTCCTTTTGGTTTCTGCCCTCCTAAGATTGGTCCAGTGGTTTGTGAAAGTTTCCTATAAGGTGAGATTTGTGCTGAGTTTTTGTTTGTTTTTCCTCTGATGGGCAAGGCTGAGTCAGGTGGTAATCCTGTCTGCTGATGATTGGGTTTGTATTTTTGTTTTGTTTGTTGTTTAGATGAGGTGTCCTGCACAGGGTGCTACTGGTGGTTGGGTGATGCTGGGTCTTATATTCAAGTAGTTTCATTTGTGTGAGTTCTCATTATTTGATACTCCCTAGGGTGTTAGTTCTCTGGTGGCCTAGGGTCTTGGAGTCAGTGCTCCCACTCCAAAGGCTCAGAGCTTGATCTCTGGTCAGGAATGAAGATTCAACAAGTGGTTTGTTATGGCATTAAGTGAAATTAAAACAAATATCCAAAAATGAGAGACCAAAGATGAACCCGACAAATGGCAGTTACAAAATCAGGCAAATCACAATTAAAATAATGGAATATACATGTATACATATACACCCATGAGCAAAGTCAAAACAGTCCAACAAAAATAAAGTACAGTAGATTGACCTGGCAAACAAAGGAAATAAAAAATAATATTTACCAGTTAAGAACAAAACTAATTAAAGCACAAACTGGAAAAGAAAACTAAAGCAAGGGGCCAAGTGGGAAATAAAGCAATGAAAACAGAACTAACAAATATGTTGAGAGGAAAGGAAAGAAAGAAAGAAAGAATAGATATGCAAAGTTAAATAGAGGTAGATGAAGAAGATTTATTTACATTAAAGATTAACTGCAAGGGGAATAGTAGGAAAAGCAAACAAAGGAATAAATGTAGAAAAAATAATAATAAGTTTAAAAAATTAAAAAAAAAAAAGAAAAGATTTTTTTTTTTTTTAAAGGGAGAACTCCACAGAACTGCAAAAGTCCAATGTAGAGGCAGAGGTTTATAACAGCAATAAAAAATGTGACTGAGGGAAAAAAAAAAGCTCAAAAGGTTAATTGGATGTCATAATGCCAATAAAATCTACAACTACAATGGGCAGAGGAGGGGCGCAGGGATGGGGAGAAAAAAAAAAGAAAAAATCCAAAAGATTCTACAGAACAAGTCAAAAAATAAGAATAATAAATGTTTTTCTTGAGTCACTGCTGTCAGAGTCCTTTCCCTCGCTGGGAGTCACAGTCCACCTCATCTCCCTAGGAAGCCCTCCAACACTGTGCTGATCTCTGGACCTGCTGTGGGGGCAGCTCAGACTCTAATCTGGTCCTACTCCTGTCCACAGCTCTCAGAACTAGTGCGTTTTCTTTTGTGGGAGCTCTCAGTGACCTTTTATATATTCCATAGACACAGAGTCTGCCTACCTGATTGTGTGGATTTAATCTGCAGCTTGTACAGCTGGTGGGAAGGTTTTGGGTCTTCTTCCCTAGCCACACTGCCCCTGGGTGTCAACTGTGGTTTTGTTTCCACCTCTACAAGTAGGTCCTCCACTGGGGTTTGCTCCTGAGGCTGCCCTGGAGGACTTGGGTTTGCCCCTGTGAGGGCCAGGTGTGGAGGTGGTGCAGCTGCTTGGGTCGCAGGGGTTCTGGCAGCACCAGGTACTCAGGAGAGTTGGTGGCTAGGGCAGCAGGAAATACAGTGCTCCAGAAGGGTATGGCAACCAGTATTGGCCAATATGCTCCAGTATTCCTGCCTGGAGATCCCCTCTCCCTGACAGAGAAGCCCGGCAGGCCACACAGTCTACAAGGTTGCAAAGAGTAGGACACAACCAAAGCAATCCTGCATGCATAGATGCAAGACATTTTTTGCCTATGGCAGCTCTGCCCCAGTGAGAGTTGAGCGTGAAGGTGGCACAGCTACTTGGCTTGTGGGGACCCTGGTGGCACCAAGTGTGCAGGGACACAGACTGCCTCTGCCCCAGGAGTTATGGCCCTATCAGAGTCTTTTTTCGAGCCTCTTGTAGCTGGCGATCAGAAGGCCTTTTTGGCCAGTCTTTCTCCATAGCTCTGCCCATTCAGGCACTTAGAGGGTTCCCTTCCCTGGGGTCCTTCTCTGTTGTTCGGTGTGTCAGGCACATAGAGGGGCCCCCAGGCTGGGTTCCTACTCTGTAGTTCAGTGTCCGCACTTGATGGGCCAGCCTCTCTATTGTTCAGCTGCTGATGCTGGCGCGGGAGGAGGCTATGGTGATGGCTCCACACCGCTATGTGTGACTCAGCAGTATCACCTTGCCTCCATGGCTGCCTGACTTTCCTCCACAGGCATTTCCCCTCACAATTTCCTTCCTCACATCCCCTCGATCCTTCTCTCCGCAGTCAACAGCAGCCCTCACCCTGGGATTGGTCCACAATCCCTAATCCTCAGCTCCCAGCCTCTGTACCTTCCAGGGGACCTGCGTCCCTGTCCGGGATATGTATGGCTGCAGCAAGGACTGTCTGATTCTCACCCCATTTAGGCTGCCACAGATCAGCTATTTCACTCTCAGCCTTGAATGTTTCTCCTCTGACTCAGACAAATGCCCTGCTGTGGGGATCAGACCCTTGCTTCAGTTCCCCCACCAGCAGAGGAGAGGTCCAGTCCTACTAATACTCCCGCTTTTCTCCCTAGTTCCTTCGTCCTACCGAGTTTTGCATGGTTCTATATATTCTTTTCCACTGGTTAGGTACTTCTGTCTGCTCTCAGCTGAGATATGTAGGTGTTCTGCATGCACGTCTGTGTCTGAAGGTGTATTTCTGATGTATCCATGGAGAGAGATGTACTCCATGTCCACCTACTCCTCTGCCACCTTCTTCTCTCTCAGTATTGTTTTATTATCAGAGGAAAGTAAGATGTTTCCAGAACACCTTGTTCTTTGACCTTAGACAAATCACTCAACTTTAAAGCCAAATTATACATCATAAAGAAAAAAAAATGAAGGGATACACTACAAAACACCCAACCAGTATGCAAAACTGTCAGGGTCATGAAAAAGAAAGACAAGTGGGAAACTATCATAGACCAGAGGAGGCTAAAGAGACAAAGGAATCAAACAGTGTGGTTTCCTGCCTCGGATTCTGGGACAGAAAAAGGACATTCATGGAAGAACTCCTGAAATCTGAATAAGATCTGGAATTTAGTTCAAATCAACGTGCCAGTTTTGGCTTCTTAGTTTTGACACGGGTACCATGTTCTGTAAGATGCTAACAGTGGGAGAAACTGGGCGGGGTATACAGGAACTCTGCATCCTATCTTTGCAACTTCCTTGTAGACTAAAATTGTTCTGAAATAAAATATTTATGCAAAAAAAAAATTCTTTTCTAGTCAGGAAGAGTGGTAAAATGACCTCATAATGCTAATCAGCACTGGAAGAAAACAGAAAGAAATAAAGCATATTTAGGATTAAAAAGGAAAAACTAAAACTGGTATTTATTTGATATGATTATTTACACAGAAAATTCAAAGCAACAGGCAAATTGTTAGAACTAATAAGGCTTCAATCAACTGTTACATACACACACAGATAATTAGATGTAGATATTCTTTTTTTTTTTTTTTACTATATGTATACTTATTTATTTTAAAATTGTAGACAAAGTACTGTGTCAATATCTGTTGAGCATAGCATAAAGTCTATACCATTATAACCCAAAGAGACTGAGTTCATGATGAAATAAACATGGTTTTATTTTTATTTTAATTATTAAAGAAAGTCTTTTTGTTCTCACTGAAATTATTTTTATATTTGAATATGCTTCACTATTTTCTGAAACTCAAAAAAATGTGTGATACAATCATTTACTTCCATTCAGTTTAGTCGCTCAGTCATGTCCAGCTCTTTGTGAACCCATGGACTGCAGCATGCCAGGCCTCTCTGTCCATCACCAACTCCCGGAGTTTACTCAAACTCATGTCCATTGAGTCAGTGATGCCATCCAACCATCCCATCCTCTGTCATCCCCCTCTCCTGGCTTCAACCTGTCCCAGCATCAGGGTCTTTTCCAAGGAGTCAGCTCTTCACATCAGGTGGCTGAAGTATTGGAGTTTCAGCTTCAACATCAGTCCTTCCAATGAATATTCAGTATTGATTTCCTGTAGGATGGATCGGTTGGATCTCCATGCAGTCCAGGGGACTCTCAAGAGTCTTTTCCACCACCATAGTTCAAATGTATCAATTCTTTGGCACTCAGCTTTCTTTATAGTCCAACAATCATTTAAATGTTTCTTAATTCATTTTCTCCAGTGTTTTGTTGTAGTGGTTTTTGCAACTAAGGAATATGTCTCATGAAGAAACATAAATCCATAATTTTCTTTATTGTCTGTTTTAACTAAATTTCATTCACCAATTATGGAAAGACTTTTGTTAAAATTTGGCTATAGATTTCCATCTTCTCTGATGTCAATCAGTTGTTCTTGCAAAGCAATAAACAGGTTTTTAGAAGAGGTAGCTATTCTTAAAGATACCATTATAATAGCAATAAAAGCTATAATTTACTTAGGAATAAATCTACCATACGATGTACAATAGCTTTATTAAGAAATAAAATTTTATGCTGAAAGATATAAAGAAGAAATGAAATGAATGGAAAGATGCACCATGTTCATGCAAGGAAAAATGTTATATCGTAAAGATGCCACTTTCCTACAAATTAACATAGAGCATCAGAGTTTTTCATAGGATATTTCCAGAGTAGTTAATTTCCATGGAGGGACAGGCCACAGGAAAAACTCCACAGAGCAATGACCACTGACCATAGTCTGATCTCTTCTTTGCCACCATCCCAGGGTGATGGGGTCTGGGTCTCAATCCCCACTCACCCCAATAGGGTGATGAGCAGAGGAGTATCCAGTCAAACCTACGACGGGGTATGTTTCAATACTGGCTGAGTTCTGTGTTTTTGAAAGAGGAGGAACATAGAAAATTGGTTCCTGCTATTTCTATTGCTCAGGAACCAAAGCCTCTTCAACCCTTGGCTCTGGCCAACTAGGACATAATAAATAACCCCACTAGTGGAAAAAACGCCTTCATTTCATTCCATGAGTTTATAAATCAGTATGTTACTCAGTTATCCCCTGACTTCATCTAATATTTTTCTCCATCACTCCACCATTGGGGAGAGTGTCCTGCAGGAAAAACTTACATTCTGAAATGTGCATTTCATCTTCTTCCAGTATGGAAAAGCAGGCTCACTGGAGGAAGGGGGAGCAGCCACTGCCAGCGCTCTGCTTGGAAACCTGCCACAGAAAGGCATCCAGGAAGAATCTCACTGGAAGATGACTATCAGGCTGGATCAGGAGTTGACAGCCTGCAGCTCATGCACGAACTGCAGTGACCCTCTGGGAGAGGAGCTGGCCCCTTGCCCTGCCGGTGTCTGTGCCTCCAATCCCAAGAAAGCGCTGTGACATGGCTCAGCTCAAAAGACCAACCCCAACAACGACACCCCTGTGTATATGGGACATCACAGTTTGCAAACCATTTTGTCTCCTTTGATCCACAGAACAACCCTGCGACTACTGCCATTTGAAAAAGGAATGTGGCATTTTACAGATGGGAAGCAAACCTAGGCTTCAGATTCACAGCTCGCAAGCAAACAAGCCAAAACTCACGCCTAGATTAAAAATAAATTTAAAAACTGTCCTTACTCTTCTGTCTCCACACTTGGTGCATCACTGCTTTCTGGACGTTTCCCGCCCCCGACTCCCACCTGTCTCCGCCTCTTTAAACTGTGGTTTGGTCAAGAAGCCCCGCAGGGGCCGTTTTACTCCTCTGAAGTGAGAGAGGCCTGTGGTTGGTCCATTGGCAAGACTGAGGGAGGGGCTTTGGTAACTTCAATACAGTGCTCCTGCTAAAAAGAAAGGCAGTTCCTCAAAAAATTCCTCTCAAAACGAGGAATTTTAAAGAGCAGCCGGCGACACCTTCTCCGCGTGCTGGGCGTTCCTCCTGGAGCCGCGCAGAGCAGGCACCTGGCCAGCCCACTGCTGCCACCTTGTGGCAGAGAGAAAGAGCGCCCACCCACTCCCCCCGCCCCCGGAACCCCATCAAGCAAGGAAGCTGAACAAGGCTAGGGCCGGCCGGATCTTTTCTGTCCTTCCCGGGCTCCCCTGGCAAGCCCCTCCTCTGAACCCCTACTGCCAGGTTTGCTAGGGAGCTGGTGTAACCTTCGGTGGGTGGCTGCAGCGCTTCCTCAGGCCCCGGGACTGTCCAGCTCCTGACGGTGAGCACGGTGGCTGTCACAGGGCCCTCTAGGTGGCACCTGCTGCCCAAAGCGGTAACCAGCACGCAGGGCACTCGCCAAGCAACTGACAGATGAAACAAGGATTTGCTCGTAAAAATAGGCCTGAACCGGACACCTGAATGCCGGGTCTGCTGCTACAGACCTGAGCATCAGAAAGCGGGCAGAGAATACTGCTGGAAATAGAGCTTGTGACAGACAGCCCTGCTAACAGCCACTGAGGCAAGTTTAGAGGCAGAAAGCATCTGGGGCCTTGTTCCACAACTCATATTCTCAGGGGACGCTGATAAGCTCTGGAAAAGGGGTGCTTTTTGATACCTGTTTGTACGTCCTTCTAGTGGAAGCATTATATCTGAGTCTGAGATGCAATCGCTCTTTTAAGATGCAGTGTGCAGTGATTTCAGTCCAGGATTTGTTTTTAATATTCCCACCAGTAACCATCCGTGGGGTTGTGATTTGCTTAATAAGAACTTAAGACCATTCTATCTCAAAGCACCATGACATCCCATTACACTTGGTAGCTTAGGGTCCTGAAGCAGATCATTTCTTCTCTAGTCCTCTGTTTCCCCACCTATGAAATGAAAAGATTGAACAAACCTGTATTTCTTAAAATGTGGTTTGTGAACATGTGTGCATGAGAGTCACGTGGTCTTATTAAAGACCCAGATTTCAAAATGACTGCTTTGGGGTCTGGGTGGGGAGTTGGGGGCGGTCTGCATTTTAATCCATTCTTCAGGTAATTCTTATGTACTAGTGTTTGAGAGGCAGGAAACAAGCTGATGTGGGATCTAAGGCTTATTGAGATCTATATGCACCAAACACTGACCAGAGCAGATCCTTTCCCTCAAAAAGCCCACAGTCCTGCTGGGAACAGAGACGAGTGAACAGAAGGTACAGCAAATGATAACAGATGCTGTGGAGGGAGGAGGAGAGAGTGGTAACCATCTAGGACATCGCCCCTGAGGGCTTCGAGGGGACTCTGGGGTTGTCCGGAAAGACTGGGTCACCCGGGGCAGACAAGGTGCTGCTGACGGAGGTCGGGATGGGCGCTGTAGGCCTCGTGAGCAGCATGTGACCTTCCGCCCGTCCTAGGACAGAGGGGGACTGTTAGATCTCTGATGCCCCACCCCTAGGGTGAGGCGGCATCTGTAAGCCGAGAGGGAGACGCTAAGGATTAGCCTGACGTTTTCATTTGATCCAAAAATGGATCCAAAGCTCTGGTAATCTCATCCTCCCCTTCCAAAGCAGTAAGAGGTCAGGTCCTCACGAAGGGAACTGCCCAGGGCGGCAGCACTGTGTCCGACAAGGCACACACGTGGGCGGGCCGTGGGAGCCTCCGCAAAAGCTGGCCTAGGATTTGGGTCAGCACATTGCTTTCTCCATAAAGGATATTTAAAAACCCTAGTCCTTTTCCTCCTTATTTCTCTTTCTCCTGCCCTCCTTTTCCATTCAATTTCCTTGACTATCAATTTCCTTTTGAATTCCCCTGATAAGGAAGCCTGACAGTGCTGCAGTCCATGGGGTCGCGAAGAGTTGGACATGACTTGGTGATGGAACAACACTGTCTAATATTTAAAACTTTACTTTCTGTAACTTTTAGAAAGATGTATAAAAACTCAACCCCATCTTTATTCACCTGCTACATAGGATCTGATCTATGATGTTCAATCTGCCTTCTATGCCTCACCTGAGTTCTGTCCAGGCCTTCTTACCCAGATGGCCAGTGTCTGGTCTCCTCAGCCTGGTGCCCTTTTGCATGCCCTGAGCAGGAACAAAGCACCTTCCCACCCATATCCTGCTAGTGCTGGGCTGGAGGCTGCTTCTATGGGCTCATAGGAGCTGATTCTTAATTTTCAGGAATTTTCTGAGTCAGTTGTTAAATACAGACATTGTTAAAATTTAAATTACACATATTACAATTCAATAAGATGTTAAAAAGTAATCAATGCTCAAAACATACCACTTCCCAATTATTTTCCACCTTATACTCTTCTCTCTGCTCTTGGGGTTATTTACACCTACTGTATCTGAATAATGGAAATACTGCATAATGTGGAGCCTCTGCACAGGTCTTGCCAACTCCGAGTTCAGTGACATCACACTGGTAGCTTGATCATAATGAAAATATTCATGCCACAGAAATCAGCATATGCTAGACCCGAGGGCTTGATTTATTGTTTGCTGATTGTCTAAACTTAGGAAGATGATGGAAAATATTAATATTATATTGAGGATTAAACTCAAAACATGTCCTATCTATGGCTGTGATATTGCAAATAGCACAAAAACTTGAAAGAATATCCTCCCCATATTTGAAGGCTACTAGCTGATTTAGGAAAATATCGTTGCTGTCACTGAAGAATAAGCAAAGTTTCAACTTGTGTTTTTGTGGCTTTACTTTTGTCTTGTTGGCTAATGTACAAGAAAATACCACTGAACATTTCTTCATTTTTGCAGCCAGGTACAGGTACAAGAATTCAGCCAAGATCAACAAAAACATCCTGTGAGAATTAACTGGCAATAGGGAATAGATAACAAAGAGGGTTGAATTATATGATGTGTAAATTGTATGCTAAACATGTTTTATATCAGCAAAAATTTATAAAGCACGTGTGTATTTATGTATATGCACTTGTGTATTTTCCGTGGAGCCCAGGGTTAAACACCAGGGCACACTTAATCATCTCTGAGTGTCATGTCAGTGGAACACAACTCACACGCATCAAGGCAACAAAAGCTTTGTTGGTTTTAATCACCATAGGGTCACTGGAAGGAGCACTAGATTGAGGTCCCTGAAGACCCATGTTCTCTCCTTGACACTGCCCCTCACTGGCCACCTGCCACTGGCCAAGTCATGCAACCTATGTCCACAGCTCAGTTCCCTCAGGTGCAAAGACAGGTGCATTGAACGGCATGAACAGTCAAGTCCATTCCAGGCCTGAAGTGTTATGATTTTATGACTGTGTGAGGAACACATGAGTCTAAATTGCAAGGCTGCAATCCGGGAGAGGTTGGAAGCACAAAACTAGGGATACCCCCATTTACACTTGAGTGTACAATGTCATCTATGAGGTCGCAGGTGTGTTTAAAATGCCTGCATGTGGTTTGGTTAGTATACTTTCAATAGGAATGACATGAATCCAGTCAAAGGGGAGGAGAGAGACATACCCATAAAGAATGTCTTCCTAGGCCTGTCAGTTTGAGATGAAACAGCATAAATCTGCCCATGGAGATGGGAGTGAGAAAAATGCATTAAATATACTCCTCAGGCAAAGGCACTCTTGTCCTAACTGTCCCCCTCCCCACACGGCACCAGTAGCCCAGGACCCGAGGAGAGATGCCCACAGAGCACAATGATCCAAAACCCAGCACTTTAGAGCTCCCGTGGTGCCTTTGGAGATTTCACGATGCTGAGCAAGAAATGGTTAAGCAAGACTGTCCTGAGCCCGGCAGCCACCGGCAGGGGAGGGGCACTGATTAATAACGCGAAAGGGAAGTTGGGCCTCCTTCTCTCTGCCCAGTGGGGAAATCCATTTTCAATTTGACCTCAATGAGGAAGTTACACTTCCTGCCAAAAGGAGTGGAGCACAACCTTCCCATCCCTGCAGCACAGAAGAACCAGAAGACAGAAGGCAGATGGAGAGAGAGAGCACCAAGGGCTGAGCAAGCCCAGGAGGGACGGAGCAGGGCGCTGATGGACACACATACACACCCTCCTTGGTAAGACAGGGATGCTCATTCACTGAACTGGAGAACACAGCTGGGAAAGGAGAAAACGCTCCTAGGTGTGGAACAGGAGTAGCAGGAGACTCAGGAGGTCAGCGACCGTGAAAGAGTCTAGACACACCAGGCCACACCGCCTATAGTTGCCTTAGGAGAGAGTGCGTGGAAAGCAGACCAGAAGTCCACTGGATATTGGCATTATAGTATGTTTTTAAACTAATGTATGATTTTTAAAAAATATGTAGATCTTATCCCATTTTTCTGTCTTTATAAAAGCCCAAGTTGAAGAACCCCTCTGGAAATTGCTTCTGATTGACAGCTGGTGCAGGAAGACCCCGACCTCATGGTTAAAGCCCAGGATCTGATGCTTTAGAGTGAGAAGAACCAGGTTAGTGGCCCTGCCCCCTTGATCTTCGTGTGCTGAGATCTTCAGGACATCTGTTTCCTCTAGGTGTAAGATACATTTGCACGTTCACACACTCTATCGGCTAAGGTCCAACCAGAGAAACAGAAAGCACCTCAGCGCTTACGTTCACATGCAAGGGAATTCAATGAAGGGGATGGCAAGCTGAGCAGTTAGGCAAGGGTGGTGAGACCACCCCAAGACAGAGGAACAGAGGGAGGAGGCCACTCAGGGACCTGCCATACTCTGGGCTTTCCAGAGGGGACAGGAGACTCGACAGAGAGGAAGTTGTTACTGGAAAAGCTGCCTGAAGCAGGGGGCTGGGGTGAGGGGTGGGGAAAAAACCTTTCTCCCACATTCCCATTGGCTGAACTCAGTCATAGTCTGATTCCCTCCCATACAGGGCAGAGCAGGGAAAGTGAAGGAATGGGCCCAGAGCTAGCGCACACTGGATTATTTAATCCTGGAAGTAACCCCGAGTGACTATTACGATTTCCATATCACGAATGGAGACAGCAAGCCTCAGAGATGATAAAAACCAACACAGCCAACAGCAGCATAAATGGTGGAGCTGAGACAGAAACTTAGATCTTCCATCTGTCCCCCCACACTCTGTCCACTCTCCTTATTTGGTCCTACAGTGGTGTGAAGGCAGGGCTGTCTACTGAGCCACATGGCACTTCCAAGCCACTGATGGTCGTGGTCCTTAACCTGCAGCTCGTGCCTGGGCCAGGAGTCACAGTCAGGGCACCACACGGTGCTCTGGCAAGAGGGGAAGCTGCTGGGCGCCAGGACTGCCATCCAGGGAGGGGAGCTCGTGGAAGGTCTTGCCCAACCTCCCCAAGCCTCCATGAAAGGGCCCTGTGTGCTCTTCAGAAGGTAGAGCAATGGGCCAGCACGTAGGGTGTGCCAGCTCATTATCGAGCCTTCCTTCTGCTCCCTGGAAGCCCAGCCTGGGTGGGCATTCTGTGTTTCTGATGTCAGATGGCCTGGTTCCATCTTTCACTGGGGCTGGTATTTGGTTGATCCTTCAGGCTCCCATTTGGCTCATAAAACACAAACATCTGCTGGGGTTCTGGTTGGCCTGTGGCAGGCTTCAGAGTGAAGCGGGTGGAGAAAAGGTGAGAAGGAGAGAAGGAACCAGGGGAGAGAGGACAAGAGCAGCCTTTCTGGACGAGTTCATTAGCTACCGGGTGATGGAGAAGCTTCATCCAGCCAGAGCCATGGTCAGCCCCCAGGGACAGGAGAGGCAAAAGAGATGAAGTTACATGGAGCTTCACTGGAAAGCTTGGAGTTGAGTCTGTGCAGGCTTTTCCTCCGTTGCTTTGCTTCCTCCAACTGTTCCTTTTCTCACCAGTTGGCTATTATTTTCTAACCCATTTTGATAATTACTTTATCAATCAAGAAAGACAAACAAAAGCCTAAAATTACATCCAAGGGAATGAGTTCCTAGAGCCAACCAATCTTTAGTATTATGATTTTTATATTTAACTTTTTTTTTTTAAAACGGAAGTGCTTGGGAAACCGTTTTAAGGCTTGGTACTTCATTTGTGGTTCCCTAGAAGATATTAGCCACCCTCTGCCCTCCTGGCGCTGATCCAGAGGGCCAGAGAAATTACTTAAGGAAATGCTATCCAAGCAAAATAAACACTCTAAAAAGATTCACTTTCAATTGTATCCTTATTAGAACAACAATTTGCCTTTGATTGGCTTATTAAATTAAGAGAGTATTGGGTTGAGGGAAAGCCACTTTTAAAAGGTAAAATGCAGGGAGTCTACTCTACATCATTGCAACTGCTAAGGAAGAAAGAGTGTCAGTTAATGAATAAAACTCATCTTTCAGAAGCCAAAATGTTGTCTAGATGTGCCCTGTGACTGGACATAAACCCAATGGGGGGGCGGGGCCTCAACTTCCGCCTGTATCCTAAATCCTTGACTTTGGAATGAAAAAGTCATTGGGGCCAAGCACCCTTGTGACCAATTGGAAAGGCTTGCATGGCCTGCCCCACCCCACCCAGACCCTCCCTGGGCTCCTTAACTCTGTGCCCAGCCAGGAGGAGGCCTGGGTTTTCTGTCCCATAGAGAACACTCAGGACTAACATCTTCAGTGATTACTCCCGACAGTCCTTAGCAGGTTCCATAGGGATAGCAGACCTGAAGGAAGCCATCCAATTTATAGCTGCTCACGTAAAAGCCATCAGGAGAATCACGAAATGATTCTCCATATGGTGCCCTGAAGCTTCCAAAAACTATACGAGAAAGGGGCTTGGAAGGAATTCTCTCCTCTTCGGAGACAAGGAGGGTTGAAGCCAAGCATCTGTGGCAAGCGAGGAAAGACACTGCTCCCCAACACCCACCCCCACGTGTCCCCAGGGGTGGCCTGGAAGATCGTCTGTGAATCGGCCCCGCACCCGGGGTCACCGACGTCGGCTTGTTCGGCTTTTCCATTAACCAAGCTTGTGTTTTCTAGTGTAAATGAACTCTACAGTTACATTGTGTGGAAGCATCGGGACATGGTTTGCCAAATGGAAAAACATTTGGAGGTTGGGAAAAATATCTTGCACATAAATTACTGAAGGCACAGAGAATCTAAAAGAGGGATGAAATCAGAAGCCAAGGAAAAGCCGGGAAGGCGCCAAAATAAAAAACGGAGAGACAGAGACAGGGAAAGCGATGTAATGATTTCTCTTAATGACCTGCCTTCAGACCAGAGAGGCAAGTTTCTAAGCCATGTTTGAGCCTCATAAAAGCCATGTGCCTGCGTATCGGGAAATATCCTTTAAGTGGCAAGATCAAGCCCACATTTTTCATCCTTTCTGAGTGGAGCTCTCCATTGATTATGTTAAGTGCTCACCACCGGTAAGAAACACAAAAAGCTTATTGTCTTTGACTGTGGCAAAGGCCAGTTACACACTTGTTAATTTCCTGATTTATGACACTGAGGAGATGAACTGAGGGGCAAAACTTCCTTCTGTCTCTCCCTCTCTCTGTCTCTGGCTCTCTCCACCTTTGTTTCTGTCTCTCCCTCGCTGTCTGTCTTTTGGTGGTGGTGGTGGAAACTATTAAAACAGAGGCAGATCAGGAAGTTTGTGATAAAGAGAAGCCAGGCTCTCGTCTGACATACAATCTCTCTTGGCTTAACTAAACTTGCTCCTTCAAGGCCTGCCATCAACAGAGTTGGGCTCACGTTTCACCACTAAATCTGAGTCAACAATCTCTAATCTGGACACTGGGTTCGGAATCCAGGCTCAGGTTGCACTTGGAAGCTGACAGCCGGGACGAGAGCTGAGAAAAATACGGCCTTTGTTTCGGGTTTGCTCGTCCCCGCTGAGCTGAGCTGAGGTCATGTGTCGTTTTCTGTCATCAACAAGATAAAAGTTTGCACCTCTCTGGCCCCGAAATGACTCTCCTGCCATTTATATTAAGGCCAAGAAGCTCTCTGCCCTGGGATCGGAGGGCCAAGTGTGTGGAGAGCTGGGGTTTGGAGTCCTTTTCATCTTTCTGACACATGATACCGTGACATAGGCAGCCCTTGCTGGGTTGCTATGCAGATATACAATTTCTGAAAAGTTACACCCGGAAAATGAAAACCCTGGGCTGGATTAGCATTTCACAAAGAACAGGGATAAAATGTGTAGCAGTTAGGCTAAAAAGCTAAAAAAAAAAAAAAAAGTGAATTAAAGTTTCATGAAAACAAACTCTTTTTTAAAAGGATCAATACATAGAAAAGTATCTTATTGCATTCCTGGCCTCTGGTCCTGAGCCCTAATCCAGCTACCGAACGTGAAGGGTACTGTGAGGCGTACGGCCGAGCCCTGGAAGGGAGGTCTTGGTGTGGGCTGGGGGCTCCAGTGCTGGGAGAACGTGATCCAGAGGAGCCCTCCTGGGTGCTGTTATTTTATGAAACTCTGCTTTCTCTGCCTATAATTGTTTTCATTTTTCTATGTTGTGATCATCTTTCCCTTTTGTTTAAATAAACCTAGAAAGAAAGGGATAAGAATACCCCACAGTCCAAAGCTTGTGGCTAAATACGCTTTGGCACTGACCTTCCCTTTCTTGGTCAAGGTCAAAAGGCACGCCTTCCAGAGCTCATTCACTCCAACACCAGCCTTTCCTAAACAAAAAAATTTTTTTCAACTACTTCCAATACCAGAAATTATCTTACACAGGACATTTAAATGAAACGTGAGTGAAGTGTTGGCAGGAGAAGTAGGAGAGGAGAAATAAGGAGCGGTTTTTCCTTTTTCTCCCCAAACAGCTGAGGCTTCCTGAGCCGGCCTGTCCACACCGCTGGGCAGGTGGTGGCCTCTTACTGCTGCTCGGACATCCTGGAGGGGAACAGGAAATGGGGTAGGGGGTTTCACAGACATAGAGGGTGTGGAGGAGATTTGAGGGACTCAGGGTCCCACAGTGAGGGAGGTGCAGCAGCCAGAATCTACATATCTAACAACTCCTTTGACACTGAGTGTGCCCTGCGTGACAGGTGTGTGAAGGGAATGCAAAGATGAATTAGCCCTGGTCCTTGCTCCCAGGCTGTTAAAAGGAAGCACACGAGTGGAAATAAGCACAGCAAAGAGCTTTGGAGTGAATCCCCTTGAGCATTCCTATTTGCTGGATTGTGAGGCCAGCAGGGTTTGCAGAGAAGAGTTCTTTTTCAGGACAGGAATTGATGGGCGGTTAGGTGGAGAAGAAATGGGCAATTAACTTTTTCTATAACTCAGGGAGATGGGAACCACTTCTGTGCTCGTCCACATGACTTCCAGGATTGATGCTCCAGCCACTCTCAAAGATGATGACGTACATGAAAGTGTATGATTTGGCCTCAAAATACTCAATTAAATGCTCTTGCGCTCACAAGATGCTTTCAGGCATCCATCCATCCATCCACAAGAGGGAAGCTGAAACGTGAGTGTGCTGGTGAGGCGAGGGCCAGATATCCGACCGCCCAGATGCAGCAGCGGGCTCTGCCCTTACTTAGCCTTTGTGTGCTCAGCTTCCTCATCTGTAAAATGGGAATAATCATAGTAATCACCTCCTAAGGGCTGTTATGAGGCATAAATAAAATAATGCAACCAAGGTGGCATTTAGAACATGTTGGGTAAATGCCCATTAAGATGAATGGTGGGGTTTATTCTGGTGGAGTTCATTCCCTCTTGGAGGGGGTCACATCTGCTGGTTTGGCCCTACCCTGCAGGTGAGGAATGGGCGAGGAAAGAGAGGGTGATCTCTTTCCAGAGGTCTAGAAGCAGACTGGAATGATGTCATCAGGCATGTGCCCCGTTGGCTGATTCAAATTCGTACTGAGTTGTGACCTGAGTTGACACTGGTATTTCTGCAGCTGTGTTACCACCAGAGAGCACTGCACGTGGGGGCTGAGGGCCCAAATTGTGAGTTTCTTCCTTATCAGCTGAGTGACCTGAGCAGATCACTTAATCTTCCTGGACTGTATCTTTCTCATCCAGAAATGAGGATCACACTGACTGTATAGCATGGGGTTTATTAAAAATTGTCTGGGCCCATCTGAGTGACTGCCCTGTGTGGAGTCTGGCACTTGGGGACTTTCAACATTTTTGTCCATTTGTGCAGTCAGCTAGCTGACCTTGGATCCAGTGGTCCAGCCCCAAAGTGACGGTGAAGACGGGCTCTAGCCCCCTGCCACTGGGCAGAGGGACACAGTCCTGTGTGGCCCCAGCAGTCCCATGCTGCTCTCACTTGACACCCCTTCACCATCCAAACAAGAGCTGCAGGAGAAAGCCCCGCTTACAGCTCCCCGAATCAGAATAAGGGAAATGGAAACCAGCCCCTGGCCCACATGCCCCCTTTCTTCCTGCCGCAGGAAACCTAACACGAGACCAGAGTGCCTTTCTCTTCTCTTAGCTGCGGGCCCAGGCCCCTTCCCATCTCCCTCAAATTTTCCCTATGGAAACAGTGACAGTCGTGTTTTTGGTGATGTTCAAAACCAGGCATCAAGAGAAGTAGATTAGTTTTTCCTCTCTGAACACAATATAGAGGTCAAAGCTATCTGAAGTGCATGGTTTGGGTGCCAAGGCTGGGGCTTCCCAGGTGGCACAGTGGTAAAGCATCTGCCTGCCAATGCAGGAGACGCAGGTTTGATCCCTAAGTCAGGAAGATCCCCTGCAGTAGGAAATGGCAGCCTCTCCAGCATTCTTGCCTGGAGAATCCCATGGACAGGGAGCCTGGCAGACTACAGTCCATGGGGTCACAAAGAGTCAACTCAGCCACAACACGACTGAGCAACTGAGCACCCCCCCCACCCCCACACACACACACACGACCTGAACTCTGCCTGGACCGCCGGGCCTCCTGGGCACTGGTGGGCACTGGTAAGGTTGTTTAGCGCCGCACAGAGAGTGTGGCCACTGGAGCCCGCTGCTGGGCTCTGCCTCCATTTGCGGACAGAAGCCCCCTGCATTGTCACGCCTCAGGCTTTTTTGACTGAAATGGGGATGATGGTCAAGCTAGTGCCTCTCTCACAGGGTTGTTATGAGAATTTAGTAGCGAATGTATGCAGAACTGGGGCTGCGCACAAAGGAAGCACCTAAGGATGGGACCAGCCGAGGCTCCTCCTTTCACGAGAACGCCACACACTGATGGCAACTGCTCATTCCGTCCACCATGGCGAAGATGGAGAATAAGAGGCCGTTTCTGGGTGACGAAGACTAACTTGCCATCTATATATGTACCCGAGGGTCAAGGAATGATCTCTAAGGCTTTTGGGGGGAAAATGTGTAACCGTCCCATTGCCTGGAGTCACTGCAGAGCACAGAAGCCTTGGGGCAGCGCTGAGTCTTCTCCCTTTTGTGTCGTGCCTCGCTTTTAAAAGCTGCCTGAAGATGTACTGAACTGGGGCTGCCACAGCACCTCCTCTCTTGAGCCTCAGAAACAAAAAATGAAACTCCAAACGCAGCCTTCCCATGTCTGCCTCACGGTGGCTCTGGTTTCTGGGGTTCCCTGTCCTCTCCTCCCATTAGGCTTGTAGGAGAAAAGGGCCTCAACTCAGCCGACATTTTCTGTTGCAAGGATGGAGAATAGCTCCTCAAGGATGCCGAGTTAGGAAGGCCAAGGTGCCCTCCCTTGAGGAGCCTGGATGATGTGGGAAGAACAGTGTGAGACGAGGCCTCGGTGCATTTAAACAAGAGCCGTGGGAGCCAGAGGGAGAAACGACCAATTGCCCCTCAGGGAAGCAGGCCTGACTCCACGGAGAGGTGGCACATCAACTAAGCTTTGAAGCGGTTGGCTTGTTCATTGTGGTTACAGACAATAGTAAGAAGGAGGGCTTTCCACGTGAGGGGCCTAGGAGACACGAGGCAGATAAGCAGGATCCGCTTCCTCAAGGACTTCACAGACTCGTAAAGGCATGGCCAGGTGAGTGACTGGACAAATTGAGTGTGCTGTGCACTGGACGGAGGTGGGCTTGGAGGGGCCTCAGCCCAGAGGGGAGGGGAGGAAGTGGGCCCTGCAGCCTCCCCAGGAATGCGTTCCTAGAGTAGTTGCCAAGTCTTGAAGGGCTACTGATACTGCCCTGGGAAGACAGGGACAGACAGTCAAGGCCAACTCCCTGTGCAAAGACACAGGAGTGGGAGAGAGAGCTGGGGTGTCAGGAAACAGTTCCTAATTCTGCAGATGGTGTGCAGGTGAGGCTGAGGGCAGGGAGCCAGTGGGGCTAGAAAGGCCAGCAGGGGCCAAAGCAGGAAGGGTTCTGGGTGCCACTCCATAGGCCACAGGGAACCGCTGAAGAGCTGTAAGCAGGGTAGACACATTCCCGGGAGGGACCCTGTGGAAGCTTGTCAAGGAAGCGGAAGCTAAGCTCAAGTGTAGAGGAGGAGCCAGAGAGGACAGGGAGCAGGTGTGAATCCTGAGTGCCTTTGCCCCTGGGTCCCAGCCCTGGCCTTTGGCTGTGCCCTCTGGGCAGCACCAGCTGGCATCTACAGGTCTGCTTGAAGCTCAGGCTGCCCATCCAGTGTCAAGGGAACATCTGCAAAAGAAGTGGCTTTGTGTAGCTGTGAATCCAGGCTCAAAGTGTGCATTCATATAAACCTTAGGAACTTACAGAGAGGTCCTGCTGAGACCAAGAAGTGGTCCATCTTTTCCACAACCCCACCTTCCCACCACGTGTAAGCCACCCGGGGCAGGAGTGGTGAGCTCTGGTCTCTCCTGGGCTACCCTCAGCATCACATATGGGTGTGTTCAGTGGGCCTTTGCTAACCAACAGGGAATTCACTACCTAATTTCTCCGAAAGCAGAGTGGCCTCAGCCTATCCACACACCCAATAAGCCGTGGAGTGGGGTAACCATGAACACTCAACTCTCTGGCTTAGTTTTAAATGAGGGCCACTTTAGAACAACAAACTGAATCACTGCCAGGAACTTACAAAAATGACAATCCATGAAGATGTCAACATGCAGATTGGACGTGCAACCTGGGTTCTGGGCCAAACCCCTGGGTTTGAATCCCATTCTGTCACTCACTGGCTGCATGATCTGGGGTGACTACTAAACACACTGAGCTTTTAGATCCTAACATGCAATTAAAAAAAGGGGAGAAATACTAGGACCTTCTGTGAGTAAATGAGGCTAATAATGTACTTGTACTCAACACGTGTTCATAAATGTTGGCATAATTATTTCTATTTTTCTCTATACAGTTTTGATAGCCCAAGAGGATTCTGTATTTCAGGGAACACTGAGATTAAGAGAAGGTAGAGAAAGAGGAAAAGGTGTGCTGTCTGATGAGACACCACGGAATCTTTTCTTATTGAAACAAAGGGAGCTTTTGTTTCCTGAAGGGTCAACATGTTTGCTGGACAATCTTGGACTACAGACAAAAGCAGAATCAGTATCCTGGGCGATGGTGTCTACAGCCAAGTCCAGATAAATAATGCTATCAGGGACTCTGCACCAGACCGCCCCAGCTGGTGCCCGCCCCTGTATGAACTCGGCTGGGGCTGAGGGATTCCCATGGAGTCATAACCATAAACCCACACTCGAAGCCTCCAAGATCGCTCAGGCTTTACAAGAGAAAGAAACTAGGTCGTCAGAATCCACCCCAAGAATGGTTATTTAGAGAAGATTGCTGATGGTGCCTACGTTTTTTTAATGAACATTTATTTTTTGACAAGTGAAACCAACTCAGTGTGGAGCCTGGGCAGGTCAATTCACTTTTCTAGGCTTCAGTTTTTTTTTTTTTTTTTTTTATATATGTAAAACAAGAGGATTGGGGTAGATCTACATTGACTAGAACTAGGTATTCATGTACTCTCCATCTTAGAAACTTTCTGATGTTTAATTCAGGTACCAAAGCAAAACCAGATTGACTCTTCCCATTCATGAAGCACTCCTGACCTACAGGTGAACTGATGTACTGATGGGAGCGGAGTCCACCGGGGAGTTTTGCTTCTAGCGCATGGCGCTTCCTGAGCCTTAGAACCAAACCCTTGGAACCAAAAAAATCAGGACTTGGAGAGCCTTTGGGAAGGGGTACCCCAGTCTACAGGCCCAAGAGCTCACTCCACATGTGCTGTGTGTTGTCAATGATGGACATGGTGGGAAATCAGACCCTCAAACAGACCAGGTGGGCTCTTGTTTGCAGAGATGCAGGTTGGGAAGGGCCAGCTTCACTTCTTCTATTTCGACATCTTTTAAAACTAGCTTTATGTAAAAAAAAAAAATTTCCCTGGGGGAAAGACATGAATACCTTCTGTAACAAGGAAAATAACAACAATAGTCATAATAATGAGAAAAGCAAAATAAGCACATATAAGTGCATTTTTCTTTCTTAGAGATTTATTTTTGTTTGATGAATCGGACACTGTGTCAGGGAATGAGGAAACGTTGGGGGCCCCCCGCAGGGAAAGGGGTGCCCAGAGGTGGGGCTGCTGCGTCCTGCATGGGCGGGTTTGGTGTTGGGGTCGGTTGGTTGGTTTAATCGGTGGCTGGAAGTTTTCCTTTTGTTCACTTTTATAAATCTCTCCCTGGGCTTGCGAGCTTCCCCTCCCTCCCGCCCCCTTCCCCTGCCCCCCCACATTTCATTTTTAAAAAGCGAGCTCGCTCGCCAGGTGTGTCCCCCCAAGCTCTCACAGCTCTAATAAATAAGGAGCACCTGTAAGACAGTAGCTTGACTTGTTAAGTGACTCTGTACAAAGGAGGATATAGAAATACAGTATGTACACCGCATCCACGGCCCCGTGGTGCTTCAGGGCCAGCGTGACACCGTCCTTGCCTCACCCGCCCCCTCCTGCTGCCAGCTCAGCGGCCTGTGGGCGGGGGCACCTGGACCCCTCCAGAGGGAACAATTGCTTTATTGGAGTTAGTAAACAGATACACTGAATCACAAGGTGATTTGATTTTTTTTCATTTTTTTTTTTTTTTTCTTTTTTTTGGATTTTTTTCTTATTTTTTCTTTTTTTTTTTCTGTACTCATCAGAATGGGATACTCCACAACTGTCTCACCAACTCAGTGCCAGTACACATGCTCTAGAGGACTTCTGGACTCCCAGCTACAACTGTACAAGTGCACACAAGAAAATCTACCCTGTTATCCTCCACCCACTGATTGAGGATCGAATTGCACATTTCTCTTAACCATGACAGGAGAAAGCAAACAGTGAAACAGAATCATGGGTGAGCTTTCTCACTTTCCCTCCTGTTTTCATTGGTTTGTCCATACCATTCTAATTATCATGAAAGGGCTCTGCGTATAGAGAGATTGCTTCACTGACTTCCTGGATCACCGAAAACCATCAGGGTTGAAATTTCATCCAAGTCTTTCGTGACGCCCAGCAAATATTCCCCCTCGGATTATTTTACACCTTCAGGGCATTTTGGTCTTCAGTTCAACACTCTTGCTCTGTTCCCAAATGGGGCGCTATTTAGGGGAATTTAAAGAGAAAGCTGAGAAGAATAAACATTTACCGAGTTCTCTTGGCATTCAGTCTCTGAAAAACCACAGTATAAACTATTCATGCTGCTTCTTACATCTGTCAAATCGAAAATTAAAAGCCATAAAAGTGTAACACTGAAAATATGGCATTAAAAAGGATAAAGGTGGCCTTTGTAAAAATAACAAGAAAAGTATATTAGCCAATAAAATATTCTAACTCTTCATTTAAAAGTGCATCCTGGGCAGGACAGAGATGAATCTGGAAGCGTTGGGACTCCAGTACGATCCCTCTCCGCCGTCAAAACGTGAACAGTATAGGTCCAAAACCATACAATGCAAATCACAACTCTTCGTGTAGCAGCAAAACCACAGCAGTTTTTAAAAAGATTTAAAAAAGATTTTTGTTTTCAAATCCAGATCGTCTTCCAGCCTCACCCTCTGAGCCTTGGAAGATGGGGCGGGGAGAATACCTACATTGGTCCTTGTGGCTTGTTGGTGTTTTGTTGTTGGGTTTTTTTTTTTTTAAACCAGGGGCAAAATCCCTAAGTTCCTCTGGGGAGAAGCAGAGATGGTGGCGGCAGGAAGGCTGGGCCCGCTTGGTGGGTCCAAGACGTGCTGGCTTCTCTGGGCTAGAGGCCACTGAGGGAGAGCTGCTTCCTCTGAGATGCTTAATGACAGGAAGCGGCTTTATTTGCTTGAGTTTTAGCCAGAGGGGGTGGTGAGCGGACCAGCTGGTGTCATTGGATGGCGAGATATGGTTTGCTCTGCGCCCTCTCTCCATGCAAGTTACCCTGTGAGTGCGCGTTCCTAGAAATAGAGGAGAAGGGGTTTGTTAGAATCCACTGGACCAAACCGCCCCCCACCCCCAGGCTGGGGAGAACCCCGGCATGAGTCAGAGCAGCACGCTCTCCAGCCGGCAGGTCAGACTAGAGAGGAGGCCCCACAACGGGGCGGCACAGCCTGGTTTCCACACAACTTTCATTCACGGTTCTGTGCAGGGTCAGCCCTGCCAGCTTTGTGTGAGGAAATGAAACTCGAGTCGCTTTTTGGAATACCATAATGAGCATGGCGCACCACGCCCTCGCCCAAAGACCACAGTGGCATCCTTTGCGACCCGGCAGCTTTCGCTCTCCACGTTAGTGCACCCTTAACTGGCAGGAGGTCTTTGGAGCTGCTCAAGGGCACCCCCAAAGACAGGCAAGCTCGTTAGGGGACTTGGAGTTGCAGACCTCACCCCATACCTCATGTAACAGCCCCGAGGTTTGCTGCAAAGGAGGAAGGCCATGAGATGAACGTTTTAGCATGTGAAAAATTCCTGAGACACCTAGACCTCTCTTTAGGGGTTTCCTACAGGGACCACTGAGCTGGAAGAAGTGTCCCTCTCTGTGGGTCAGCCTGAAAGGTGAGCCACTCACATCCCTTCCTATCCAAACCCAACGTGGGACTCATCCCAGTACATCAGGTATGAAGGACGGTCACCAGGAAAGTGGGGAACGCCCATCCCAACTTCCACCACAGATGTCGGGCTCTGCCTCTCTATCTTTACTGGCTTATTTCATTTGCTACCAGTTTCCTGGCTTAAAATACAACCTCCTGAAGACACTCTACCATCACCGCTAGGAAGCAGCCATTTAGAAGTTGGCCAACCAAACTGTAAAGTCCCTGAGGTGTGGGGTAGAGTCTGTTTTGTTCACGTCCCTACACCCAGGGACAAACGTGTTCAGCTCAACACACATTTGTCAAATGAATGGGAGTCAAACAACTCTTGTCCCCCATGTCCCCAAACAGTACTTTCTTCCCCCCTGCCCATAAATGGAGATGTCAGAAATGTGAATGGGTAGAATTTGGCTAACATGATGTGGTAGCAGAGGGATCGTAAACATCTTTACAACTGTTGAGATTATTCCTAGAACAATGAACAAATAATTTCAGGTGATAGAATGGAGAACTTGAAGAGACCCCAGAGATAATATACACAATTTCCTCATTTTATAGACGAAGAAATAGAGGCCACAAAGAGACCTGGAAACGTGCTCAGAGTGTCTGCAGCATGAATTTAGCGCAAGTGTGAAGAGGTCAAAATGCCCACTGGGAGGACTACATCCAAGCTTGTGCTTTGAACCCTGCTATCCAAATCCTGGTGTTAATGGTAACCATAATAATGACCAGCCAAAAAACAAGACTTGAAAATCTGAATGTGCATGACAGGAAATGCCTGAGTTCCCCAAATCACATTAAATCACCAGATCCGTGTGCATTTAATATGTATATTAAATAACCAAAGTGAAAATGCAAAACACCACAAATATGCAATGGGAGTGGAATTACAAGGCCATGGAAACCTTTTCATTTGGCATGGTCAGATTTGGAAATGTGGCTATTTATCTCAGAATAAAGAGCTCACTTTAATTTCTTTTCCTCTTATTCTTTCTCTCTCTCTCTTCTTTCTCTTTCATTCCTTCCTTTCTCTTTCTTTCTTGTTTTCTTTAAGACAATGGTGAAAAAAGGTACCAAAACAAAAACACTAAGAGCCACCATCAAATAAGAGGTCACAAAGGACTGAGACGAGAACTTGGAAACTGATCCAAATGGACAGAGCATAGCTTTTCTGGGGAGGATTTATTTTTGTGTAAGAAGCACAGCAAGAAACTTGCTGTGAAGGGAGGAAAGCCATCCCTACCTCTGGGCTTGGGACCAAGAGTGACCAAATCTCATAGTCAGAGGGGACCTCTGAATCCTTTCTTTAAAAAGGAAAAAAAAAAAGGTGTTTAACGCTTTCTTCCAGTGACTGGGAAGCACCACCATTTTGAATTACTCACTTAAGAATGCTACAACTGCTTTTTCAAGGATATAGCTTTTTTCTTTAATGTGAGCATGACCGCCTCCAAAGGGGAATATGTCTCAAATAAGTCTCCTTATATTGAAATCGCCTTTGGACAAAGGCCAAACACGGACAGCAACAGCCTGCTTGGAGAAAATCTCCAGGCTTTCATAAGGGACCAGGAAAACGGGATTATAATGAGAGCCATTCTGGAACCTTAACTACAGCGTTTGCCATCCCAAACACTATAATAATCATTATTATTCGCTGGTATCTATTATTGTCTGGTAAATAATACGTGTTTCCCCCCAAAGCTCTAAAGGGTGCAGCTGCACCACACTCTATTTTTTGCAGCCCCACTCCTGCTGCTCGGAAAGCCTCCTCACACCAAGCTTATTTTAATGGCTAAAGGCAAGATCCGTGCCATGTCCTTCCCTCTCCCCACGCATGTGCCGAGTCTAGGACACCCACCCAGGCAGGATGGTGGTGTTGCCGAAGTGCGAGTTGCTCTCAGCGGATGATATCTGAGGAGGGGGTGAACTGAAGGCCTCCTCCTCTGTCCTCCTGGCTCTGGCTGGTCAGGGCAGCCCCTCTGTTGGTGACACAGGAATCAATGAAAATGAAGAACCAAGCTTGGGAGTCACCTTCCTGAGAGCTACTGGCTGGCAAGGTGTGAAACTCAAGAGTGGGGAGGGAGTGAGCTTGGGGTTTTAGAAAGTTTTCCAGGGCCCGAGCTGACCCTTGCCCAGCAGAGACATCATATGGGACAATCTGTCCTCTCTGTCTAAATTTCCTGATCTGAGTAAAGGGGAAAGTTCTACAATAAGTGAGACAGAGATGTAGACTATAGTCCAGCACGAACCCTCTGCAGCCGTGTGACCTTCATTCCTTAACCCCCTGAGCCTGGATTCTTCCTCTGTGAAATGAAGGCCTCAGTGAGATTTTCTATCTTCCATCTCTCATATTCTGTGACTGTATTTATAGGATCTTTGGACCAAAGCCATCATCAAGTATGGAAGTACACACTGAGAAGAAAGACTATTAACATCTCTACCCTGAAGTCCTAAGTTTTAGAAAAAGTCTCCTTCTTTCTCTCTCTCTCTCTCTCACACACACAGACACACACACTCCTCTCTTAAGTGTCTCTTAATGCAAGCAGTTCTGTTTGTGCCTCACGTTTGGGTTTTCCTCTGAATTGGGGGTTTGCTGAAGGCAGGACAGCCCAGGGCCCTGCCACATGGAATGTCTCTCACACACACGCACGTAGCCCACCCCATGGACCACGCAGGCACCGTGTTTGAAAACCGCTCCGCAGTGCACGATCTCCGACAGGCACAACAGCTGGTGCCCTCAGAACTCCAGGCCCAGCTGCCCCGTTGGCCAGAGAAATGCAGTGTCTCCTTCGTGGAGTCACAACTGCATGCCAAGTGCACTGAGCGAGCCTCTGTCCACCAACACTTTCCCTTTTCATGAGGACAGCACTGCTAAGGCCGACTGAGTTACTTTTCCTTTATCACACGAGCACTTTCAGAGCACAATAGAAAACAAAAATAGGCCTGAGTGTTAATAACTTAACATTGATGCTGTCAGCATGCAGTCACTGTCACCTTTTCTTCTTTGCCCTTTACAGCCTAACTATCGGCTCAGCGATAATGAATTCGTCTGCCAATCCAGGAGACTTGGGTTTGATCCCTGGGTCAGGAAGATCCCCTGGAGAAGGAAATGGCCACTCACTCCAGTATTCTTGCCTGGAGAATCCCCATGGACAGAGGAGCCTAGTGGGCTACAGTCCATGGGGTAGCAAAGAGTCCGACACAACTTAGTGACTAAACAAGATAGATGCAGGTTGCATTTAAAAGGAAAATTTCTAATTTACACATTCCCAAATGTAAATGTGTAGCCACAGAAAATGTCTTATTCTGTATTCCAAGGAAAAGTGTCTTACTCTGTATTTTCAAGATAATCCCTCCGTGATACAAGATTCCACCTCTGTGAGGAAGCCTGCCTCCATTAATCTAATCCATTTTCCAAACTTTTATTCTTCTTTGATTCCTTAAATACCTTTGTCATTAGCATAATCAAAATCCTGGAGGTCTGTCCTGTCTTCTAGAATGTAAGCTCTCCAGGTCTGTCATATATATTCCCCAGAATCCAAAATCCTGTGGCATCAACCCTATGATGTGCAAGAGATGCCCACTGCCAGGCTGGCTTGTCTTTGTCCAGTTATCCCGGCCCTGCCATGATGCCACTCACTCGGGCACGTCGGCCCATCACTTATCACAGTTAAATACAGCTATTACGTGCTGGCTTCAGCCATGCTGTTTATCTGTGACAATAATGAGTCCCCAAGGACTGGACTGCTCTCAGGTAGCTGCAGCTATTCTGGGACACTCACAAGGGGAGAGCCCCATGGTCAATGAACAGAGCCGCCTGCACTGGCTGATAAGCCCGGGTGTGACGCCAGATCGTGGTCTCTGCACCAAGCCCATCCCAGACAGGGCTACAGCTTGGGAAGGTTTTGCCAAAAAATGGTTCCCTTTTTCCTCCATCCACCATCGGTTTGTGAAGAGTTCTGAAATGGCTTTTACCAAGCTGGAAACCATTTTAATTTACAAAGTACATGGCATCTCTTTTCTTAGAGCTTGCTTGCTAATTGATGAAAGTAATTTTAAAACATCGCTTCTTGTTTATAGCATGATTGCTTTGGGAAATAACCCATGATGAGAAGGCTGTGGGACCAATGGTAAGTTCCATCACTGCTGAGCTGCCCACCCCACAGCTCTGATAAGCTAAGGTTCATATTATCTAAAAGAAAAAAAAAATTAGACCAAACATAAGGCCTTGATTTTTTTTTAATAATTTTCCTCCTTAAGCAATATCTCTTATTTTACTCTTTAATCAACAAAAATTCCAACCATATAAGACCCCCAACGGGGATAACTCCATCTTTAATTCTTTGTTTTACAAATTTAAGTTTTGTTTTTCTTTGTTTAGCTGGTTCTATGAGTCAAATGGGCAGAGAAACTTGTTTATTCACACAAGTGGCCACGGCTATCTCTCGCTGACCTCTAAAAGATCCTGGGGGACAAAGAAGCCTGAGCTGCAGAACCCCTCCTGTGCACTGCAAAAGCCTTTATCTTTTCCCTGGACAATGGATCTTCTTTAGCCACCTCAAGTCCTTTCTAAAACCTGAGAGTTTAAGCAAAACAAATTACCCTGTCTCTGGTCCTTTTCTAAAAACAGGCAGGGATTCATGACTAACTGCACACATTTTTACAAATGTGCTGGAGCAAGTGGCTACATCCATTCATGAAAGAGAAAAATAAACAAAGAATTACATGATATAGCTAATGTTTTGCAAGAAATTTTGGAAGAAAAGCCTCGATCCCTATGCCCCTTGACTTTCGGGACCAAGCTCTTCCTGTTCAGTTTGGGAAAATTGCAGTGTTTTCAAAGAGTCAAATTTTAAGGAGCACTTACTTTATGTCAAGTATTGGACTAGGCACTTTTACATATTTATTTCACTTGAAAACAAGTGTATTTTATATACTGATTTATTGAAACAACAATGCTAATGAAGTATTTATCACTGTCCCCATTTTACAGATGAGGAAACTTTGCCAAGAACTTACTTGCTCAAGGTCACCGGCTAGAAAGGGACAAATCTGAAGTCCAGCTCCTACAACCCCAAAGTCCACGCTCCCCTCGGAGTGCTGCCCCCTAGTCCAGGTTTCATCTCTCCCCTTCCTCCCCCTGACAAGCAGATGTCAAAGCTGGCAGAGGCCTTAGAGACAAGAACTCCAAGAAATTATTTGACAAGAAATAATAATTGCATTTTCATTCAAGTCCTAGCCAATACACAAACTAGCTGATGTTGGCTCATGTGCCTTCCAAAAAATCTGCCTTGGACACAAAAGTAGATGTTTATTGTACTAAGATTGAGTTTGTTATTTATTTATATAATCTGAATGAGGCAGTCTAAGTTTAAAAAAAAAAAAGGAAAGAAAGAAAAGATAAGAAAAAAAAAAACTGAGAGAAAAAGGCAGCTTTATGTGGCAAGTAGCTATTGTCTATGGATTAACAGACTTTAAGATTTTTAGGCTAGGTCTGGGAAAGAGGTCTGACACTTCTTTTATTCTTTACAACCAGCCCTTTAGCTGAAAGACAGAAGGAGAAATAGAGAGAGAAGGGCTTCATATTTAAGGAAACTTCATGTGAAAAATAAGAGCAAGCATACTGATTCCCAGCCGCCCCCTCCCCAACAGACAATGAGATGGAGTGTGTGGCTAATAATTGTTTTTCTCCCGCCTTTCCACCCAGATACTCAGGTACAACCTATTTCCTCTCTGAAATCAGCTGCCCAGTGTGAGGAAGCAATGCTGCAGGTGGCAAATGTATGATTCTGGTCCTTGGCACCAGGTGTGTAACTCAAGCAGCCCAGGTCGTATCCCGTGTCCCACTGGGGGAAAGGCAGAGGACTCAGGTTCTAATCCTGGCTGCACCACTCTGTGACCTTGAGCTCTGCGTGCTCTGCGTGTCCCAGTCTCTGCTTATAAAAGTGGAACCAGACATCTTAGGAGGGTTTCTGGAATAGTTTCCCTAACTTCCGAGGTTGGTAGCATGGAAGTGTTTCATGACCTCCCATGACACGTTGAGGGAAGAAGTTCTGGGCTGCAGGCGTTACCCCGACAATTCTTATAATGAGCACCTACTATACATATGCCAGGAACCTCCTGGGCATTGTACTTCTGTTGTTTACACTAGAGCCCGATAATTCTATGAAGTGGGGCTTATTACCTTCATTTTTTTTGTATATAAGACATGCTCAGTGGTTTTGCAGGGACACTCTGAAGCTAGGCTGCCAGTCAGATCCCAGGACTGCCATTTACTGGCTAGTGACTCTGGGTAGGATATTTAACATCTCTGTGCCTCAGTTTCTTCATCTATAAAATTGGTTTAATAACGAAACCCCAGAGGGTTGTTGTGCACATATAACATCTGGAACACTGCTTACATCTAAAAAGGCTGCAGGAAATATTAGTTATTACAACTGTTTAGTGAGAACGATGTAGGCACAACACAGTTATAAAACTTGTCCAAACTCACAGCTGGTAATAAGCAACATAGCCAGTTTCAGACCCAAGCAGACCTCACTCCAGCCCCGGGCTCCTCTCCCAGGCACTGTAGCTTTTCTAATAAGACAGGAACTCGCTTTCCTGGGTACCGCACATGCACCACACTCTACCTAGGTTTCCTCATCTGTTCTTCCCAGCAACGTGATGAGCTAGGGACTTAGGCTCCAGGAGAGAAACCACTTCCTCCCTCAATCATCCGCTCTGCTGGGATCTGAACACAGGCCGGCCCAACCTCAAGGCATAGGTGTGTACCCCTAAACCAGACACTGCCTCCCTTTCCTACCGGGAGTCCACTTCACCACGAGGAAAAGTTTCAGAAGGCCTTTGGTCTGGGGAGTTAAAAAGATAAAAGGACATCTCCCACAGTCACCAAACTCAGTACCTGCTGGCCCTGGGGGGATCTGATTCAGCTTCTGTGAAGATCTCTCCCGGTGTCTGACCTTGAGCAAGCTACCCAAGCCTGTGGCTGCTCTTCAGTCCAAAGACAGAGCTTTGGGCATCACTATGGCCACTGTCCAGGCTCCGCGTCCATCCAGGGACGTCCCTTGCTAGGTGAGCCACTGCCTTCCTTGACCACCTAAGAGGTGACTGACAGCCTGCACCACGCCCTGCCCCAGCAGCCTAAGGTTCAGAGCAGCCGTGGGCTGGGCGGCGGCGGCGGCGGGGGTGGTGTGCTGGTGGGTGGTCAGAAGGATGGAGCCCTATTTCCATGACAATCTGGGGCCTGAACTTCAGGATGATCTGTCGTCTTGAGGTTTCCTTCCACTGTGTGCCATGAAGCCTTTTAGGCCTACTCTGGGCTCAAAGAAAAGAGTCCATCCTCCTTGTGCATTGCTACGATGGCTTTTCATACTTAACATGTGGATGTGGCAGTGCTCATCCCCCCATGTTGCAGCGAGAACGTCCTGCCATGTTTAGAATTCACTCTGGTAATTAGCCTGTCATCAGAATGCAGGGATCAGCTTCAGCGATGCCAGTCTCTCTCTTGCTTCCTTTCAGTCTGCAAACAGCTGCTAAAGGAATTTTCCTCAAACACAGACCTCCAGCCATTCCTGACGTTGCCTGATGTTCTGAGCACAAGCTCCACGACCCCCTGCTCCACTACCCACCTGCCCTCGTCCAGCCTCCCGCCTCGCCCTCTCTGCAGCCAAGTCCTCTGCTCTCGTCCAGCCTCCCCCCTCGCCCTCTCTGCAGCCAAGTCCTCTGTTCCAGTCGGGTGCAGGGGACAGCCCTCCCTCATGTGGCTTCTCTTCTCTTCACCTGAGGCTTTTGACACCCTACTGCCTCCCCTATTCCCCCATTCCTGACTGCCAGTTTACGGCCCTTCTGGGTTTTAGAACCTAACCCCAAATTCACCTGCTGTATGGAGCCCTACCATGGTACCATTAACTATGCCCTTCCTGACCCTCTCTTCTCATTCATGTGCCCATCCTGCCAGCCCCAAGCTGGGTACTAAGTTATGACAAAGTGTGAACTGCCTGGGTCCCTGCTCTTGTCAAAGCACTCTGTCTATAGTATCACATCCATTCACAGGTTCTGCATGAGGCTTGTAACAGTGACCTTGATTATTTCTTGTCTCTCTCAGGTCACTGGCTCCTCAAAACAAGTCAAAGACTCCTGCCACGCCCTCTCCCACTTTTTGGCTTTTCTCTTCCTCCCCTCCCCACCTTCCTACCTCCCTCCCTCCATCCTTCTTTCCTTCCTTCCTTCTAATTCTTAATAACAGCGTCTCCTGCATGGAGTCAGTATTCAAGACAGTTGGTTGAAAATGGATAAGTTTTACCCTCTAGGGAAATAAATGAAGACTAACTTTGAACCATAATGAGTAAAAGGGGATTGCCTCCCTTTGTTCGGATATGATTAAGAGTTTATTAACTTTTGTGGATCGTGGTATATTAATTAAGTAAAAATTAAGCATTTCAAATACAGGATCTTTAAAAAGTTATTATTCTGTACATCAAACACACACACACACACACACACACACACAGCTGAGACAGAGAACAAGTTGATCAGAGGATCAGACAGTGAGAAGTGCTATCAAAATCACAACTCTGAACCAGTGACTGCTCATCTTCATTTTCAAGGTCATATGGTTTTTCCACAAAAAAATTTTTCATAGTTTTTCTGTTAGTATTTGGGAGTCACATTGCTCAAACCCTGGTGGATATGAAAATAGACATTCAGTCCCATGCTTATGATGCCATCGTATTAAATGAGAGGAATGGAGGGACCTGGATATATTTTTGGTTTGGCAAATTGTAGAACTATTTTTTTCAAACATTTGGGGTTTGGCTAAAACCAAAACTTATTTTGCCAAGCACTTTGGCCTTAATTTTTAAACCCATGTGTATTTTAAGAGAAATTCAATCTATATGTTTCTGACTCATTTACACTTAACTCATGAAAATGCTGTTTGGTAAGAGCTAGTAGATGTCCAAGCAAGTTTATGAGCCCTTTTAAAGCCTTCTTTCCCCCATTCTTACCAGAAAGTTGTATTTTGCCAGCCATAAAGAGTGTGAGCCCCAGAGGCCTGTGGTCAGTTTGAAATTTATAACTTCTGAAGGTTAAATGGATTTTAAGTTTGGAAAAAGGTTTTTTCCTCCCCCTCTCCTCTTTTTCATATTAAGTACTCAAACAGGCTACTTATGATAAAGATGGGATCTTATGTCTCAGTTTCTGATGGCTGAGGGTGAATAGTAAAGAATTCAATCTAACCACCAATAAACTGTCTCTAAGACATGTCAGAGGAACAATATGACACTTTTAAGTTCCTACGAGCACAGATTCCAATCCAACACTCTAATGGAAAGTTTTATTAATTACTCTCAGGATAAAAAAAAGAGGTAGGAATCGACATAATTCAAGTTGAACATTTTACCTTTGGGGGATTTGGTCATTAAAAAAATATCAGAGACAACCAATCCAGTTCATGACTTTTTATACAGTTAAAAAATAAGCTGAATCTACTAAAAACGACATTTGAATCAAAACCAGAAAAGCAAGAAGAACGTGCATGCGTGTTGCAGTGACTTCACCCTCTGTCTACTATACGCTCAGTTGATGCTCAGATACCACTCAATTATACTATTTTAGCAGGAGAAATCTTTTGGATAAAGTACTTAAAAACGGCTTATAAATATTTAAAATAAAAGCATCCAACAAATCATAATGACAAAGTTTTACATTTAACCACAAGTGCTCCAAATATCTTGAAATTACTCTAAATATGGGTTTAAAATATCAAAAGGGCTTGTTGATGGGATGCAGAACTTTGCAGAGAAACCTAAACCTGCTCATTCTTGCTCCCACAACACCCAATATGCACAGTTTTTAAAGTGTGCATGTGTAGATTTCCTTAGAAAAAGATCATGTTACGGTTCTGAATTTCCAAAACAAGAGTTGAAGGATGAAATATAGGGTTTCCCCTTCTCTCACCAAATGCAGCTCAGCCACGTTGCTTCCAGATAATTTGTTATTGTAGGTTGGCTCAAATTTAAGACAGTAACATTTTAGAAACAGTTGGAGAACTAAGCCAGCTGCAAGGAGGATATCATTACAAATTGAGACACATGTTGTATGGGAATACCATTCATTTTCAATACCAAAAACACGTCTAGGGAAATAAGCCATGCAAATGAGGAGAGATATACTCTTTAATTGCATCTTTTGGACATGAGGTCAACGTTTCATATCAAACGAGTCCATAAAGTGTGTTTCTCCCTTCTGTTCTTCTGTCACATTCTTACTTCCCTTTCTACCCAAAACAAAACACAGCTTGCTATCACAGAAAGACAACAAACCAGAGGTTCAAAGGGGGAAATGATGAGACAACCAGCATCGCAGCCAAGTCTCTGGATGGAATGAGGCCGGGCAGCGTGAGGCAGCTTTGACTGTCCCAGTCCTGACCCCACACCCGCGTGGCCAGGCAGCTCTGCTCTCGCGTTCCCGTCTCCCTATTCAGACTTGTGCATTGGGTAAAATCGCACAGGCACATTCTTGCTTATGGCCACAGCGTGGTCCTAGGAGCTCAGAGCTAAGGGATCTCAGGGGCAGCTTGAGGAGGGTCCAAATTAAGAACGTTTAGTACATGCAGGAGCTTTTCAAAGCATAGGAGATTTATTCCAACGTTTGTTGTTGCCTTCCTTTGCTTCTGCTCTAGTCATTTTCACTAGAATCTTTTAAATGACTCTTGAAATAATTTGCATGCGTGTGTGCATGTTTCCCCTCCTTGCTGATGGCCTCATGTTCCCCATCCTGACCCCACCCTGATTTTTCCTCAAGCCGAGTGCTGTGGAAATCCACAGATCTGGAGAACTCCTCTCTGGGGTTAGTATTTAGAGCTGGCACCTGAGATGGCATTTACTCCTTTTTCTTGAGACTAAGACCATGTTAAATGATGCCAGGGCTAAATTGTTTATCTTTTAAAACTAATTTATTTGTTTCTCTTAAATAGATTCCTTTTATGTTTGTGAGGCATTTCAAAAAAAAAAAAGTTTACAAATGCAGAATGCATTGCCTTAACATGCATCCATGTATATTTATTTAAACAAGCAACAAAAGAATACAAAACAACTCTGTATGGGAGAGGGTGAAGGAAGATTGAACGGCGGCCACCCTCAGCCGCTGACACAATCCCTTTGACAAGAGAGTCTGGGAAAGGCAGTGTATTGGTGGTGGGGGTGTTCCACAACATGAGGTAAGTGTTTCATGCTGCAGAGTGTTTTGGTCCTCAAACACCTCTGCCCCCCATGATGCTTGTCTGCATGGAGGTAGGTGTAAATGATTGAACCAGGATGCCCAGGCAGTCATTCGAGCCAGCAAGGGAGCGATTCATTGGAAACTAGATGGGGAGCTTATTTCCAGTGCCCTTCTGGGCCATGGCTTGTTAATAGCTAGTCAAATGCCTTCACCTTTCCAAGCACACTCTCTCCAGGTGAAGAAGCATGTGCTAAGGAACAATGGGTATTGGTGGTGCTCCCAGATATGGCCACACCAGTGCTCTGGTGTTTACTGATCTACCCAATTCTCCAACTCGAGCCATTCCACTCCCTTGGCCTTAACAGCAGGGTTGATGGTTTTCCAGTGAAGGACAGCCGCTGCCTACACAGCATAAACTTTGAAAGGCCAAGTGGTGAAGAAGCATTGAACCTGTTCCTTTCCTTGCTTCCCTTTTCTGCTTTCCCCACAGATACTCACAGGTTATAGTAACTTGAAGAAAGGTCTGTGACCTTTTGCATTTTGTCACTTAGGCAATCTTACTGAGACAAGGGCTACATTATATGGCTGTAACAATGATTTTGCAATATTAGGTCCACAGCAAAAATTGCTAAAAGTAAATTCCAAGGTTTAAGGGAAATTTACAATTAATTCAGCTTCCTCAGAGTAACAAGAAAAACTTCCACTCAGATACTGCTTGGTGATCACATAAAATAACCCTGCAGATACGTCAGATATGTAAGATACTTTTTTCTGAAGTCAAAAATCTATGAACTGCTCCTCCCAAGAAAATGCCTCCACTCACAGGCACATAAAGCTTTCCACAAAATTCCAGGGGGAGTGGCTGAAGGCTGTGCATAGACTAGTTCATGGAGACCAGCTTTGGTCGGGGAGCTGCCACACAGATCAGGATCAAGTCCATGACTCATGCCACACTGCCTGACCCTGGAGTCCTTGCTAAGCATTTCTCTGGCCTCACTCTAGTCCCAGCCCTGTTGAAGGAGGAGGGCTGTGGTATATCTAAAAGAAATAAATACCCGATCACAAATGTCATTTCCTATTCCATCATAATTTGATTGAAATAATATCTAAAGTCAGATGCCTACATATTAAAACCCTCTTTCAATCTCCTTGTCCTAAAAGTTAAAAGAGACCCAGCAATACTAAGCGAGATGTGTCTAAGAGCAGCTTTGACACTGTTCATCCATAAGTCTCTCCTTGATCCATAAGTCTCTCCTTGATGAGTCTGCAATGATCATAGCAAGCGCTCTCTCCGGTTCTCACCACTCACGTGTGTGCATGACACAGACCTGGCCGTTCCTCACTGCTGGCTCTTTGAACCACCTGGACCTAGAGCTGGGCAGCCATCTGCATCCCAACAAACAGGCAGAGCTGCACCACCAGGGATGATGTCGCCAATGAATGTTTCCAGTAACTAAGTACTAGCACATTAAAAATCTTAAGTCTGGCAGAGAATCTGAGCACATCTTATTTGTATTGACTTCCTCTTCTCAGTCGAAGGGTTTCCTCTTTTACTTGCTTTCATGGTTGGCATCCATAGTCAATTTCGACTGTATGGACTTGACTTTGCAGACAGCCGACTCTCTCAAACTTAGCTGGAGAAACTGAACTGGCAAAAAGTTACTTGTCACCTCCATCCTTTGGGCTTTCCTAATGAGGCGAGTCCCCTGCCCTCTTCTTGAAACAGTCCTTTCTGGGATTGTGGCTCCGTGGTCAGGCTAATAATTAAACTCTAAATTCCCAAAAGTCAAAACTACACCCCCCATCCCTTCTTCAGCCCTCTCAGAGCAAACAAAAAGTGGAAGGAACTCCTGCTGCTGGAGTTAGGGGAGCATCTTGGAGTGGGAGCTGGGGACAAGACTCTCAGATTTTCTTTCTGGTCTTAGAAACACGTAAGAAATTTGGGAGCCACAAAGGTGGGGAGTTCTTGGTCTTGCCACTCCTTGGGAATGGAAAAAGTGAGGGTGAAAGGGTTACTCAGGGTACACATTTTTTCCATTGATTATTTTACTTAAAGAGAAGATGTCATTTCCCTGGAAAATCAAGGAGGGGGGATATTTTCTTTTGAATAACTTCAAACATTTGCAAATGGTTACTGTGAACTCCCCATTGTACCATAAACAAGTGTAAACTGCTGAAATTCAGAAAATGCACAAATACAAACAGCTATCCCCCAAACTCCAAGGCAAAGACAAAGAAAGGAGTATTCCATTTATAAATGGAATTCTTTGTGGAGAGAAGAGTTTGGGAAATGTTTATACATTGTTTTCCTTATTATTTGGAGGGATTTTATTTTCAGCTTACAGAAGCTGCAGAACTGGTATTTGGCATCTTAAAAGTTGAAGATTAAAGGAAGTTTCCAACCTTTTAAAATCTTCAACTAAACTTAATTAGTTCTGCATCTAGGAAAATATCTGCCTATTTAAATCACTTGTAATCATATCAACGAACAAGAATGCATAAAGTCAGGTAACCAGGAACAGAAACAGTCAAAAGGAAAAAACAAAACCCTGTGATTGCCGAGAACTAGCAAAAATGATGATTTCTTTGAAGGTAACAAGCAGCTGCCTGGACTACTGATTTCAAGTTACAGTCTGCTTTGAATCTATTTTAAATGATTTTTTAAAATAGTCATACTGTACGAAAATTGTGGGCATAGCAAAAGGAATGAAAAACCTGGATGGCAGTTACTGACAAACTCTATGCCGAGAGATAATACGAGTCACCAACAAGCTCAAGAAGAATCACTCACCTCCGCCTCATCTGCCCCAACTCAGCCTGGGTTTGCTTTTGGTTTTTAATGCTTCCCCTTTGGCTTTAACTTGTCACCAAACAGTGTTCATTGTCAGGTCACAAAAGTCATGCAGTCCTTTATTTAATGGATGCATTTCCAATTTCTGTAACCACACATGGGCAGGGTTTCTGAAGGCATAGAAGAAAAACAGCTCCACGTGTGCAGAGAAAATCAGGAAGGGTCAGAGAATGTGAGTGAATTACAGCAGGTTGAGACTGTGCTATGAGTTGACATGGAACTACAGAGGGCAAGAGGCGATGTGATTTAGAGGGGCAGAAGCGTTCTTCTCCCAGCTTAAATCACTTGCCTTGTCACCCCCACTATAGCTGGCAAAGACTGAGAGTCTCTAGGTTTAGAGAAAAGCTGTAATTTCTTGGGGAAACCCATCATAAAAAAGAACTTTCCAATCTCAGGGGGACCGTAGGCGATTTCGTCACTGCATCTTCTAAAATTGACTGAAGCCAGGTTAATATTTTTAGTAATGACTCTGGTCCACGTACAAGACCCTTGCCTGATTCCTTATTCAGAAATATATATCATCGAAATAGCCCTCATATATTTCATGCTTTTATGTTCTTTTGGCCCCATGCTACTTATGGACTAGTGACACTCTCCCTGACCTGGTCACTTCTCACTCTAGTAATGGTAGTAAAAGTTTTCACCCTCCTGCTCTTTCTTTAATGTCATTTGAATGAGTGACACTAGAATGTGTTTAAAATTACAGTTCCTGATGCTTTTTTGGCTTTCTAAAGGCCATCACTTTTTTGGTAGTACATCTTTGCATTACTCACTGCTTTGTCAACCAGATTAAACTACGCTGGTAGAGAAATTAGGGCCATTTTCAACTGAGGTGACTAGCAGAAGGCTGAGACTGTCTTTAGAGAATAGAACTTGCAGATGTAAAATCAAGGATTGGTGAGCTGAGTTTTAGTATTCTGCTCCTACTGGCAAAGCCATCAATGAAAAAGGAAGCCTCAAATTATGAGAAACCCTTCTTGCATCATCCATCAAGGTCCCTTTCACGGGCTCCGAGCTTCCCAGGCAAACTCCTGGTTACAAGTCAGGTAAGTGTCTGGGTAAAGGTGCTGACTTCGAGGGACAATGGTTTGGACACATCACATCAAGTGTTCTTGTCCACATCTGTATTTCCTACTGTGAAGTAATGGGTTGGTATTCTCGTTTTTTCATTGTTCTTGCTGAAAAATACAACTGAAAATGCTAAAAACAAACAAACAAAAAACCACTGTCTAAACACTTAGAGAAGCTGGTGGGTAGGCTTAGTTTTTATCTAGGAAATTTCCCCCAAGACAACTGAGGTGAATAAAAGAATTTCATCAAATAGGATAACAAAGGGACCAATTAATATCTACAGTGTATTCCCTGGAGTCAGACAGCCTAAATTTGAATCTCAACTTACTAACATGGAAATCCTGGAATCTTGGGCAAGTTACCTAATTTCTACACCTTAGTCTTCTCATCAGTAAAATGAAGACAACTGCCAAATGAATCCTGACCCAAAGACATCCTACTGAAAAATACTTAGAGAAAGACCTGCACATACAAATATGAGCCACTGTTCTTCCTAAAAGGTACACTTCCTGCCAGACCTCCTTCCTCCCGGCGTACACCGCCACCAGACTGAAAGTGCCTTGAGGACAGGCGCTGCCCCAGATTCACTTTGTCCCCCGCCCCACTCCCCTGACCTCCGCTCCTGGAGAGAGCTGTGCACAAGCTTTGTGCTCAATAAATATTCATTCCCCTGCTTTCCTCTCCATAAACAGCTGATAAACCCCAGCAGAACATTAACTGTCCTTGTGGACAGAGGAGAGCACCCAGGCTTTGGGTCCAGCAGGCCCGAGTCGAATACCAGTTCCCTCACTTACCAGCTTTGATTTGGGCAACATCTCCAAGCCTCATCTTCATCCTTGTAAATGCAGACAATGCTTATTCAACCAGGATTGGCGGGAGGAACAGGCAGCCACACAGGCTCACTGCCCTCCCCCTAACTGAAATTCTGGACTTGTTATTCATGGTTCACTTGGTATTAATGATTCCTGCCCCCACCCCCCCAAGGTCAGGGATGTGCACTCTCACCCACTTCAACGACTGTTGCCCTTTTCTCTGCCAGAGCCTCCCACTGCTTGGCGAGGTGAGCAGCCCATCAGCTGAGCTGCTGAGTCCCAAAAAGGGGAGAAAGCAAAGCTGGTCAGTGATGCTTGAGGCCTAGCCTGGGGAATGCTGGTTGGTGACAAATGAAGGAAGAGATCCCAAGAACAGGAGCTGCTCTAACACCTGACCAGGCAAATGGGGCTTCATGGCCTGGGTTCAGTTGGCATAGGCATCTAAGAAGCTTAGATTTTATTCTCATCTTGCAAATGGAATTCCCTGGTTATTGAGCACATTTGGTGAGTTGGGACATTCTGCCAATGCCTGTACCAGCTAGCTCCAGGAAGTGGCTCAGCTCACCTTTTACTACAGTCAGTCTATAATCTCATGACTGAACACGTACAGGTTCCGAGTAATCGTTTGCTCCTTCCTCCCTGCATCCTCCTCTACTTACAGACAGGAGCCTAAGAACAAAAGTGTAATTAGTAGACAGTGTTTCAATTCAGGTTCAAGACTGGGCTTTATCACTAAGTGACCTCGGGCATGGCACTTGCTATTGACTCAGTTCCCTCAGCTGTAAAATAGGAATTGGATCAAAATGATGGTAGTATGTGACCACACAAGGCGTAGTGTACAACACATAACGTAAAACCATGATTGTCAACACAACTCTCTCTCCCTCTCTATCCCCTTTGCACGCGTTTGCCTTATAAGAAGTAAGGAGCAGTGCACTGACTCGTGCGGAGAAGAGCCCCGGTGAACATACAAACCTTTTACTTATTCTGATTTCTAATTCGGAGGCACCTCCTTTTGAGTGGAGGCTCCAGGTCCTCGGGCCCGGCGCTGAGCATGGGCGAGGAGATGATGCAAGGCGCCATGGCAGCCTTCTCCGCGGGTTTTGGCACAGGCTGGATCACGCAGCCCGTCTTGGGCAGCATCCGCAGAGCGTAGGCGTGGTCCTCGTCCGCGGGGTTATTAAGGTTCGGGTCTGACTTGTCGCCCCCCGCCAGAGCCTCCTCCCCCATCAGCTTTTTGGCCGCCTCCCCGTCCAGGTGGCAGTTGGAAGCACAGTTGTTCTCCTTGACCGACTCCAGCTCGCTCACCGCCGGCTCCTCCGGCGACAGTAGCTTCTTGGGGGGCGCGGGAGGCGGCGGCGGCGGCGGCGGGGGCTGCTCGGGCGGCGGCTCCGCGCCCTTGGCGCCCTCGGCGGCGCCCCGCGTGCCGTTCACAATGACATTGCAGGCCGCGGCGGCCTCGGGGCCCGCGGGGGCGCCCGGGCCCGGGTCGCCAGCGGCGGGCGGGCTGCAGTGGCCGTCCCTGCAGCCGCCGCAGGTCCTGCGCTCGGCGGCGCCGGGTTCGCGCTCCGCCTTGACGTGCGCGTGCAGCGCGCGGTGGATCACGTTGTGCAGCCGGGCCCGGTGGCCCACCGTCAGGTCGATGACGCCGTCCTGCGGGCCCTGCAGCACGCCGCCGGGGAAGCCGAGCTGGCCGCCCGCGCCGGGGGGGCTGCCGGCGCGCCGCGTCAGGTCCACTACCTCGCTCCGGCCGTGCTCCGCCGGCGCGGGCGCCAGGCTCAGGGCCTGGCTGGAGCAGCCGGGCGGCGAGTCCGCGGACTTGGACGAGCCCTGCTTGGAGTCCCGGGGGGACAGGGAGTGTCCGCCTGGCTTGCCTCCTGCCGCCGAGGAGTCGCCGGGGGCGCTCGGAATGAAGTTCTCCCCGTTGCTGGAAAACCCGTTGGGGGGCTTGGAATCACTGACATGGGGGACGGGAATGGGAATGGGGATGGGCACGGGCAGGGGCACGATCACGGGGTATGGCACGAGCAAGGTGGGGGGCGGCACCAGCGGGGCGAGCGACGGCAGCCCGAAATTCATCATCTGGGGCACAGGCATTGGGCCATTTGGCATCATGCTTACCGGCGGGAAGGGGAGACTCGGCAAGGGTGCGCCGGGAGGCGGCGGGGGCAGCAGACCCGGGGGGTTCCCCGGCATGGTCGGGGTGCTCGGGGGGTGGATGTGGGGCGACAGCAGGGGCCGGTGCATGGGGCTGGAGGTGGGGCCCAGGTTCCTGGGGCCGCCTGGCGGGGGCCCGATGCCGGGGAGCATGGGGTTGGACAGGGGCTGTTGGGGTTGGAGGCGTGGTGCGGTGGGCCGCGGATGAAGGGCGGGCGGAGCTGCTGCATGATCTGTTGTTCCATGAAGATGGGCAGCGGGACCGGGCCGCGGTTGGTCATCACCATGGGAGGGCTGCGAGGCGGGACTCCGAGGGGAGGCCCGATGCTCGCAGGTGGCTGGACGGAGACAGGAGGGATGTTTGGCGTCTCGCTGATGGGCATGGACTTGGGCACTGGCGTAGGGATTTTAGTGACAGAGCAGTTGGCAGTGTCAGATGGAGAGACGGTGGTGGACGCCGATGGGCCAGGGCCCTGGCTTTGGCCAGCTGCAGCCACCGGGGAGGGGGCCTTCCTGCGAGCATCTGTTAGAGGGATATTCCAAGAGTCTGGAGTGAGCAGCTGCACCCCGGTGCCTTCTGTTTTATTTTCCATGGGAGGGTGTAATGTGCTGCACAGCCCAGCTGGAAGATTGGCCTGTGTCTCTTTGTAGAAAATGTCCATTTTGTACTGATTGAGACATTTCGCGCTGCAGAACTGAAGCCTTCTTTCCCCGTCCCCAAAGTCCAGGTATTCTTTTGTGTGTCTTATGTGCTTACACCAGTCACATACCTACAACACAGTAATAAGAAAAAAGATAAGCAATCTACTTTGGTAGATAGCATTTCATGTTTTACATAGAGGTTCTTTTCAAACTTTATCATAATTTTTCAACTAGGTGGAAGTGTTTCCTTCTAAAAGGTAAAATTCTTAAATGTTTGTAAAATGATTTCTCTTTGGAAGCCAGAATCGCTTTATAAATATTAACTCTTCAGACTAGCAATTACCACCATCTCCTATTTTAAAAAAAGAAAAAGAAACTCTTGTTCCCCTTTAAGCATAACTTAAAGGTGGATCTGACAAAGAGTACATATACCTGCCCATATATTTTCCGCAAAGAGGCTCATTGTTCATGCAAATCTAGATAGTTTTGGTGAAAAGAATTCTCCCAAAAGTTCAGTGGGCTTTGAAATATAGACCCTTAAAATTCTCCTCACACAAAGTCACTTTACACTACTGACTGTTGGATAATGCAGTTGGAAGGGGTGTGCTGTGTTAACCAATAACACAGAGCACTGAACATCATTATGTCTGGCTTCCAAGGGGAAACTTGGAATTAGTCATGAAGTCTGTGTGAGGTTTAGCTATTCCCAACCTGTGATGTTGCAGCAAGCTAGAATTATTTTTTGAGCTGTTTGCCCACTCTCTCTCAGTAGTCAGAATTTTTGGTGACATTTCTTGGCAGGCAGTCTTATTTAACAACTTTTCAAACACCAGAGAACGTTTTCCAAAAGTTTTTATGGCTTTTCCGCCCTTCAAATCTACTCCTGGCAAAAGAAAGACATCACCAAATTTATTTTAAAGTTGGGCTGCAGAACTAATTAAAGGCTGAGAGCTTTTCCCAATTGGAAATCACTAGACATCAAAGTTCAAAAAATAGTCATTCTCGGCTTCAGAACCCATTACTTTGGAGAAATTATTGTGATTTCATTAACACATTAATTTTGCAACACCATCAGCTCTCACAGATGGTGAAGACATGATCTACAATTCAAATATGACTCTTGTTTGCACAAATGTCTTTCCTTCATATGGCATTTTAAACAAGAATTAATATGAGTAATCTTGCCATAGCTATAAACAGATAAACAGATGTCAAAATTTTCAATAGTTCTTTCAGTGCCTTACTTTTTTGACTGAACATTACACACACAATCTTTTTTTCTTTTTTTTTTTTGGTCATTTCCTCAGCACTCAAGCCATACAGCAGGAGAGGAAGAATTCTGAAACACAATGCAATGGTGAGTTCATTGAATCTGAATCTCTTTTCAATAAAGCCCTGGTTCCAGTATTGCTCTGAACGGAGCCCTGTTTTTGTTGAGAAGGGTGTCTGTTGTTCTGTTGCTGGTGCATGTTGTTTTTTTTAACTATGGCAAACTGATAGCATTAAAAATGATAAATTTTAGTAATGATTGGTCACATAAACAATGCAAAAACAACATATGTTGGGCATTTGATTACTCATCTCATTTAACTCTCAGCTTTCCTAGACTGTAAACAGTGGTGGCAGGCTAGTATGTGATTTTGAGTGTACACACTCATGGCAGATGTGTCTGTATGTGTAAATCCACTCTTTTCTTTCTCACTTTTCCCCCTGATATTGCAGGTAATATATTTGATGGTGTGAGACTGAATAACACATACTTATTGGCATACATTAGTTTTTTGTTTGGTCTCATATCAAAAAACCCTTTCAAAATGCTTGTTGCAAAAACAAACAAACAAACAAAAAAACAATGCTAAGACACTCCTGTGTTTCATTACAGTGTTTCAAGTTTCTCCAGAATTAAGAGTTGTGTTTTTATTTTTATCACAGTTGAGATGTCTAGTTTACAAATAAGCACAGAATTGCCTCTGATGAGAAGAGACACACACAATCTCTCAGACTCTTAAAATTCTCATCTAGATAAAGGCCAAATAAACTATTGAAAACTTGATGCTCATAAGTTATTGATTTTAAAACCTGATCATTTTTATAAAATTAATGTATAATGACATGACATTTACATTCCAATATGAAATAAAGCCACCAGATTCTGTTTCAACATTAGGAATCCATAGAAAGCCTAAAATGAAGCCTAAGTGAAGGATCAAATATAGCTTCTTTAATCATGAACTAAAAAAACAAACATTATCAATGAATTAAACTAATTAAAATAATATATTAAAATTTCTGGCATATTTCTTTTGGATCATATTTTTTAACCATAAGGGGAAAGAGTTTTCTGAAATCCTTAATTGGTTTTCAAATTGCCAGACTGAATTATTTGCCTCCAGAGGATTCCTATGTTTCCTCAAGCTAAATAAATATTTTCAAGTAGAGTAACAAAAAATAATCTAAATATAACTTAAATGCTCTCCCTTTACTTCCTTCACTTTCAATAATTCATTGATGAATAAGGAATGCTTATAGATCTAACCCAATTATCCAAGGAGTGTTCTCCACCATATTTTATTTATTTCCTCATAAAAGGAATTACAGACATCAAAGTTCGAAGCAGATTCTATTTTATCAGGCTTTCCAGTTAAAGCAAAAGCCTAATGGTTACCTACTTGGTTTTCTGCAGCATCCCAAAGGGTTTACATAATATTGTGACAGTTTATGACTATCTCATTTTGGGTAAGAAGTGTGAGTGTGTATGCTTGTCTTATTACATTTCAATTCTGAACACTGGTCTAAAAACACAGTAAAGCAATCTTTCTGGTGAAGCGAAAAATTATTAGAGGAAAAAAATTGTCACTTAATACACAATGAATCACGTCTGTCTTATAGGACACATCGTTTAAGATTGGGTCAATGAATTTATGGCACAAATGGCTATATCATGTGAAGCAATAAAATGCAACACATCATTCATTCTACATCTAACTAATGACACACTTCTCATAATTAAAGATTTCATCATAAGAGCCTGAGCTGATTACTTAAGATGTAGTAGTTAGGTGAAAAATATATACTGTAGATCTTTCTCTTTAATAAAATAACATTTGCATATCCATGAAATACATAGCATGTGTCTCATAAGCTATGGTTTTTCTGAATTGTGGTGTTATAGGGTATCCTTCCCGTCTTTTTTCCCACAGACGGCTTTAATTTTTTCTTTTTAACCTTTTGAGGCATTATTTTTTTCCTCATTATGCCAAGAAGTACCAAAATTCCTTCAGATATTTTAGAAGATAAAGAGTAAGAAGTGCAGAGCTCAACTCACTGGGCTCTGGAATGATTTCCCCTAATTCCACCCGGCTTTGTTTCTGTTGGAATCTGGCCTCTTTGGTTCCACTTCTCCCCCTAACAGGTCCCAGATTGGATGGAGCTGAGGCTGAAGCTGTTTAACGATGGCAATCTGGGGACTGAACAATCAGCTAATGCGAGGCCTTTGAGCGAGACAGCTGAAATGCTTCGTATCACAAATACATAATGTATCACGTGGAAGACAAAAAGATCACAAAGGAGATAAACAAATGCGTATTCCATTCAACCCTATAACAGCAGTCCTCAAAAAGATTAAATTTACCTTCCTGGGATGTGTCCAATTCTAAACAACAGAATGAACATTTCCTTTAGTCCATTTAGAGTATTTATATTTTGGTGGCTGACTGCCAGGGTAGTACTTATAAGCTCAGTGGCCTGATGGATTCACTCCTTTCCTGTGAAATAAATGTGGCAACCTACACCACTAAACTGCTCAAAAGACACTGCCTCAGCAGAAATATCACTTGCTCTTGATACAAGAAAACTGAAAAGCAGGACTTCTGGTTCCTATAACTCTTTCCATCTTGTATTTCCCCTGGAAAGAAAGAAAGCTATTCATGTTGGCAACTGAGCCTTTATTTTTATATAAACGTCCAAAGTCAAAGCCAAAATATGCCATGAGGTTACCCACATGGGCACAATATATACACTCGGCTGGGCTTAGAAGAAGATTCGGGTAGTGAGGGAGGGGGGACAGGGTTCCTAATTAACACATTAATCAGCTGTCAGCTGTGGGAGTGAAGTTCATCTTCCAGTGGAATCCACCCACCACTGCCTTCTGAGTGGTGACCAGCATCAGGCAATATTAAGAAACTCTTGCTGAAATCTTTCTTACTGGGCAAAGACATTTGCAGCAATGGAACAGTAAAAAGATATTAGCAAATCCTTGGATACCATCAACAACTTGAAAACAAAACAAAAGGTTCCTGTGCTCCTGACTTTTCATGAATACAGCACTCAGGTAACAGCTCAGAAATTGTAGCTGCTGTAACCAAGACGGGAGCTTGCCATAAGAGGCTGATTCTCTAGATCTTGGCCTGTTGAACACAGCATTGATCCTGCAGTCCAGGCCAGCTCAAAAAATCATGAGCTCACCTAGGAGTGAAGCCAAGGAGGCTGGACAGACATGGACCACAGGGGTGATCACTGTTTTGAAGGGTTTGGGTCTGCTTTACCTATAGATAATCACCTCATAGCATGAATTAAGGACCTTAGACTGATCCTGCCTGAATACCTGCTTTCAGCTCAACCCTGCAGTCCATGGCCCCAGCACCAGCTGTTCCTTTGGATTCAGGCTCTGCCTTTATCAGAGCCCTAATTTGGTGCACTTGGGCAGCAGATTGATTTGGAATCAGAAGATATGGATGTGAGTTTGGGCTCCATCATTTTCCAGCAGCACAGCCTTACGAAAACATCAGCTTCAGTTTCTTCGTCTGTGAAATGGAGCTAATAGTAGTGATGGGTAATGCTGGTGTACTGGGCATATCAGTAACCTTTATGGAATATTTTTTCAGTTCCTAACCTGCCTCCCTCATGGTTGTTGATTTCCTAGGAACATCCCATATGTTTAAGTTCAGTTTAACTTAATGGGAGGATGTTTCTAATGGCAGCGTGAGGAGGAAAATGAAGGTTTTCATCCAGGCTTTCCTAGGAGCCTGCGTGTGTTTGACATAGAATGGAGCCTATCTCTCTCTGGGCAAACACATGCTGAACCTCACAGAGCCAGCTCCATCCTGCCACTCCAGGGTGAAGAAGGACTGTCTGCAGAGACAAGGAACTGGATGACAGACCTGTGTGAGTCCCACTGCCCACCCTCCTGGGAAGGCCTTATTCAGTTCCTGCTGAGCCCACTTTTTCTAAGGCCAGTCATTCTCCAGTTCAGGCAAAAGCTTGAAAAAGCAGCACGGCTGCATGGAAATGAGTGTTAGAACCATTAAGATGAGTAATTCCTCTTAGGCTCAACTGCTGTTTGAATAGTGGAAGCCATAAACTGTGCTATTCATGTTTTATTAAAAAACAGAACTGATGAACGATCTGCTTGACTCATTACATGGCAGAAACTATCTTCCAAAGGAAGGGCCAGAAGCCACGGTATCACATGCCCTGAAGACAGGATGACCCGAGCCGGCACGGCAGAATGTGTGTGAGGGCAAGCCCCTGTGGAGAGGGGCGCCAAACTCTGATGGGGGAGACCAAGTTCACCATTCCAACTTTCCTTGCAGAGTTGGATTACAGTGAAGGAAGGAAGAAGATGACCTAACCTTAGACGTGCATAGCCACACAGAAATCAGGAGAGGGATTTAGAATGAGCAAAGGCTATTATTGTGTTGTTGTTTTTTTAAGTCAATTCATGGAGAAGTTCATTCTCAAAAAAACTAACTTTCTGCAGGTTTAGAGTCCAACATGATGGTGTTTGCTACATAGTGCTTTTTGTATAAGCGTCTTATTTGGTTTTTTGTTTGGCTTTGCTGTTGGGCTTCTCTCTCTCCAACCCCCACCCCTATCTCTTGGTCTCTCTCTTCCTCGTATAGGATTTGGAACTCAAGAAGACACTAACAACCATCTTTGTTAGAACTGAACATCTCCCTAGAAAGCTGCCCTGTAGGAACTTTATACCATGACTCAATTACTACTTATAAGTTTCCAGCTGGATTTCAGAAACCCTGGGCCAGGTCACCAGGGCAGAGCCTTCTCTTTCACACATGCCATGAGCTCTGAGAGGCAGAGCAGAGATATGCTTGGTTTTTAGGATCTCAAAGCGCTGACAAATGGCTTTCAGGATTTCATGAGTGCTGACAAATGCCTCCTTACTGACCCAAGTCTCTGTTTCTACAGCCAAAGCAAGAGATGGACTCCTGCCCTGTATTCAGTGATGGAGGGTCCATCCATCCTCATGGCCAAACATATGACTCAGAAGAAGGTGATTTTTCCCTTTGTTCTGACAAGTTTGGTTGCCTAAGCGCATTAGTGTATCGTCACAAAACTCTCCACTTCATTAAAACTGGATAAATGCTACTTACATCTTCCTAACACAAGTCATCCAGATGGAAACTGAAAAATTCAAACATTGGAAAATCTGGCCCACCTGATGCCAAATGTTTGCCTCTCTGTTTTTCAGTTCTGCAGCTCTGAGAGGACAGACACATAGTCCAGGAGATCTCAGAGCAATGAAATTCAGCCCTGAGCAGAACCTCAGAGATCACTGGGGACACCCCTCCAGCCTCCAGCTCCTGGTAGGGCAATACTTAATCATGCTCAGCTCAGGTGCTCAGCTGTAAACTGAGATCATCTCTCGGGACGCACTGCCCAGGAAACACGTGGCCAAGAAAGAACCAGCAAGTGACTGCAGACATGGAAAATGTGCCCCATAAAAGCAGAGAGCCATGTCCTACCCTATCCTCCAGGGAATTGCTGCTGCCATGCCCTGTGACTCGATCTTTTCTCCTTTATATCAACTCCAGATATTCTAATTGTGACCTGCCCTGAAAATTCTGCCATCACAAATCCAATTATTCATTCATTGGATTCCTTGTTTCAGGAGGCACTGAACTGCGAAGCAGTACAGTAAAGATTTAGCACCTGCCCTCAAGAAGCTCAGAATCTGTTAACAGACATGGGAGGGACTTCCCTGGTGGTCCAGTGGCTGGGCTCTGTGCTCCCAATGCAGGGGGCCTGGGTGTGATCCCTGGCAAGGGAACTAGACCCACAGGCCACAACTAGGAGTTCACATGCTGCATCAAAGATCCTGCATGTTTCAACTAAGACCTGGTGCAGCCAAATAGATAAATATTAAAACAACATCAACAACAGTCATGGGAGAAATTTGTGTGCCCCACTCCCCAGATTTGTTCTGAATGCAACAGTTTTTAACTAAAAAATAGTCTTAATATTTTACTCTCAGTATCTAACTCCCCTTTGCTGCTCTACCCTGTGACTCCTCTTTTATCAAATGTATATCAGAATCTTCTTTCAGATATGTATTTACCTTGGTTATTGTAAACTTTCCTTGTTTTCAAAATAGATATATGGATCTCTTTTGAAATGTACTTTGATTTCATTTATCATTACTCTGTTTCCTAAATGCATACTTGAATATTTGAAATTTCATTATAAGAGCTCTCTCTCTGCCTGAAAAAAACTATATAGAGGGACTCTGGGTTGCACTTGTATAAAAGGAGAGCCATCAATGTGATGTGTTAAAAAGTGAAGTATACTAGTTACCTGGCTTCTTTTTATCTGTGGTCACTCACCTCATTTCTTCCTTCATACAGACTTTTTAGAAAATGCAAAAAATCATATTTCAATACAAGGTTTTAATTCCACAACATAGCTAATCGTACATCAATAATATGACTCTTGGAAGGATTGTTATTGTTATCTGTGATATTTGAAACCATCTCTTTTTTCCCTAGGGATGTTATTTGTATCTGCCTCCTCACCCACCCGGGCTGTGTCTTGGCATCAGTGATGAGCAGCACCATTGAAATGCCACAACATTAAGGCTGGGTGCATGCTGGTGGTCCAGGTCAAAGGCACTTGCTGGGCAGAATTCACAGCTCCTCTGGCAATCATGCTCCTCAGCTCCCTCTCTGGCAGCTTCTCGAAGGCTCACAGCTGCTCCTGGTGATTCTCATTTATTTACCAACTATATTCTGATTGCTCAAAATCTTCCAGCTACTTGGCAAAGGGCTTCACCTGCAATGCCTCATTCATCCTAACCCAGGGATTGAACCCACGTCTCCCGCACTGCAGGCAGATTCTATACTCTGAGCCACCAGGGAAGCCAATGCCTCCTTCATCCCAACCCAGGGATCGAACCCAGGTCTCCTGCATTGCAGGCAGATTCTATACCATCTGAATCACAGGGAAGCCCAATGCCTCATTCAATCCTCTTTTAACAGTTTTGCACATTTCTGTGCTCCTGGGTTCCAGACTGAACCAGCTCCTATCTGTGGGTGCCAGGCTTGCCCATTTCACCCCCTGGTATCCATGGCTGCCCAGTTCTCAGATCTCTCCAGGACACTCCATCAAAAGCTATGGTTTTTATTATCACGCCTAGTGGAAGCACCAATTTGATGTAACAATAATAGATTCTATGAGTAATAAGAGCTTAGATTATTTAAGCACTAGTCACCATGCTAAGCATGTTACATGAATTACCTCTTTTAATCTCCACAAGTACCTTACCACCTAGATAACTGGGGTTTAGATGGGTTAAATAATTTGCCCAAGATTACCTATGCAGATAAGGGATGGCAGATCCAGATTCTAACTTAGATCAGTCTGGCTCAAAGCCTATACTGCTCCACTATCTCAAGGATTTTTGGCATTTTCCTTTAAAACTACAAATTAAAATGACTGACTAATACAGACACACCTCGTTTTATTGCACTTTACTTTATTGCACTTCTCAGATGTTTTTTTACAAATTGAAGGTTGGTGCCAATCCTGCATCGAGCAAATCTATTGGTGCCTTACTTCCTGCGGTACTTGCTCACTTCGTGTCTCTGTGTTGCACTGTGGTAATTCTCACAATATTTCTAACTTCATTTTATGTTTGTTATAGTGATCTGTCATCAGTGATTTTTGATGTTACTCTTGGGAAAAGAATAAAACTTGCCGAAGGCTCAGGTGATGGCTAGCATTTTTCAGCAATAAAGTATTTTTTAATTAAGATATGTACATTACTATAGACAAAGTGCTATTGCACACAGCCTAGAGTATAGTGTAAATGTCACTCTTATATGCACTGGGAAACCAAAACATTCATGTGACTCACTTTATTCCAATATCTGCTTTTATTTTCAGTGACCTGAAACCACATCCACAATATCTCCGAGGTATGTCTGTATTTGATAACTTTAGTTTGAAATTTTGGAATCGCAGACATTTAGACCTCTGAGGAACTTCACAGGTCAAGCCAAACCCGTGTCCCCCAGGAACGGTGGGTTTCCTTCTACAGAGCTGGTCTTCCAGGTGGCCCTATCTTCCTATGACAGGGTGGCCATCCAGCTCTGTCCACATGGCCAAAGAGTTCCAGAGAGGCTGCAAGACTGTGAAGAGCCCTGTGCAGCCTATTTTGTCCGTGAACAGCTTTGAGTGTTAGAACGTTTAACCATTCAACGTCCCTGTCACTTCCACCCACTGTTAGTAGCTCTGTTCACCGGGGTGTCCTAGCACAGGTCAAAACCTCTTCCAAAGCTCAGCCTCCCAAATACTTAAAAAGAGCCGTCATTTTCCCCCCAGGCTTTTGTTTTTAAACCTCCACAGATCCTGCACCCATTCGCCAGGGACAAGTTCCGAGAGCCCTCCCGTCCTGTCTGTCCTTGACCCAGGTGTCCACTTCACCTTGGGAACGCCCAGAACAGCATGCAGCCACCTGGCCGCGTCCAGGGCGTTCTCCTCTCCCTCTCTCCCGTGGAACGCCTTAGCTCCACTAATGCCACCCTAGAACACATGTGCTTAAGCTAGTTGTATCCCGCTGTTAGTTATTTGCTTTTTCAAAACAAACATTTATTGAATGTCTCTTATGTACGAAGCTTGAAGCTTTCACTGATCTCCTTTAATACTGACAACAAACTTGTAAAGGAGCTACAGTTTTTCCCATTTTACTTGAAAATGAGGAAACACGAGTTCAAAGAGACGATGTGGTTTCCCTAAGCTCTCACAGCCTACAAAGAATGGAGCTGGGATCCAGATCAGAACTCCCAACCCATCCTCCTTTCACTCCACCATGCTGCTTGCTTCACTCTGAGTTGTTGCTCAACCAAATCCCTTTTCTCTTAAGTGCTCATCAACCACTTGTTTAATGATATATTCAAAGACTTTTGAGGGTAAGCCATGAAGCCGACTGGTCTAGACTTTCAGAAATCAGAAACCCTTTCCCGGTTTTGAAATGTTAGTCCATTTATGTCTTTTTGAAACCCTTCCTATTCATCATGATGGAAGAGAGATTATGCAAAAGTTGATATGAAATAATCTACACACTTCCCCACATGGCAGGGAGAGCTGAATTTGGTGAGTGCGGCAGGTGCTGTCTACCTCTTTGCCCTCAATGTGGGATTCATAGTCCTCTTTATGGATCTGTTTTACCCTTTCCAGTACAAAGAGCACTGTCTTTCTGGAAACAATGGAAAAAAGAACAAGTAAAAGTGTCTAGCCTTGCCTTCTCACCCTCTTTTGTTAAACATTTCGCCATTTGCTCTGAACACTGATCTCTCCAAGTATACTTCATGCTTCTATGAGCAGAGCCCTAAAAAGTTCCTTTTATTATCTTGGGCAGTTCCCCCAAGCGTTTATTCCTTCATGCACCCTAGCCTTCCTGACACAATATCCATTTTCAGAATTTCCCACCTTCCATTTCCCCTCCTCACCGGCACAAACTACACTGAGCTTCTGATTTGGCGAACGAAGCAACCTTTCCTTGGATTAAAAATGTCTGCTTTTCTAAATTCCAGGGAACATAGTTGATCACATCCGTGCACATTCCAAGACGGTTGGGCCACTTCCATGCCAAGCAGCTCTCCTCTGTATTAAGCACCATGGTCGTCAAAGTAGGATTCCTCACACAGCTTCTCTGCCTTCTCAGAACTCTCCACGAGGCATGGGAAGAAGGATCACCTGCTGTTTCTAAGAGACTGATACTCTTAGCAAATATGTAGGTAAACTGCCCTTATCTTGCTTTGTTGCTAATTGATCTGTTTTTAATCTCTACTTCAGGTTTTGTACTCATTACCCTCCAAATAATTCTTTGGTTGTTTCCTTTTATTTCCTTAAAATTCCCACTTTGAATTTCACCATGTATTGCCATACAAAGATGTATTTTCCTGAATTTTACCCACCTACTAGCTATGTTGGTGGGATATGGTGTTTTATGTTTTAGTTCTATATGTCAGCTCTCGTCTAGGCATAACCCACCCCCCACACACAAGTCTCAGTGGTATCACTGAGATTGTTTTTATCTTTTTGTGCCCACAGTCCAGGGTAACTTGGTTCTTCCAGTCTCTGCATCAGTAGAGAGACGTCAGAAGCCATCGTTTGTTCCTGCTCATGACTTTATTTACTCTTGAAAGGGACTGGCCCCCTTTTTCACTATCCCATTCAGCACTATTCACACATGCTGCCTTCACTGGGTCCAGTTTTACAGGTTTAAAACAGAGCTCCCTGGTTTACCTATACTCTTATTTACTCATTATTCTTTTATTAAATCTCAGTTATTAAAAACAAAGAGAAAACTCACTACTGTGAACCTTCCTATGATGTACACTTCAAAGTCAAAAGCATACCACAAAAATAAAACCCAGAAACCCAAATCAACAATACATTTGACCCCAAATTTTCTCCACTGTGTTTGCAAAGGCTGTGGAGTGTTTGACAGTAACATAATTGCACTAATGAGGAGGCTTGCCAGCCAGGTTGTGGTCTGAAGCTCATGGATGTTTTAGCCCTAGGCTCAGCTTCAGGCCAGCAACGGTCACCTGGGCCAGAGTCACCGATGGAATCCCTTATGCTCAGTTACACACAAATGTGACATTAATGGTACCTGGTACACAATGCTACAAATTCAAAAGGCTCAGAGAGCTGAACTCACAAACTTGGGGAAAAGAAATAATTTAGGCTGCCTGTTGTCTTATTTTTTTAGTTAATCAAAGCTAGTGTGAGAGCATCCACTTAGCGACACTTTCCTAGGTGTCTGGCAAGGATGTGAGGGACTGCTTCTGACTTCAGATCCGCACGTTGGTTCCTTTGTCTCTGAAAAGCTTCCTGCGTGTTTGTGGGCCTCAGCTTGCCTAGTTCTCTTCCATCTTTGCTCCGAGAATGCAGCTATTATGCTGGGCTAACTACTTAGTGGAAAGCCAGCACCCCACTAATGCTAGGCTTGCCACTGAGCGTCTCTCTTACACTTCCATCCTCATAAGTGAATCCTGGGTTAGCTCAGCCCAATCTCCCCAGGCAGGCTGAATGTCTGAAGTGCTAAACAGTAGACAGCAAGAAAACCTGGGACAAAGATATGTATTCATATAGGCTTAAACACATTTGTTATCTCTATAATTTCTTTCAAAATTCAAGTGGTATAACAGACACTATCATAATATGACTCACCAGAAGTCTGCAAGAGATCAGCAGTCAGGTAACATACCTTATTTTAGATACAGATAAATTAAGACTGCACCGTGCTGTGCTTAGTCACTCAGTAGTGTCCGACTCTTTGTGACCCCATGGGGGACTCTTTGAGCCCGCCAGGCTCCTCTGTCCATGTGGATTCTCCAAGCAAGAATACTGGAGTGGGTTGCCATGCTCTTCTCCAGGTGATCTTCCCAACCCAGGGACTGAACCCAGGTCTCCTGCATTGCAGGCAGATTCTTTACCGACTGAGCCACCAGGGAAGCCCAAATTAAAACGAGCAATAACTATATATCCACTATTAGTATTTGGGTAAAAGTCCCCACCTCATAAGCCATGGGTAAATAACTACATCATTCTTTGATCAACTCTGAAGAAAGGAAATGAAATGGGAAAGGATCCTGCTATTTGACGCACTGTACAATTGGACTATTGGCTCCTTTTTTTTTTTTGGACTATTGGCTCCTGAGTGAAAAAAGAAAAGAGTATGATGCGCTGTCTAATCCAAATCGCCTGTGTAAGGGACCTCAGATCCAGTAAGATACAAAAGAAAGGTGTACAGGAGGGTAATCAAAACACTGGAGATGGAGCGGCTCTTCTAGCACTCACACTGGATACATTGTGCATGTACAGAAGTAGGGAGGATCAGGAACGGGGAGACAGAGGAGGAGAAAAAGAACTTGTAGGGACTACCTTTATATCAGAACAGAACCCATTACACATTGAATGCCTGCTGTGGCCACTGCCCAGCTGGTTTCCTGGATTTAGCAGACTGGACCCAAGGATACCTCAAGACCTGGGGTGGGGCTCTGCCTAACGAGACGAGTAATCCAACAAGCCAATCAGATCTTCTTCTCTGGGGTTTGGGAATCAAGGTAACCCCAAGAGACTAAGTAGTGGTGGGAACAATGACTGTGAGCAGAAACACATGGCTGAAAGCCAGAGCACCACGGAAGCCAGGCAGTAAGCAGAAGCCCCAGGGCAGTGCAGGTCATGGGGCCGACTGGAGCTGAAAGAACTGGGAGTGGCAGGAGTTGCAAGTCCTCCAAGGATGTGTGCTAGAGCAGGAAGTAATGGTGCCAGCTCCTTGGGGGCAAAAAGACAGTCCAGCCACCAAGTTCTTAGGCCTGTGGGGTCATCTTTGCTGCCAGAACAACTGCCCAGGCTCCGTGAGCATGGGCAGCAATGGCTATTTCTGTCTTGTTTCCTTGATCTTCTATACAGTGAGCCTCCAACTTTAGGGAGGCCAAGAATCTAACCCAGCTGTGTATACTTTCTCCGATTTAATCCTGACCACAGCCCTTTTCATTTTCACTTTTTCTCAGCCCTTGTCAGTGTTACTCTCTATTAAAAGATGAAGAAAATCTGGGAAGGGGCAGTGACTTCAAAGTCCCTTCTGGCCCGACACTACTTCCTCCTGTGGTTAAGGAGCTCCTTGTGGCCTCATCCCACCAGGAACCCTCTGCTATGGGTGTGAGGTGCACAGGGCAGCCTCGGCCCAGGAAAGCAGGAAGGTGACCCCAGGACAGCCTCTGACACAGGCCTCTCTATACCGGGGCTATTTCTGAGGGTCACCACAGAAAGGAAATGTGACTGCCACATCGAGTCCTTGCCTGTTCCTAAATCCACTGCAGCATCCTCCCCCTTGCCCCACTCACTGACCACTCCTACCCCCAACTCTATTGCCTACAGGGTGTCCTGAAAAATACCAGGCCCATCAATGCTCTGCCCTAAAAGTGGATTCCACGGTCATATAAGTTTGGGAAAAGTTGTACACCCTATATTCCTCTGGGAGATTCTCAATGTATGTTGCCATATTTAAGCCTCTGAGAAGTTCTGCAGAAAAGAAACGTTTCACTTCACTAATCCAGAGTTTCCTCAAATTTCCAAAAATAGAACTTTTCTTTTTTTTTTTTTCCTAGTAGGATCCTGAAGAAAATCACTTTGGAAAATGCTACTGTCATGATTTGGATGCATGTAAGAGCCAGGAAACCCGGGCCTTAGGATTTTTCCTTTGATGAAAAGTTTCCTCTGTGGTACCGGGCCTGGGCCCTTACACCCCAGCACACTCTCGCACAGGAAAAGGCTTCCCATAGGCAAATGTCTGTTGTTACCTGAACGGTCAGAGAAGGTGATAGTATTCCCATGCCTTTGCCCTTCTGGATGTTCGCAGGCTCTGTCCTGCCAGCAATCAAGATTTTTCGTCCCTTTACAGCACTTTTCTCAGCCCTACAGCTCCCCGCTCCCCTCTAATCAGCTTCCTGTGCTCACCCAGGCCTGGACCCTATTACATTTCACCCTGTGGTTTCAGCTTCTGCAGTCACTACAAACTCAATTTCTGTCCTCTCAGTTCTGGTTACTTCATACCGCCCGCCAGCCCACAGGATGTCATGAATGCCATTACCTCTCGTATGACCTCCCACACCCTGAAGCTCCACCCAAGAGCATTTTAGGTCACACTGCATTTTTCTTGTTATAGATGAATGCATGAGCATCTCCTGAGAACCAAGGTGTCACAAGAGAGAAGCAAACTCACAGAGTACAACAACAAGGAAAACAAATGGCCCGTTGGTATTTTCATATTCAGACACATGGTCACATAAGAACCATCCTTATCTGTCCTGCTGAATAAAAATATAAAATCAAGAACTACTACCCCAACCAGCCTTCCAGGCACACTGACTTTGAATGGAATTCGACTTGCCCATGAGGTTTATTCTACTCCAAGCCACACTGATCGTGTTATCTCTTCCTTTGGCTATTGTCCACCACAGGTGTCTGGGCAAATCCACCCTCATCGAGAGTGTGAATGTGTGTCCCAAAGGGCCAGGAGAACTGTGGTCTCCAAAGGAGAATGGGTGGTTAGCTATCCCTGGGCTAAGTTTGTGTTTCTAATCAGACACCTGCATCCTGTAACACACACTTCATGGCCTGATAAACCAGCAGCAGCATGGAGGGCCTCATACTGTGTTTCCAACAGATCACCTACTATCCCAAGTCCTGTTAGTTGGAAGTACTTCAAACTCTTCTCTAAGTCCTGTTAACAATGGGTACACATTTTGCCCAAAAATCTGACTTAAATGAAAGGTTGCAACAATTGTCTAATGGGAAAGCCTAACATGACCTAAGCCACCCATACCTGTTTCTAGACACTTTCAGAGAACACGGGCTTGGGCCTGAGGTAGTCAAAATGAGCCGAAGGGTGAGCAGACTCGCTGGCTTAATTGAGTTTTTTCGCTGAGCACCAGTGAGACATGAGTTCAGATTAGAATTCCATTATGGGTTTTTAATAATTAAACATTACATGTTTGGAACCTCATTCTTCTGTATTAGTTTTTAAATATTAATCTATTTACATCAGCTGGACTTCCTGCAGCTTGACACGCAGTAAACGAGAGTCACGCTGTGAGAGACGACTGTGCTCCTAGCTTGACATCTTTGATGTTCAGTAACAGTAACGTGACACCAGCCCTCGGTTCAACCCAACCCTGCACCATAATTACCCGCCTTTTACAACACAGCTTCTTCATTTTCCAACATACTCATTATTACGCTGACATTTTTAATTAGCAAGAATCCAAATTCATCTTATTTGGAGAGTTTTATGATGCCCCTTGAGACCTCAGGGGTGGGAGGCATCCTGCCCTCTGCAGAACCAGGGTTGGGAAATGGATGTGAAGGCACGTGAGGGTTTCCTTGGCTACTATCTCACACTGTGATGAGATGCCAGCAGAAAACTCCAAAACCCAGAGCACACATAAAACCTCATTAAGGGCTAACCCTGCTTTGGGCAGTGCCCCCATGCCAAGAGGACTTTTCCTTGGTGGCCGGCAGACATGGTCCTCCGGGGCATTCTGTGGCCTCCCTGCCTCCTGTCTCATCAGCTCTGTCACCAGCTCCTCAGGGCCCTTCTCTCTGCTGCTGGGGGTTTTTGACTCTGATATTGGCTGCCTGTCTGCCTCTCCCAGCTCCAAGGCAGAACATCCTGATGACAGAGACAAGGGCTTCCCAAAAGCCTAAATGCAACAGCGGATGGCCTGAGGCTGGACAATCTGTGGAATCCAGGACCTGAGACCAGGCAGGATGATCAAGGGCTGTCTAAATCCAAGGACAGGGGGAACCCGTGCAGTGAGGCTTCCATGACTCCACGGTCTCCAAAGTCGGGGTCATCAGCAGACCCGTGTGTCCTCTTAGCCCTCACAGAGTGTGCCACGGAATGGTCTCCAATTTGGTTTCAATTTATGAATTTTATTCCCTTTTAAGATAAAGCTGACCATGCAGACCAGTGATGGCCTGTTTTAAAGAGTAAAATCCTATTTTATTTCGTAAAAAGAGATGCAGGATTCAAAATGGAAAATTACCTGGGAGCTACCTTTGTAATAGAAAAGGAGCACCCCTATTCGGACCGCCCACCTCTGTACCACAGAGGAAGCTGGAGGTACTGATACCTCAAGAGGTTAAACATAAAGATCTCTACCAAATGTCAACATGTCTTTCTCTGTTTTACCTGTCAGTGTCATGGAATGGCTTACGCAAAATACCTCAATGCAAACATCTCTAATTAGTCTCAGAAGGAAGCCCAGTCCCACACCCTCCAGGCAATGCATGGCGCCTACAATGGCTAGTCCGGGAAGGCTTGGAGCCCCAGACAGTGACTGGTGGTCCCCAGGAGCTGAGGGCCTCCTGGAAGGCTTGTCTGTACCAGACTTCAGGAAGAACAAGTAGATTTCTAGTGTGTAGGGGAAATGCTCTTGGCCCTTGGGGGCTTCTGCAGTGGCTGAGGCCTCCATCTTTCTCAAGCCATTGCGTTCAAATCTCCCTGCAGCAGGCATCTCCTTTTGACCCAGAGTTTCAAGGTCCTTTCCACCAATCACAGGAACAGATGACTTTCGCCTCCTCTTCCTGCCCTTCAGAGACATCACTAACAAGCACGTGGAGCAGTCAGATGCCTGCTCCACCCTAGATTCTTCAGAACGCTCCACTGATTCTCACATTCAGATTTTACCCTTGGGAACACACCAACATTTGAATAATTCCTGGATTTAAGAAAAGCAAGTACTTGCTATAGGTGGACAGAAGTCATTCAGTAGGAGATTGCCCAGTGAGCTTTTTAAGTTTATGAGACAGACAAGGAAGCAGAAAAAGTTAAGCATTCTCTGCCTGATCCCCAGAGACTGTGGTTTCCTCAAGATTATCTCAGCCTTTGTCCCTCTGATTTTCAAGTGACTTGGAAAACACAGGATCATATTCCCTAGAAAATATCTAAAAGCTTTACCAGTCTATTGCTTGGAAGTAGCCCACTAATATTCAGTCTAAATCTTTCTTTGCTTAATTTCATTCCCTCATTCTTACCCTAATGAAACCCCTTGTCTCAAGCTAAATAAATTCCTTCCTTCCTCAGTGTTTATATCCTTTAGATGTCTGAAGACCATGGTCATGCCAACCACCCAATCCTCAGACCTAACGTGAGCCAAGTGCAATAGGAAGAAGGGTAACACAAACAGTCCCTGTGTTTGCCTCAGACTCCAGCTGGGTCTTCCCTGCTTTGTTAGCTCCCAGGATCCTTACCCATGGAGCGGCTCCATTGTGAGTGTTCCAATTATTAGTCTAAAAAGGGAAATTCCAACAGGTCAGAGCAGTAAACAGTTATCGGAGGGTATTCAAATGGATGCTCCCACTGAATTTATAAACAGGGGACAAAATCCCTGCAGAATAATTACCTCTAAATATTTAAAAAATTTCCATCAGTGATGCTGAGAGACTTTTTTTAAGGAAGCATACAAGGTAAACAGTGAAAATGATAGATTACTACCAAACTCCTTTTCGATATTGGTTTTGCATTCCACATATAACAATTCAGCAACTTTCAGAAGTCCAAAGTCATAACGCCTTGAGATGAGCGGGCACCAGGGTGTCATTTGCATTTCACCTTCCAGTCAGTGCAGGCAGCCCTGCCGCTATATGCTTGGCTGGTCATCTGACTCAACTGTGACGCTTCTGCCAATGGGGAACTCACTACTTCACAAGTGTGTCCATCCTACTTTTGTTAGCAAACTCTTTCTGATACTGAGAAGAGATCTGTCCTCCTGCAACCCCTACCCATAGGCCTGGCCCTCTACCCCAGAGCCACTCAGCATGGCTATATCCTTTTCCACACAGCTGCCCTGAATCTACCTGGCAATGGGCTTACGTGTTCCCTTGGCCTTTTTGTCTAAGCAGAGCATCCTTAGTCACTTCCATTGTCCTTAAGGCATCATGACTTCCAGACTGGCCCAATCCAGGCTGCCTCCATCTCACCTCCATTCCATTTTTAATATGTAACACCCAGGGTAAAACAAAACACTCTTCTGAGACTGCCCTCCAGGGATTGCTAGCGCTTAGCTTGCAGGAGTCTTCGTGGTGTGGTTTTGTTGGAAAGGTCTTCCTTTCCTCTTCCTCAGAAATGGCATTCTACCTTTAAAGACTTATTTCTTTAGGTTAAGATGTTACAAATTCCAGGAGTAAAAATCCAAATATCCCCAAAGGGATAATATTTTAAACCACTCACAGCCAGTATAAATTGATTTATTCAGCAATTTTGGACTGTGACCTAGATTCTAATTGCTGGCTTTGTCATTTTCTAGCTATGCAACCACAAGCATATTATTTAACCTCTCTGAATAGGAAGAATAATTAGTTGAGAATAAGGTATTGGGGTCGGCAAATTAAGACAATAGTCATTGAGGGATTCCCTGGTGGGCCAGTGATTAAGAATCTGCCTACCAATGCAGAGGACACAAGGTCAACCCCTGGTCTGGGAAGATGCCGCATGCCACTATTCAACTAGGCCTGTTTGCCACATCTACTGAAGCCTGTGCATCTACAGTCTATGCTCCGCAACGAGAGAAGCCACTGCAATGAGAAGCCCCCACATACTGCAACTAGAGGAAGCCTATGCCCAGCAATGAAGACCCAGTGCAGTCAAAAATAAATAAAAATAAAATTTTTTACAGACAATAGTCATTGAACATTACCCAAGTATCTATGAACTTACAGCAGATACACTTTTCCTTCTCACTTTCTTTTCTTTCTACTTACCATCTCTACAATTCTCAGAAAAAAGATAGTAGACTGTGTCATCATCATAGTTAATACCGAGGTCATCAAGGGTAACATAAAACATGTGAGTGAAATTCCAGTCAACAACAAATGGATGGATAGGCATTTTTAATAAATGTTTTTCTGCTATCCTTCTGAAATATTGTGAGGCATCATCCTTGAAGTTAAGTTAAAGAGAATCTCTAAATGGGACAGGTATTTTTATTCTGGGATCAGTCTTAGAAGGACCCTTAAGAAATTCTAAATATTGATCCCTGTGTGGAAAAATAAAATGCAAGTAGCCACAGAGTTGACCCCTGACTGGAATGGATAAAGCTGCAGTAGGGCACACTGCACTGAGTGTTCTGCATAAAGACAGCTCTGGGGCTCTGAGCCAGAGCTTCTCCAACTTAGATACACGCCAGAATCACCTGGTGGTTATGTTAAAACACAGATTCCAGATATCGATAGGCCAGTGTTCATTGAAGAATTATTAACAGGAGCCAAAGGATGGAAACAATCCAAGTTTCCATCAACAGATGAATGAATAAACAAAAACGTGGCGTATGCATATGATGAGATACTATTCAACCATAAAGATGAACAAAGTGCTGACGCACGGTACACCATGGATGGACCTTGAAAACACGGTTAGGTGGAAGAAGCCAGACGCAAAAGGCCACATATTCCAGGATTCCACTTGTGTGAAACTCATACAGACAGAAAGTAGATTCGAGATTCTCAGGGGCTGGGGGAAGAGGGAAGAAGGGAGTTATTGCCTAATGATTAAAGAGTTTCCGTCTGGGGTGATGAAAAAGCTTTGGAAATATACAGTGGTGACACTTGTACAACATTGAGAATGCCACTGAATTACATGGTTAAAATGGCAAATGTTATGTTACATTATATTTTACGATATTAAAAAATTATAACCCCACACATTCCAGGGCCACAGCCCCAGAGTTTGTGATTCTGGTCTGGGAGGGGGGGTCTAAGAATCTGCATTTCTAACCAGCTTCCAGGTGATAACTGGTGCAGCTGGCCTGGGGACCACATTTTGAAATCACTGCCCCGAGCCCAAAATGAGGCTGATCAACCCTTCAACTTCTCCTGCTTTGCTCATCGTCTAGAAAAGGTCAAACTTCTCTGCATGTATAATAATGCCAACCCAATGCTACTGTTTAGTTACTCAGTCGTGTTTGACTCTTTGTGACCCTATGGACTGTAGCCCGCCAGGCTCCTCTGTCCATGGAATTCTCCAGGCAAGCATACTATAGTGGATTGCCATTTCCTCCTCCAGGGAATCTTCCCAACCCAGGGGTCAAACCTGCTTCTCCAGCATTGGGAGGCAGATTCTTTACCACTGAGCCATCAGGGAAGCCCAATGTCAACTGAGGTTGGGGATAATAAAAGCAGCTGCATGCAGGTCGACTTGAGGCTCTCAGGGCTGCCCTGTGATTTTCTCCCTCAGGAATGCCAGTAACTAACACCAACATCAGCAGAGTGGAGACAGGAACAAGTCCGAATGGGCAGTGGGCTCATGGAGAAAGCCATCTTCAGGGGCTTCATTCTCAGAGGACTGTCTCCCTCCCCAGTCTAAACTCACCACTTTAATGATGAACTATTTTCTAATGGGATTTATTAAAGTCCTTGCTGCCTATGTGTCAAAAGAATTTGTGTGCCAGGCTTCCTGATACTGACCTGGGCGAGATAGTCACACGAGGCATAAAGGATGTAATGCATGTGTCTCGTTTAGGGTCCACTAAACTGCCAAAGAGCTCACATTTCTGAGATTCTCTTTTTTGACATTTTTGGGTTCACCTCAAGTTCACTGGTTTTCCCAATGGTATTACTTAACTTCTACAAATTTAATATATTTTTATTCCTGCTCATTTGAGAGCTGTATTTCCACACATGCATGCTTAATTGAGCAAAGTGCACTGGGCATTTTTCCCTACAGAGGTAACGGCGCAGCTTTCTCACCCGGAAGAAACAGCACCCCTCATCACTGCTGTTGAGTAGCCTGCCATCAGAGGCTGATGTGAATATCCATGGCAACACAGGTGAACCCAATGCCCGGCCGGGCGGACCGCGTGGAGCGGGTCCTCCCACCAGGCTGAGGCAAGGCGATAGCTTTTACTCAGCAAGCAGATAGTACTGGTTCTTTTCAATTCACAGGGCTGTCATGTTTAAATATGAAAATGTTGCTTATAGACAAATGTTAGTGACAGCAGCCTGTGGAGACGATCACGGTTTGCACTCTCACTCCTGCTAAAAATAGGCTCGCTTTCTCTGGATTCCTTCAAATTCCACATCTGCAGGAAGTTTTTGTTGCTGGTGCTGGCCCTTGTCTTTCTTTTCCGAAGATTACTGTTCTTTGGCTCTGCCAGGGCCCCCTCCTGAAGGGAGAACGCCATTCAGAAGGATAATAAACACCCCAGGCTCAGACAGTCCCACAAAGGCCTCATGTGGGTTCTCAGTTATTATCACAGGCCCTTGCCTCTGAAGTGTTTAGGGAAGAGGGAACCAAGCAGAATCCAGGCGTAGGATCACTCGACCTTCGGAAGGAAAAGATGGAGCCTGACAGGACGGGCTGAGCAGGTTGGGAAGCAGAAGACTCCTGTGTCTGGGGACCGATCAGCAGCCACACCTGCTCCAGCCAGGCAGACGGCCGGCTCCCTCCCGCGTGCTGGAAGAATTTTGTTTTTCAGGTATTATATTCACACCCAGCAAATGGTAACTATGGTAATGATGCATTTTGAGCAAATGTTCAATTTTTCTCAAGACAAGTATTCAATAGCCTTTATTATTCCTTTTTTCCTGCCCAAGGGTGTGTGTGAGGGGGAGAGAGAGAGAGAGAGGGAGGAAGGAAAGGGAGAGGGAGGGAGGGATGGGAAGGAGGGAGCCAGGGAGAGAGGGAGGGAGAGAGAAACGTTGCCTTAGGTATTTTCAGGACCAGCCAGAAAATATTGCTTGGAACATGACCTAAGCGCCTTCAGATGCCCCGAGTGTTTCACTGCACCCTAGAATTACTGGGGAAGCTTTGCTCGGTCCCCACTCTCAGGGGTTCTGACTCAGCTGGCCTGCAGCTGGTGGGGCCTCCGTCAGGGCTCCGTGGCAACCCCGTGGCACCAGGCCCGGCCTCCTTAGCAAAGGCCACAGGTTCACTCACAGATCCTTTGGCTGCTCAGATGTGCTGGGTGCCTCCTTCCCAGACCAGCCTGCCTCACTCCCTGCTGCCTCTGTGGGCCAGCCACCTCTGATACGCCCTGGTGAGGATTCTAGACAGGAGACAGTCAGGAGAGCAGTTATGGCTCCTTCTCCCTGAGAAAGAAAGATGGGCCAGCTCCACAGTCCTGGCCCAGCTGCCTTGCTCAGGGTCACCCCAGGCAGCTCTGGACCCAGTGAGTGCCACTGGAAGGGAATACCCATATAATTCCCCTCCCATCTCCAACTGGGAGAGGAGATATGACTAAGAAGAAGGCTCTTTGGGACTTCCCTGGTGCTCAGTGCTAAGAGTCTGTACTCCCAATGCAGGGGGCCTGGGTTCAATTCCTGGTCAGGGAACGATTAGATCTATTAGAACTATTCGATTAGAACTAATAGATTCTACATGTCACAACTGAAGATCTTGCATGCCACAACTAAAAAAGATCACCTATGCCACAGCAAAGATCAAAGATCTCGTGTGCTGCAAATAAGACCCAATACAGCTAAATACATATATTTTTTTAAATCATAAAAAAGCAGGCTCTTTAAATTAATTCCTATGAATTGATCCCTCTATGGGACCCAACTTTGCTTATGGAAATTGGAGATGAGTGTTTATGGTGGGGGGAATCCTCCTAGAATTGGATCCCAAGATCAGAAAGGGGTCAAAGAGCACCAGAGGATGGAGCCCTGAGAAAGCCTGGGGGCAGCATCTAAGATCATGACCCCACTGCCCAGCCTTAACTTAGTGTTTTCCTCACAGTTTAGTCCTCACCAGGGATAGTGGTGATCTGGGGGTGCAGGGTTTCCCCATTAGTCCTCCCAGAAACTCTGTCCTCTTCCTTCTACCTGGGATTCCTAATGCCTAATGCAGCCAGTGGGCAAGGTCACCCCGCGGACCAGGGCTGCTAACACTATCTACCACCCCAGGCTGAAAACTCCTCGGGATCCAGCAGATAGGACATAGGCAGTGTATCAACTACCTATGCATTACACACAAATTCTGCATTACAAGCTGAATTACAACCAAGATCTCAGCACTGTGCCCCACGGTTGTTCTATAATTTCTATCATACACAAAAATCCATGTATTCTTGAGATTTGCTCAGAAATAGGACATGTAGCCTACCAGTATACATCCTGGGGCTTTTCATGTCTAGAGGAGCTATTCCTACAAAACCCAGTCTCCTTCAGCAGCCTATGTGCTCCTCTCTAGACTGTCGATATCTGAGGCAGGGTTGGGTACCCCAGAGGGTGCAAGGACAATCCAGTGAAGGGATGGAAGAAAATATTAGGGCATCTAGTTTTTGTTTTTTTTTTAACTGATTGGGCATGTAATCAAAAACCCACAGGTTTTTTGACTTGAGATCATAGGTCTAAGGCACAATGGGGCCTCACTTTTTATGAAACACTGAAAGCAGCAGATTAGGGTGTGAATAGCTGCAGGGCAAGGATGATTACTCCTTAGGTTTTCTTTACACTTAGGAGTGTAAAGAACAGATGAAAAGTGATGAATGCCCCTCGTTTCTTAAGGAGCTTTTGGACGCCAAATCTAATAGACTCACTTGACTTCCTTTCTCGGATCTGATGTAAGATTTTCCTGCCTTGGGACCCTCTTTGGCACTTTTCCCCTTGCTCAAAGCTCAGGTCACTATTAATCTGAAGTTACTTGAGTTTTTATCATGTCTGTCCTAGACTCTTAGCTTCTTGAGGGCAGTGTCTGTTTCTTAACTCATCTCCTAAAGACTTTGCATACAGTAGCTGATGGAGAACACCTGCAACATAGAGCTTTCCTTTTAAAAAAGATGACCATGTCAGAGTGAGGTCACTGGGCACTAAGTATTTCCCTGATTTCGGATTCCATCCCAGTAAAAACTCAAAAACAGCTTTTAAATTCGCCACCTTATCCCTTAAATTAATTTTGCCTAAAGAATTTTGTGGATATGTGATCATTCGTGTCCCTTTGCAACCCCACGGACTCTAGTCCATGAGGCTCCTCTGTCCATGGGATTCTCCAGGCAGAAATACTACAATGGGTTGCCATTTCCTCCTCCAGGGGATCTTCCTGACCCAGGGATAGAACCCACGTCTCCTGAACCTCCTGCAATGAAGGCAGATTCTTTACTGCTGAGCCATCAGTATTTATTATCACTGTAATCTCATTTTTTAAAAGAAAAGAAAAAAGACATTTTAATGCCATACAACTGAAAGACATAAGCTCTGAAAGAAAAGATCATCCATCCCCGCAAAAGACTGGGACCTTATACCTCCATATAAATTAGCACCTAAACAGCATTCTCATTTCCCATTTATCATGCCCTAGTCCAGCAATCACCATTTAGACACAAGTGAGGTGAAGGGAAGCCACAGCACAATTCCAACCAAGTCACTGACAACCCTCTGTTCCCCTGAGCGGCTGAAGAAGAGAGAAGTCCATTCCCAACAGAACTATGACGTGTGAGGTGTAAGGTGTTTGTCCTACCATCTCCTTCATCAGTCTGTCTTCCCCTTGGTTATCTATCCTTCTTTCAGGGCCTTGATCCCCGACAAATAAACCCAATATGTCAAACCAAGGCTTTCACCTTGGATAGCCTCAAAACCCAAGGAAAATAACCTCTGATGGTAGAATTTCAGGTGAGTGGGTGGCCATACCTTCCCTTTGAGGGTATGGCCTCTCAAATCACAGCATATTAATGACTACAAACCAATCCACCTCTCTCCAGCTGGCCCTGTAAAGAGGTCCACAGCTCCAGTTGCTGTAAGGATGCTGACTGACACAGAGTCTCTCATATTGGTCAGAGAACAGCATATAATGCTGATACGGTTAATTCTATCATTCAAACTGAAAACAGTGTTATACCCAGAAAATGTGACTGTACTGACTGTACTACATGTGCATCATTAACAAAAGCCAACCGCAAGCCACGCACTCCCCACCTGCACACAAAAGGCTCCTGAACCACACAGGAGCAGCTTCTTCCTGAGCTCTTCAGTACTAAGGTTTTTCTCTTGCATCTTCAGCTTATCAAGTGCTAGCATATGCTTGCTACAGCATGTACCAGGAACTAAATGCTTAAGAAAAATTAGAAGAAAAACTCTTCAATGAAAAAAAAAACTATATTCATTAACTTAATTGTTTTCTGCAACAATGCCTGTATTTGACATCAGCAGTAGAACAAGAAGGCCTAGCTGGAGGTGCACCAGTGTTCCTTGGGAGTTTCAAGATAACAGGCCAGAATATTTTACACCAGGCCTATTCCAGAAATTCCAGGTGGCCATAGACCTGATCCTTTAACTGTCCACTTCTTGTTGTGCAATAAATTGTCACCAATTGCCTGAACAAAAGAAATCAGGAAACATGATCTGACCTGTATTTGATCTGCCCTGATGTGTGAGGCAGACTGGGATGTATAGCTGAGGCCCCAAGTCATCTTGATGATTTATAGTGACAACAGGCAGAACATTGGAAACCAGGTGCCCTGGAAAATGTACAGTAGCTGTATGAATAACATCAACCAGAGCACATCCCCAGGACCAGACTTAAGGTCAAATGCTCACTGGCCCTAATCTCTTGTCACACACGTCTTCTTCCCAGTTCCCTTTCTTGGTGTGGACAACAGCCTCTGTCCCCAGACAATGAGAAACCCAAGGCCTCCCAGTCTGTCATGTGCTAAGCTCCCTCACCTGTTCCATGCAGAGAGTGGGGAAGGGAGAGAGGAATGGGGACGGTGCTAAGCCCCAAGTTCGGAGCCACTGTGGACAGCTACTTTGAAGTCACGTGGCAAGCACTGGGACTGTCCGGCTATCCTTCCCACTGCACATTGTTGCTCTGTCTGAGCAGAGGGAGGCCAGCCAAGCCCAGCCTCTCCTGGTCCTCCAGGCAGAAACAAGGGGGTAAATCCTGGTGCTGACCCTCCCCCCCAATCCTCCACCCCACCCAGCCTGTGACCCACCTCCCATCCCACCCTGCTGAGCCATCTCCCCTCAGATGAGAGGCCACACAGGAGCCCTCCCTTTTCCCTCCAGAGATTAAACAATGAAGCCCAAATTTCAGGCTCCAGAATTCAGTCTGGATTTCAGTTTCCCATCAGAGTCCTCACCTTCTCTTCCTAAATTGGAGCCCTAAGGCTCAGACTTCAAATATGCAAAGGCACTGAAGCAGTGGGCTGACTTTCCCGTGGAGCTGCAGTCATTCGAAGCTGTGTCTGTCCCCCTCCCACCTACCTTTACCAGTCCCCCAACCTGCTCCTTCTAAAGTTTCCCAGCAAGATACTCTCTCAGCTGAGGAGACAAAATTCTATCTGTTCTAAGTTTTTCAATGGCTGTGAAAGCAGGGGAAGGAGTGTGGGGTGTGAATTTTTCAATAAGCTGTGGGCACATGTCCTGTGAGGATAAGGGAGGGGCCCACTGAAACAGACCCAAATTTATAGGATAAAAATCCTAACCCAGAGCTTCTCAAAAAACTTTAAGGTACATATGAATCCCCCAGGATCTTGTTAAAATACAGGTTCTGATTCAGGATGGCTGGGTGCAGCCTGAGATTCTGCAATCCTGCCAGGGGCCCAAATGGAATCCAGGCTGCTGGTGTGTGGACACTTTGATAGTCAACTTGGGGTGGGAGGGTGAGCCCACCGTCAAGGGAAGCATACCTTCTGAACCTCAAACCAGGGCCTATGGGCTGAGGAAACATTTGGGATTGCTTCCTGGAGCCAGAGGCGGTGTGGGAACGGCAGCAGGAGGCTGAAGCTTTGCACTTCCTGGGACGTTCTCAGAGACTGCGGGTGGTGGTTCTCAAATTCAACTTCTGAGGACACACTGTTTGCCTGTAAGCTGGACCAGCTGGAGCTGCTATTGCAATCAAATCACTTTTGTCTTCTCCCAGACCACTGAGGAGAAATGTTAATGCACTGATTTTGCAAATTTATGTTTTTCCCCTATATATCTTCCTCAGCTTTCATTAGAAGCCTTCAAGACATAGCTATGGCAGGAGAATCTCTAGTAGGAGAAAGGCAGCTAAGTGAGCAAGAGGCAGTGACCCCAGAGCTCCACCACCGCGGGGGTCCCCCCACTTCAGCCCTGTTGGGCCCCCGTGGGTCTGTGAAATGGCAGCTGCCTGGTCTTCAAAGCACAAGCCTCAGCTTCCTCTGACCTGCTTTATTCCCAGTGGAACTTCAAAAAAGCTCTTACAGTACACAAGATGTGAGAACGAGAGGGAAACGGACTCAGAATACGGGACGCACAAAGGATGCTGGGTGACAGCTAGTCCATTCAGCATAAAAAGTTGAGGGGATTTGAGCCTGAGGTGTGGACAGGCAGAAAGGTGAGAGAAAGAGGGGAGGAGGGGAAGGTGACTCTGAGCAGGCTGACAGGTGACCGGAACCTGGGGGGAAATGTGGCCAGGGAGAAATTCCTGGGGGCAGGTGGCTGGAAAACTTTTATGAACTGGAATGTCATATTTAAGCTTTTCACAGTCCTGTGATATAAAAGCCCTCGATGACTCAAACCTTCCGTAAAAACTGCATGCACATGCACGCCCACGTGAGGGCACACAGCACACACACACACAGCACACACACACACAGCACACACACACCACAGTCTGGCTGAGAGAACCTAAAATATCAAACTCACAGGTCCTAAAGTGCTGGCACTGTTTGCAGGCCTGGGTCCAGAGGCAGGATCCAACTTCGGGGCCAACTTGGAGGGCGTTATTATACCGCAAATCACTAGGGGGCGCCCTCACAGACATCCACACCGTGGTCAGGGCCAAGAAGAGCCTGCCTATCCCCAGACTTCACTCTTCTCCGTTCCCGAAGGGAAGGGGAAATAAGGTGGTAACTGGGTAGGGCTAGAGATGTGGGAAATACGAGCCGCCACTCGCTTCAGGTGAGACCCCAGTCTCTTCAGACACGGAGTGGCCAGGTCTCCAGAACAGGCTGAGCAGGGAAATCAATTCACAAGGCAGTAACCAACAGCATGCCTGAATAGAAATTACTCAGATTGAGTAGAAAAGGACTTTCTTATCTCACAGACCGAGCCTTCTGTGTCTGCTAGCAAGCTTTCAAAGATGACAAAGTCAACGGGCAGGCAGCAAAGGAATATGAGTGGGAAACAGGAAACTGTTGGTCCTGCTTAGTTAGCTTAATAATGTATTTGGTGAACTGTTTATGATTTTATTTCATAAGTGGATTACAGATGGCAAAAATTACTCCGAGTTCACACAATGGGGATTAAATAGGTCAATAATTCATAGTGTTCCCAAGAGTGACGCTCCTTCCAAATGCTGGGCACCTGAACTCATTTGAGGAGGACCACTGGTTTATGAAAACAGGTGATAAAGGTGAAATTGGGAAGGCTGTGCAAATCCTGGGCTTCGCGGGTGTCACCCCGAGAGCTAAGGTTCCTGTCTCTGCCTCTGGGTATGACGCCACCAACAAAGGATGCCCCCTGATACAGCCCTGAACCCCAGAGCAGCAAATAATGAAAGTTTCCCAGGGCAATCCAATTTGCTCAATCCAAACTTAGCAATCCAATTTGCTCAATCTAAACTTATCTCCTTACTTTCCAGTCTTTATGGAATTATTACAGGGATTGGGGTTTGGGGGGACTCTTGGTCCCCAAAGCATGAGAGCCACAGGCACCCCCTGCCCCCTGTCCCTGCCTTCCCTTACAGTACCTCCCGTCTCTGGGAGAAGGGGGCTGGTGTGGACAAACCAGCTGGCGCATCTCCCCGGGCATAGAGGCTTCCTTCATGCTCCTATAGCACTTTTTTCAGGCTGCTATTACATGGTACTTAAACTGCTTTTGAGACAGTTTTCCACTGTGTTTTCAAAGCCAGTCCTGGCATGTCTGTAAACATCAGTTCATATTCCTGGAATAAATCTTTTTTTGTGTTCCATCCTACTACCCACAGGGGTACAGATGGCATGTTTTATGTGGTGGCCACTATTTACAACTCAACCCCATGGAGGCCCATGGGATGCCACAAACGGAGCCCACACAGGAAGACGGCCCCTTCGGCAGAGACATTTGTCCCGACAGGCCAGGAGTGCCAGGAAAGGGCACACCCTGAAAGTACACGGGGTGCCTCTGCCACTGACACACATCCTCTGTCCTGGGCCAGCGGGGTCTTGGGCATCCCTCGGAGGTGCACTGAGAGGCAGGCTTTGCCCAAGTGATGGCGGAGTATGACGGCCAGTGGCTGTATGCGGGGGAAACAGCACACAAAATGTCCCAAATTGGCTGCAGAGTTAAAAACATCAACAAAGCAAATCCTCCTCTAGCAAGGAGGCTCACCACATTCGTTTGCATGTGCGTGGGTATCTGATAGCTGAGGATCAATGTGTCCTCCTTACTATCCTGATGGAAAGCCATTCATCACAACAGAATTGACCATGTCAGTACCTCAGTGAGGAGATGACAGAAGCAGAGGTTTTAATAGAGGAGGAGAGAGGGAAAGAGAAGAACCACTTTACTCTGAAAAATACTCTGACGGAGCCACGGCTGCCTCTGTCTCAGACGAAGATAGCATTTGCCGAAAATGTCAACAGATTGCTTCTTGAGTTGGAGTTGTGCAGACATCAAAAGCTTATTTTAACAGGGCATTTGCTTAAAATCACTTGGTTGGTTTAGGCATTTAGAATGTCTCTGACTATATAATTTGGATTAAGAGGTTCTTGTTGGGTTTTACTGATTTAGCATAAATCAGAAGGACATACTGGAATAGACCCCTTCACGTAACCAGGGCCTTTAGGCCATGAACGTAGTAAAATTTGCTCTTTGTTTGTGCTGCACTTTTAGGGGGTTCTTTTTTCTTTCTTTCTTTGTGTTTTTTTTTTTTTTTTTTTTAACGCGGCTTAGTTGCTATGCGGAGGCTTAGCGCTCCTGCCTGGGGATCAGTTCCAGACTTTGGTTTGATTTGAAACAAGCCAAGCAAATTTGCCTGAATGTGATTTCAAAAGGTTTTCCTATTTCTCTCATCAGGAGGTTGAAGGAAGCTGGGAAGCAAGACACTATTTGAGTTCAAATAATGTCGGCCTGATTTTCTCAAGTATTTAGTACGATTCAGTAGACACGGTTCTGACAGACGACAACCAACCACTGCTGCGATGGCTCTCAGGACCAGGTCTTGGCAAGCTTCATTTCAAAAGACAGATTACTCACACTCAGAGATTTTCCCTCCATTTTTACTTTTCTTTCAGTCTTTTTCACTTTCTCCATATCACATTGACTAGATGTGACTCAAAAAGTTAATGGTAATTGGTCTCATCTTAATTTAGCAAAGAGAGAGGAAGAGAGGGAGAGAAATGAGTGTAATTTGCAGAACTCAGTGCAGGTCATTACAGGTGTGTTATATTCGTGTATTCATGAGCCCCCCGGGACAGACATGCTGCGATATCCAATAACTTTCTTAATGTGTAATTACACACCATCAGACTATAATTGATTAATTGAAAAGAGAATGTAGGCAGATGTGAGGGCAAGACTTCTGCTGCTCATTAAATGAATATGTCCTTGCTTCTCTTTAATAAGTTAAGTGGAACTACTCAAAAGCAATTAAGTCAGTAGTGAAATTCATTAAATTTTAAGTAATTATTGGTATTAAATTCTGTAATAAAATTCAAGACTTTGCACAGTTCTATTTCAAAAAGAAGTATGATCATTCTATGGGGCCAATTGAGCAGAATGAGGGTCCCAGAAAAAAACTACATCTTGGACTCACTGACATTTTGTATGAAAATCACCTGAGAGAGAGAGGGAGCTGGAAGGAGGGTTATGAGGGTCTCTGGAAGCTTGCTTTGCTTATCATCCTTAGAGCTAGTGTCTCATTTAAACCTAGGAAGGTCGTCATGTTTACAAAGCAATTCTTTCATTTAAAAATCTTAGTTTAAATAGTTCAAAAAGAATGAAAAATTACATATTTTTAAATCTAATGCCTTGAGGACTACATCTGATACCTTCTCTAGTAGCTAAATTCAGACATATACATGAATATGGAGGCGCTGAATGCAGTTTGGAGAAAATTCTTTTCAGGCTCCATTCTCTTATTTGGGAAACAAACATGGACCACGATTGGGGTGGTGGGGAGGATGAGGTATACCATAGTTTAGAGAGGGAGCCCCAGAGATTTCTCAGAACCCCAAGGTGGCTCCTCCATCTTCTGCCATTATTCATTCTGCCCAAGAAACTGGACAACTCAGAAATGTGTCAGAAAGGAGGTCCACTCAGCCAAGGCTGCGGCATTCCAGACATTCCTGACAACTCCCTAGACACAGGAGAGACCTTGCCGTCTGAGCTGGCTGTGGAAAAGTGCCCACAGGGAGCCACATGAGGACGGTTTGTTCATTCATTCATACCGTCGGTATTTCTTGAGCACCTATTCAAGGCCTATAGTAAGATGATTTTAGAAATACTTATGTTTATCTATATCTATCATCTACCTATACTATAAAGTAAGTATACAAAGAATTTATAAAAAACCACGGGGGACTCTGTGAAAATGCAGCTCACTTCACACCCACCCAAGATGATCGTATGCCCTGAACATGACGTGTGTGTGTGTGTCGTGTTAGTCGCTCAGTTATGTCCGACTCTTTGCGACCCCGTGGACTGTAGCCCACGAGGCTCCTCTGTCCATGGGATTCTCCAGGCAAGAACACTGGAGTGGGTTGCCATTTCCTTTTCCAGGGGATCCTCCCAAAATCATGCTGACTGAATGATGGAAGAGATTGATGACATGGGCTTTGAGGAAAGCTTGACTGTGTGTGGCACTTGCATAAAGTTCCTTAATTTATGGAAACAGTTAAGAGATGTTAATGCATGGCCAAGATAAGCCAAAGAGATGTAACAATGACAGCAGCCTAGTGAAGGAGAACTGACTCCAGAATCTTTGTCTATTTCCAGGTCTCTTGCTCTAACCATTAGCATCCTTACCAGTCCAGTCATTCCTTTCTTGCAATAGAAAACTTAAAATGTAAACCTTTGTATTGCAGTCATTAAAAAAAAAAAACCAAAAGATTCAACCATGTATTTTAAAGTCGTACTTCCAAATCTAAAATTAACTTTATATGGTAAGTTTCACAATCTAAAAAGACATTATTGTACTTTCATTGTTTGCTGGGGCTAATACACTGGTGACATGAGGGCCCGTCTAGATGCAAGGCTATGGGGCTGTTGGTTTGGGAGGTATGGTTCCCATAGTAGGTGTGGTGAGAGGCATTCCCACAGCAGACTGACCAGACACAGAGACAGTAGGGAGATATGGAATTCTACCATTCCCTGAGGGAGGAGAGAAAGCATATTACATACACTCTCATTCCTGCTAGAAGGAAAATTCCAATCTTCACACACATTGTAATTTTAGAAACCATAACTAATGCTAAAGCTAAATTAGACTAAATAGGTGTATTAGGCTCAGAAGGAAAAAAAAATCAGGGCATGTGGAAAGATATTAGGTCTCATTTTCTGTTTGTATGTTTTTCTGCTATAACAGGCAATTTATTGTCCCACAGCTCATTTTAATCTTGAACATGACCTTGATAATCTGTGTAGGGTAGAGGCAGACCAGCAATTTCAAAGAGGAATTCTAACCAAGAGAGATGCTCTCCAGCTTTACCAGGTTCACTTAATGACATTTTGCTCACATTATTTTGGATTTTTTCTTTTCTTTTTTACAACTGCATCGAGTCCCCAGTGCATTCCAAACTATTAAATCAGACAAAGAAAAACTGATTTATCAAATAAGTAAGTGCCTAACTGATATACCCTGAAATTTATCAGTATATGAACAAAGAAGATGCCCAAACAAGTGGGTGATGGTGTTTACTTCCTAAAGAAGAGTAGAATTTAAATAGTCAGTTAATTAGGAAAATCAGGGAATGTGGGATTATAAGAAATTTGATTTTGGGTTTTAACTAGCAAACCCTCTTTGTGTAAGACTATTTTACCCCAAAACCATTTAATATTAGTCTAATACTCTATCTTAGTAAAGACAGTAAACTCAATAAGATGTTTTTTCTTTATGAAGATCTTGAAAATCTTTAGGGTCATTACTAGAAAAATACCAGTTATCCTTCTAGAGTCCTGTACACGTGCAAGGTGTAAAAGAGTAAGCTAAATTCACACAATCAAAACTATATGTCGTAAAAATTTTCTCTTTATTTTTAAAAAGCAAGGAATTGAAATATTCCTGTGAGTTTTATTTATTGGCAATTCCTTCTCTCTCTTGAAAGTTAAATACAAAAAGAGGCAGGGGGGCTTATTCTCTTTACTAGTAACTTTTTACTGAGGCTTATTATATACCAAATACTTTATATATATTATTTCATTTAGCTGTTACAGACACTCTAAATGGTGTGTACAGCTATTATTTCTGTTTTACAGCTACAGAAACCAACCTTCCCAAGGCCACAAAGCTGGTCACCACCCAGCCAGGTTGGTGTAACTCCAGGGCACGTAATCTGCACTGCCTCTGTGCAATTCTCTGAGAGGAGGGGTTCTCACATTTTTGTGAAGGGAGACTCTATGCCTCTTTAACTCAAATTTAAGAGCCTTCTTCCCCCAGTGTGTGTTTTTACAGTGAAATCACACTGATCCCTGAATCATTCTGGATCACAGCTCAGTTTCTTGCTTCTACTTTGCTCTCACTTTTTCCCATTGCACACAACTAGCTACTTACTCAATTATGACTCTTATCCAAAATCTAAATTTATAAGAAAATTGGCTGGAGATGAAATCTTTGCCAGTTATTTATATTAACATGGTCATAAGAACTTGATGACCAATATTTTTGGACAGTCATCTGCAGTCTCTTTCTTGCCTTTCCAGCTGTGAGAAGCATTTGTCCTCATCACAGTGTACCTAGACTTCTATCTGCCTTCTAGAAGCCTCACCACTCCCATTCTCCAAGGGGTGGAAGCACGGCTTTCATAACTGTGCTTCATTGCTCAGGTTCCTAATACAGATCCCCATAGCCTAAAACACCAAGTGTAAAATTAGCTGCCTTGCTCTCACTGTTTTTATTATCTGACCATAACCTACTGAGTTAACTATTCTCACCACTCACACAATGATGCCAGGCAGTGTCTCAATGGCCCCCCTGTACTCCATGCTCACCTCGCTCCCATCATTGTACCAACAGCCTCCTCTTCCTCTGTGGTATACTTCCTTTCCCCATCTACCCTACAGGAACCAGCCCAGACCCCACATCCCCTGAGGATCTACTCCTGATGACTCCAGCTCACCATCTCTTCCCCATTAAATGAACTTTTACTTCCTTTTTGTACACATAATACTTTAATATGTATTTCTATTCTCTAATCATACAACCCCATCTGGCACTTTAATCAACATTGGAAGTTCATTGTTCACACCAGCACAGTTTGCATATAAATGCCTAACGAGAAGGATCCACATCTTACACCATCTTTTAAGCACAGCACTTAGGACAGAGTAGGTACTCAATAAATGCATCTTGATTGGAAGACAAATGTCTTCAAAATCTAGGTCATATACACACCCATAACCACTTACTCATATTAATTCCACTTTCTGGGATGTGTCTATGACACTAAATATTCAGGTTTTTAGAAAAGGTTTTAAATATTTATAGATATTGCATTGAATTATATATATATATATATATATTGTTTCATGCAAATTACACAGAAGAAATTACAGATGTAAGAAACTATCCAGACCAAACACACCAGAGAATATATCCCTTGAGAAAAGGACTTTGGGGTTTGAATTATCAAGACCAGCTGTCTCCACTGATGCCACTCAATTTTTAACTTGGATGATTTGATGACAGTCAGAACACTGTTTAAAAATAAAAGTGCTAAGGAAAAATGAAAATTTCACTACAATTTTATTTTTCCATGTTACTTATTTTTATGTGTTCATATATAAACATCAAATTATGTTTTGATATTTACATCAAATACTGCATAAATGATTGAGATGTGTTAAATGCCATAGGCTCATAAGCACTTCTGTAATGCTCCAGTCTATTTTCATTTTCTTTTATGTATGTATCGACATTTCTGCATGGGATATATGTTTGCTTCCATATATTGTATTTTGTATGTGTATATACACAATGATATCACATATTGTCAAGATTCAAGCTATCTGGCAAGTATATAAATATTTCTCTAAGCCAAAACTAGTGTTTATACTCTTTTTGTCCTAACAGTTATCAGACAATTTAAAAATTAAAAAACATCACTGTGTGAAATGGCTACATAATGGAGACCCCAAAGTGTTTCATATATGTTAATAATCAGGATATCTCCCCGTGAAGGTCTTATCAGAGCATATGCTCAATATTTAAATATTGCCTCCCTTCCTATCTCAGGCTCTGACATTTAAAAATGTTTATGTGGTTTTTTTCCCCTTCCGTGTTCACACCAAGAAGACTATAACAGATTCTGCTGCAATATCAGAATCAGATTCAAATTTTCCATTCAAAGGAAACTAAACTATATTGAGATCTGAACACTATAAAACAGCAGAGTATTTCACACAGTTAAATTTAGGGTATAATTCGGTTGATATCCTGAAGGTGGATTACAGATTCAAAGTGCAGGGAATGTATGTGTCTATGTGTATTCGTCTCTTCTCCAGATTGGGAACCTCTCTAAGAGATGATGGTGTTGGTGATGAGGATGGGTTAAAAAAAATCCCAATTTATTTAAAAAACCCATACTTTATCCTAATGAAATCTACAGCTTGTTCTGTTGAGAAAGTGTGAGAGAGAGAGAAGGCATTGCTTCTCCACCAATGTATTTTCATGGATATTTAAGAGAAATACTGATGGATATACAATCCAACGTAGAACATTAAGCAATTTTCTCAATAGTTAAGGCGGAAGTACTGCTTATTATTTTAAACCTGATTTACTGAGAGTATGTCTAAACTGGCTCAATATTTCACTTGAAGTTATGAACAAAGCCATCTATCAGCTCCACTGAAAGGTAAGTATACAGCAGTCAAATTCTCAGCCAAGACAACAGGCCCACCCTCCGCTCCACTTTGTCCTTGGCCCATGAACAATCCAGACCCAACCTTAAGCATTTTGTTTTTATCTGAACTAGAACCAGGAGAATATGTTATTTCATGTATTCATCCAACAAATAATTTTTGAGTACCTACTTCCACAGTTCATAGAATCTATATCACCACTGATTGTTAAGATGCTATTCTTTTATACCAGCAGGGAAAAACATTGCCAATTTTTTAAAAATGACAGGTCATCAATTATACCACGAAATCCCATTTCTGAGATGTAGACATGTTGGGGGGTGCATCATAAAATACGGGGTGGGCAGGCACGGTTGTCAAGGGTACAGTGAGTAAAGACGAAGGTCTTGTCTCGCAGAGTTCTGAGCCAGGGGAGCCTTGTCTGGAATTAAAGGAGGGCATCTCAACTTCTGGTTGAATATGGCTAGGGAGGAGAAGCTAAGAAGAGAGCTCTCCAGGAAAGTCCAATGCCTCAAACCAGAAGAGCAGAGAGTGTGCAAAAAACATGGCCACAAAAGGCATTCCAAGCCAAATGCAGTGGGAAAATACATTAAAGACCTTATCTGCAGCTTCACCATGGTCTTCTTTCTTTCTTCTCTCTTAAAATTCCCTCTCACCAGTCCCCCATCACCTCCACATCCCCATCTCCAATGTTTTGCCTCCTTTATTACTCATGTATGTCATTCTTCTCAAGTCCAGATATTTTTTATTCCTTTTCCTTTTTCTCCCAAGAGACTTTCGTTAGCTTGTTCTAGCCACAAACCAAGCATATGACTAAATATGATTAATATTATTTCCGGCTGGTTTCTTGGGCACCTTTATATTGATAATTAATATCCTGTCTGGTTTTCTGGTTTTGTTTGATATATGATCTAGAGTTTCTATCAAGCCATCAGAGGTGAATTCTCTTTGGTACTTTAGGTAATAGTTCAGTCTTAGCAATTAAAACAATGAAGGAAAATGTCACTGACACTTATCTCCAGTATGCTAACTTGATGGCCAGAGGTCTTGAAGGCAAGATCAGTTTAAACCTGGTTTACCAGGTTCATCCCAAAGAATACAACTCCACCAAATCAAAAGAGGCCAAGTTTTTTTGAAATGGCTTTACTGATCATAAAAAAATAAAAATCTTCAAAAGAAGATTTAACATTTATCAAATACCATCTATTGCTGTCAGATTTTAAAAAAACCCACTCAAAAGCTTATTACACACTGAAAGTTATATTTTCTACAGACTACCAAATTTAAAAATATATACTTTGGTTCCTTTCCCTACAATTTAGTACTCACTGGAAATTCTCAAACACTGACATGCCTTTCTGAATAAACTCCCCTTCCTAACATTCCCACAGATGTTCCTTCTGGATTCAGAATTCTACCAAAGAACCGTTACCATAAAGAAGCCAGAAAGAGTGATTCTGGATTGATTGCTTAATTCATCCCACAAACATAGATTGGACCCTCTCTCACCCGCGGATGGAAGAGTATATCAGACCTGGTCCCTACCTGGAGAAGCTGGCAGTATTTTGGCCTGAGCACAGGTCACAGAGATGTGAATCAAATCAGGCTCTGCAATCTGTCACTACATCTCCTCCCATCTCCCAGAGCAAGGAATGTAACATCTCCAATTCGTAATTCCCCCCTCCATGAAATGATAATAACAATGTGTGTGCCATGCTGTGCTAAGTGAATTTATTCATGTCCGACTCTTTGAGACCCTGTGGACTGTATCCCTCCAGGCTCCTCTGTCCATGGGATTCTTCAGGCAAGAATCCTGGAGTAGGTTGCTGTGCGCTTCTCCAGGGGATCTTCCTGACACAGGGATCAAACCTGTGTCTCTCTTACATCTCCTGCATTGATTGGCAGGTGAGTTATTTACCACTAGCACCATCTGGGAAGCCCTGATAATAACAATACATACTAGCAAAGGTATAGAGCATACAGGGTCTCAAAAAGGGTCTATAAAGTCCAAGCACAGTGGCACACTGGAGGCACCCCACAAAGGATGGTTTCTTGTCTCTTTCCCTTAACAAGCTTATCAGAGGCACATTCATTTGCTATTGCAGATACTTCCATGTGTAAATTATATTTTCCTTTGCTTTGCATTTATTTTCTTAATAGTTGCCTATTTCTAAGATTAACAATTGTACTATTAAATGGGAAGGCAAGATGAAGGGGTCTTGGACCCCATAGAATCTTCTTTGATAGTTTTTTTAAAGCTTAGCTCTAAGAATTATCTGCATGATATACCTTGTTCCTTTCATTGTTCACAAGGAAATTTCATGGCTTTGGCTTGCAAATATTCATACTCAAGACTTTCAGATAATCAATTGCTAGAAAATTCAGTCAGTGGTATTCTATGATGTGCTAGTAAGTAGACAACCTTGAAAGAAATAATCTTAGTTACAACAACCTCAATGGAATGCCAAGTGTTTGCCAAATACTGTTCTAAGCATCTTGCGGGTATTCATTCATTCAGACCTCACACCAACCCTACCAGACAGATATGATTGTTCTCCCTATTTCACAGACAAGGACATGGACAGAGAGATATGTTCAGTGACTTGCCCAAGGTCACATAGTCAGTGGGGGAAGTGAAGGAGCTTCCTGAATTTAAACCAAATAGTCCGGTTCAAGAGTCTAAGCTCTTCAACCTAACACCATACTATTTTGGGGAGGTTTTAAATCCTTCTTTGAAAATTACCCTAACATTACAGTACCTTACAAATCAGAAACATTTGCTGTGCAGCCAGTAGGGATCTGTAGTGTTCTTGACATAAATATAGGCAAGTGAGTGGATGTTCAAGAGTTTCTCTGAAGTTTTGTCTTAAATTAAAATATTTAATTTTAAATATTTTATGGGCTTCTACAAACCGAACTGGGAAGAGACTCTAGTAGAGAAGAAAGGCGGGTGCTTCCAGCATCTGCCTTAAGATTTTGCTTAAATTAATGCTACTTTCTAGATCCTTTCTGTTAATAATAAAACTAAGGCTTATTGAACTTTTACTCAGTATATGTCAGGCATAGTAAGTGCTTCATATACATGATCTCACTTATTCCTGAAAACAAACCGATGAGGCAGTTACTATATTTATCTTCATTGTATTGATAAAAGCACTGAGGCTCAGGGAAACTTGACCAGCTTGCACAGCTGGTATGTCTGCAGAGCAGGGCTGGGACACCCACTCTTACCTGAAAAACACATGGTCCTCCGTGTCTCTCTCAAGAACCACTGTGATGTACTGTTCATGTAGGTCAACATGAACACCAAACCATATGCCTCTTATCTTTTTTGTGCAACGGCCCCAAACTGGTAAAGGCAAAGATCTCCATGCCTTGGAAAAGGGAGCTTACAGGGGACCAGGGGTCTCCAATTAAATCTCATCCTAAGAAAAGTACCTACACCAGAGCAGAAGCAGGGGAACTCCAGCCTTCCTGCAGCTTCTCTCCCAAAGAAAGAAACTAAAAAGAGACAGTTAAAGTACGATTTGCCTGGGTGGTAAGTGAGGGAGACAGTCTTTGTGGGAGAGGGTCTTTGTACAGGAGAAGAAAAGGCTCTGAATCACAAGACCATGGCAGTCATGGGAGCCAAAGGGCTAAAAAGAGAAAGAGAGAAGCAGCAGGGCCAGCTGGAAAGAGGGTGAAACAACAGCACAGATGGAAACAGGAATGTGAGGGGAAATAGGACAGCTCAGGCAGAATCCACTCTTCTGCCTGTGTTAATGTCTGGATGGTCTAGATGGAGAATGTATTGGGGCCACCTCTAGCAGAACTACTCCTTGCTTAGTCTAAGATTGGTCCTCTCCTCTCTAAAAAGTTTTAGTATTCTAAAAACATTAGTTCAGAGAACCCTTCAGAGAACACCAGAATAGCTCTAGACTACAGGGGTCAGGAGCAGGGGTGGTGAGGGAGGGGAAAAAAAAAAAGGTTGAATAGGCCAACTCTCTCTAGACAGCAACCAATCCCTGGGGATTTCTGGGTCATTTTACACCTTTGGGGTTTTTACAATGACTATTTCAGGAAACGGGTACACAGCATACTACATACGCATAGGTCATATGATATTTTATTTGATGTTATGGGAGTCCAAGTGTGTTACCATGAATTTTAATTCTCAATGCCTGGGCTGCTCAGCTGTAACATCAAAGAAACAGTGTGTCAAATCAAGTTGAACCAGGGCATGTATCTGGCTTTCTGCTAGACTAGCAGCATTAAGGGAGGTCTTCGGCCAATTATACCTGTTTTGAAAAGCCTATCAAGTTTCACGTGAAATGTGGCTATTTCTATCATCCTTTTGGAGGTTCTCATTGAGATTCCATAATCTAGCTAGAAAGTCCTAGCAATAGCTAATATCTGACAGCAATCCAGAATTCCCCCTCACTGCTGTGATGAAGTCAACATGTACTGGTAAGATGGGCTGGGTTGCAAAGAGATCTTAATTTTTTTGCTTGTAGAAATGTATTTCTTACATTTAATTTTAAATTTTGATCATAAATTTTGTCCTATTTTCTTGCCCATGTAAGCTTCAGTTCAGTTCAGTTCAGTCGCTCAGTCGTGTCTGACTCTTTGTGACCCCATGAATCACAGCACACCAGGCCTCCCTGTCCATCACCAACTCCCAGAGTTCACTCAAACTCATGTCCATCGAGTTGGTGATGCCATCCAGCCATCTCATCCTCTGTCGTCCCCTTCTCCTGCCCCCAATCCCTCCTAGCATCAGGGTCTTTTCCAATGAGTCAACTCTTCGCATGAGGTAAGCTTAAAGAGATCTTATTTTTAAATAAATACATTTAAAACCAGGGGTGTATGAGAACTATTCTATATTGAATGGATAAACAACAAGGTCCTCCTGTGTAGTAAAGAGAATTACATTCAATATCCTGTGATAAACCATAATGGAAAATAATATAAAAAAGAATGTATATATACATAAGTGAATCACTTTGCTGTACAACATAAACTAATACAATATTGTAAATCAACTATACCTCAATTTTTAAAAAGAAAGATAAATAAAACAATAAAACCAGGGGTCTAACAGTAAAGAAAATAAAGTCATCACTAGCACTGTGGCATGTCTTTCACCTTAAGGGTTTTTAACACTCCATCTGACCATCCAAGCCTCACAGAGTTGTGCTGAGCAGGGAGGGAAGAGCGCACTGCATAACCAAGAGTCATTTGTTTCATGTATTCCTAATCCCAAAGCTCCAATTCCCAATTTAATCAGTCTCAATGGATTCTTTCTAGCCAGATAAGCAGTGTGCTAATCTTTACCAAAAAAAAAAAAAAGTTAAACCAAACAAAAAAGCATATGTTTCACAATACTTCAGCAGAATAAAAGGGTGGAGTGGGTAGAGGGTAAAGGGGTAGATGAAGCAAGATTAATAGTTGATAACTGTTAGTACATGGACATTTGTTTTATGACTCTCTACTTTTGTATGTTAGGAATTTTCCATAATAATTTTTTAATCCACAGAAGTACTAGGGATTTCCAAAAGTAAAACTACTAAAGTCTAGACTTGATAGGATGGTGTCAGTTATTTGTGTGTGCTTATTCACTCAGTCATGTCCGACTCTTTGCGACCCCATGGACTGTAGCTTGGCAGGCTCTGTCCATGGAATTCTCCAGGCAAGAATACTGGAGTGGGTTTCATTTCCTTCTCCAGGGAATCATCCTGACTCAGGGATCAAACTCTTGTCTCCTGTGTCTCCTGCATAGCAGGCGGATTCTTTACCCACTGAGCCTTTAACCCAAATATAAGACAGTTATTTGCTGCTGCTAAGTTGCTTCAGTTGTGTCCGACTCTGTGTGACCCCAGAGACGGAAGCCCACCAGGCTCCCCCGTCCCTGGGATTCTCCAGGCAAGAATACTGGAGTGGGTTGCCATTTCCTTCTCCAATGCATGAAAGTGAAAAGTGAAAGTGAAGTCGCTCAGTCGTGTCTGACTCTTAGCGACCCCATTTCCTCTGCAAATGGACCAGCCTGCCAGCTCCCTCTGTATCCTTCAGCTTCCTTCACTTCAGTCAACTTAATTGCCAACCGAGATGTGAGTTACTTGATCTGAACTTTCTCACCTCCTTGCCTTTGCACATGTTATTTCCCTCTGCTGGGAATGACCCTTATACCCCAGCTCCAACTACAAAAAAATCCAACCCTGGAAGGCCTATATCAAAAGTATCCTTGGTTAAGTCTCTAATTACAACATGTGGAAATAATCTCTTCCTCCTTTGTACTCCAGAACTTTGTTGGTGCCCTCTTGGGCCACAGCTCATTGTGTAACAATAATAATCATGAAATAAAGAAGGAGCATGACCACAGCAGCCAATATGTACTGAAAGTTACTATGTACCAGGCACGTTAAATGTGTCATCACTTTCAATCCTGACAGTACCCTTTGAGGCTATTACCTTTTAGTATCACATTTTACAGATGAAGATCCGAAATGCAGAGGTCCATGAGGCACAATGGTGATCCAATATGATATGATGTCAGATGTGTCACCATAAATGTTAAGCCTTTGTGCCCATGATCCTTCACTATACCATCAGAGCAATATGGTATAAATCAGACAAAATTCTAACTTCCAGGAAGACTGGAGAGCCCATGTTCCTGATGACTACAATACTGACTATCCTTGTTCTTCCTACTGAATTTAAGCTCCTTCAGGGAAGGGACTGTCTTTCTCTATTTCTGTCCCTTACAAACACTGTCTAGCATAATGCCTTATACATAGATGCTCAGTAATGTCTTCTTAACTGAACTCTGAATTAATACAGAGCAGTTCTGCTTAGAGGTAAGATCCAACTCTTATAATCCACCTCTCTGCCTCACAAGGAAATCAGATGGACAAAGCAGCCCACAGAACTGCCCAGCATCTCTCCTCTCCACCAGCTCTATATACAAGGCCACAAAACTAAAATAGTTTTCACCTTCTCCTTACACTGGCATTGTAAATGACCAGAAAGAATTATTTCCTGATGCTATTTCTATTTAGCCTCCCAACTAAGGGGCTTCCCACGTGGCTCAGTGGTAAACAATCTGCCTGCCAATGCAGGAGACGCAACAGATGCAGGTTTGATCCCTGGGTTGGGAGGATCCCCTGGAGGAGGAAATGGCAATCCCCTCCAGTATTCTTGCCTGGAAAATCCCATGGACAGAGGAGCCTGGTGGGTTACAGTCCATGGGATCTCAAAGAGTCAGATATGACTTAGAGACCGAGCAGACACCCGTGCACACACGTATGCACTCCCAACTAAGGGCATCTCCCCCTTTCCTCTGCAAAACTGCCACCCTCAACAGCCTAAGGAAAAGCCAAAAGGAATCAGACTGTCTAGGTAATGATCCGTAATCTGGAGCTAAAGAAGATAGGCTGCTTTCCCCTTCCCCTTTCAGACTTCCTAAACCTAGTTTCTTTCCAACCAAATTATACCACACTGGTTTCTGCACATCTTTGACTATATTTTGACCTTATTCCTGAATACACTGACGCTCTCTGTATTCTCTGAACTGCTCCGAAGAACACTTGGGCTCAGTTCTTACCTAAGGTGCTGCTAGGTCTTACCCAAGGTGGCTTTCATGAACTGAGTGAGTACTGACTAACAAGAAGGTATAAGCTCCTGGTATGATCGAGGCCTTCCTCCCATTCTGGCTCTTAATCCAACTCCAACCATCAGTATGAGCATTTTAATAGGGGAAATAAGAAGGACTTCCAGTCCCAAAAGAATGAAGCAATAATGGTAAAGGGATCAGCAACAGAGTTGTAATTTAGGACAAGTGTTGGTCACCAAAGCTGGCTCTAAATGCTGCCTCCTCTGGGCTCTCATAAGCTATGTTGCTGTATTGTTTTTGATTTTTAAAGATTTTTTTTTGGACCATTTTAAAAGTCTTTATTGAATTTGTTACAATACTGCTTCTGTTTTACGTTTCAGTTTTTCTGCCACAGGGGTCTTAGCTCCCTGACCAGGGATCGAACCTGCACCCTTGCATTCGAAGGCAAAATCTTAACCACTGGACCACAAGGGAAGTCCCCCGTGTTGTTATATTGTTCAGGGAAGGGATATGAATTCCCCACATTGTCTTTTACTGTAAGTTATTTGCTTTGGTCATAAGCTTAGACAGACCAGCAAAATACCCTGAGGAGTGTGTGTGTGTGTACACATCTATTTATGAAGTGGTAGATGGGGCCACAGTGAATTGTGATATATCAAATAATATGCACATTTTATCTTATGTCACTCATCTTGACAGCCTTGCATTTTCAAAACTAATAAGAAAACATAAGGAAACTGCTGCACAATCACCAAGCAAGGAATCTTGGCCACCAAGCTAAACATCTAGTCATTTGTGTTGCACGTTAGGTGTGAAGGCACACATCATAGTTTGAGGTTTAAATGGGCAAATCAGTACCTACAGGAAATCGACAGTTGCGTGGCAAATTTTTCTTTCAGCCAATGCTTTCTTTGTCAGTGCCTTCTGATTACACATACTTGTGCATTCTAGGCATCGCTTCTACTTTGCTTTTGTTTAGGTTACTTAATATTCCTCCTCTTCCAACAAGCAGAGACTGGGGGTATGGGAAGGAGGGCAGAGATCATCAACGGTCAGTAACAGAGTCAGAGGCTATGTCCTGTCTCCCTGGCCAGGACACTTTCTGTCAGGAGCTGTGGGCCAGAGGGTTAACCTTCCAGCCATGTGTCCCTGATCACCTGGGAACCCAGAATAATCCATTCCCTTGACGCTTTCTCCCAAGAGCCATCATCATCCCTCAAAGAGCTCCCCCACTTTCTAAACCCACGCCTGTTATAGTGAACTGCACAGGAGGGCAGACTCACCCTCAAGCTAAGAAAAGCCCTCTGGACCAGGGCTTGCAATCTTCTTTTACAGTCTTTTAAATTTGCCCTAAGCTGCACTGAGAAAACTCCAAGGACTTCCTCTCTTATGAAGGAACAAATCTCTTTCACAGAGAAGCATAACTTCTCAGAGATTCATAACCAGCCAAACACCATCGCTTCTCTTGCAGCTGAAAAAAATTACGTTTCTCCTTGGAGAAATAAGCTCACTTGTTTTTTCACTCTATTAATTTTTTTCTCTTATCACAAGAAATTATGGTGACCAAAATAAAGTATTTCTAATAGCTACTAGAAGGACAAAGATTGCACTGATTTCTCGAAACTACTGGCAATACAATACTCTATTTAAGCACATCAATGACTAAACATATATTTTCTCTAAAGATAGCTGGAAAAGATGTTCACATGTATGTTTTACTTTCTCCAGTATAAACTGACCACAGTCTGGACTCAAGCACATTTGTTTTTCCAGTAAATAGGAAAAAAGTAAAATATGGCATATTACTATACACAGTATCTCTAAAAATAAGCAAGCTATCCCCAAAGCATTTTAATACCAAAACACAGAATAAATGGCCCCTATGGTCTTCTGCTAGAAAACCAGAGTTACAGAGTGAAACATTAAAATGGAAATAAGTGAAAAGGGTTTCCCCGAAATAGGTAACACTAGCAACCCTGGAAGTTTAAGAGCCCTAGGATAAAATACGAGGTGAGTTAAAATTTCAGGAAAAAATTTCATTTATAAGCAGTAAATTTGCCTGCAGATTGATTGGTCAAGGGACGACACACACAGTAAGTGATGCTACCGTAACCATGCAGACTGTGGAGGGGGAAGGAGTTTCTTACTGTCAACATCTAGCTACTGTGGCTAGAACGAGTAAGAACTGTATTTTCCTCTCTTCTCCTGCTCTTTGGACATTTTATTTTTAATGAATAGTTGGTATCAGAGCTAAGTCCAAAGACTCTTACATGTGCGATTTCCTAATGTGTTCCGCCAAAAAACTAAACAGAAATGAGACTACCTCAGAATCTTACAAGTGAGCATCCTCATTCTCTTTCAGTGTTTTCATTTAGTTGGAGCAAATGTTTTGCTTTAATGCAATTGAAAAGAAAAGAACATTTAGGGACAACATAGCTAGATTCCTCATAAAGCTTCATTTTCAAAAGCAGTGTTTGAACCTCTAAATAAATGACAATTCATTCTCTGTTTACTTTAGGTAAACAGAAAATGCATTGCGGAGCACTCGTTTTCAAAAGCTAATCAAGAACATTAGGTCCCAACAGATTCATTTAATAGAAATATAATAGGCATTCCTGCTCTCTTTTCATCTTGTCTCACTGTAATGCTAAAATGAACAGCAAATTAACCCTGCGTTGGAACAGAGTCCCTGTCACAGCTGAGATCCTCTCTCTCACGACTTGGAAACATCCCCGCATCCTGTCGCTGCTTTGACTTCTACATAGGAGAGACGAAAGCGCCTGATTGAGTTTGGCAAGAGAGTGCAGGAATACTTGAATTCTAAAGGGAGTACTGCGTGTCAACTCTGCTATCTTTCCTAGCAGAACAAAATATTACCATGTTGTCGCCTAAAATAGTGTACAATTAGGAAGTAGGAGGAGGGAAGGGGGAGGAATTGTTGTGTTTTTTTTTTTTTCTCTCTCCAAGCTTACATATATCAACTGTCTTTCTCTATATTTTTAACTTTACTAGCCATTCTCCAAATGGCTGCTAATCAACTACTACACAGAACAAACTAATAAAGACAGGGCCATCCAAGCTCTATAATCAGATATAAAAGATGTGCAAACAATTTGAGATCTTATACTTCATATTCAGTGATATCAGAATTAGCAGTAAGAACTCTATACAGAAAAACTATAATACTTCAAAAATTATGTAATAATGAACAAACCCTTTCAAAAACTGTTTTCACTGTGCTAAAGTAACATTCTAGACTTGTTGTAAGTATGTTATTCTTACAAGTAGTTCGCAGTTATTCTTGAAGGCAAGCCTTGGAGTTTCCTTAGCATAGTGCTGCTGGGGAAAATTTTCAGCATGTCCATCTTCATCTCTAGCCTGAAGGGAAATATAATGGCCTATTTAGGGACTTACAAATAATGGAAGAAAAAAAAGCTAAAAGCATAACAGCTCAGATCATTAAACAAACGGGAATCCAGAAATCACAACATCATTAAGAAATTTGTTTAAATACGCAGTACGCCTTTTAGATATCAAAATTTGGGATTTATTTTTCTTCACATAGTTCAGTTTGAACATGCAAATTCATTGTGGTGTAATATTTTAAATGACATGAAACAAAACAAAATCAAATAATTTTGCTGAAAATTACCACCACTTCAGACTTCCAGTGACTTTTTTTTGCACATTTAGGATTATATGACATACATACGTGTTTAAACTTTTTGGCATGCTTAAGCAATCTGTAGATAATGCACTTTAAAAAAATTCTAATAGCAAGGCCATAAGAAAAGCAATTTGCATAGTTATATTTTGCATTGTCATACTATTAGAGATAAACTGATTCCCCTCAATTTTTAAATAAAGATCTGAAAGGAGCAATGATCTAGTAAGAACAATGATTCTTAAATCAAATGCAGTAAAAAAAAAAAGATTTAATTAAGAAGCTGCATTAAAAGTTACTGGTTATTTTCATCTACACTGTTAATTAAGAAAGCTGAAGTTTAAATGGAGACATTAACAGAACCCATTAGCAATACCCCTTGCATACAGTCTTCCCTTTCTAATCTCCATCAGTTTCTGGTTTGGAGTTGGAGAGAAGAAAACGGTAGGTGAAAGGAGGCGTGTCCGCAGCGCACTCATTAAACCATCCATTTGGGTGACACTTGCACTCCGCTCTGCTCTCCTCTTATCGCAGCCCTAACTGCTCTCTCTTTCCTGGCCCTTCTGAAATTCACAGCTGAGCTGTCTCCCTCACATATGGCTTGCATATAATTATGCATATTCCATTTTGCACTGCATTAAAATGATGAGCTCCTGGCTCCCTGCCAGCTGATTTTAAAAAGCCCAAGTGAAGTAGGAAAAAGGAGAGAAACACAGGGAGAGCCGCACAGGAAGCAGCAGGTAGTTCTGTCTGCTGTCTCTTTAGATAAAATGTATGTCTGGCACCGGGGGAACAGCTGAGAACTACCTGTTGTGATGTATGGATTGAGGGGGAGAAAACAATGAGCATACGTCGGCACAGAGCGGTGGCAGCGCCGAGTAGTGTTTCTCTGTTAATGGCGTGAAAGCTGCCCCTGACAAGCACCACTCAGAGCTCTCAGCTAGACTAGGGATTGTCATTTTAGAAAGGGATCCCTATTCTGTACATTTTAGAAGGGGCAGCTTGTCTTTAATAAAGGCTTCTGCTATTTATTGCAGGGAAGGAACTGATGGAATTTGCAAGTGGACTATCATGGTAGGAATACTGGGATTACAATAAGTATTTTTGAGATTTACAAACATCTCTGGGATTTTGTACCCTTTACCTGTACCTTCCCTCCCAACCCACCACCAAATCAGAGTAAAATGAAAATGTAGTTGCAGGATTGGACTGTGTGTGACAAAGAAAAAAGTGTAAGCGTGCTCATGCCCAGTGGCTATCAAGGCACTGGAACCAATGATATTTCTTCTCCCAGCATCAGTCCTACTTTGCAGCTCCATCAGAGAGTAAGCCAATAGAGCCTTAAACGGGGCCCATTTAAGCAGAGTGTAAACATAAAAGGCAGCAGTATAAAAAGCAATAAGATGCCAATGGGTAGCAAACACGTCAGATTCTTCTTAAGTGAGTTTTAAGGCACTCTGTAGAGCTACAGGTTTCCTGAAGGCAGAGACCACATCTATTTCATCTTTCTTAGCCTGCTACACCCAGCACTTACTTTCAGTCAGTGCTTAAACATTTCAGTGGTGAAAAAAACCCATACATGGATAGTAACTAGACCTAAGCACAGCTCTGTAGAAAAATGCCACCTCAAAATATGCTAAACTTGGTGGTAGGTTTATTATATTCCTGATGCACTATGATGCAAATGCTTGGAAACATACATTGCATATAGTTTGCAAGGGCTACTATTTACATATATATGTCTATATTCAATATATATGTATTTTGTGTATAAATATTCATAAGGTGGAATATGTTTATTATGCATGTACTATGTATACACATTCATACACACCAGATGCCTGGGGATATTTTCAACATTAGTGGCAAAAATACATTCATTCCACTTACATGTAAGGTGCTCACAATGCTTTTTCTGTTTTTAAAGGACAAAAAAAAAAAAAACCCATTAAGATTTGAATGTGCTTCGTCAAAGGGGCCACAGATTTTATATAAAGCCTCATAAATTATGAGGTTAAATAAAACATCAGGGGAAAAGAAAGGAAAAGGAGGGTTGGAATGATTAGGAATGGAGAGAGAAAGGCAGAAATTTGCTTCTTTACTAAGCCATGCATTTGCCTCTGCGTCACACTCCATGGAGCTTGGAACGGTCTGCCTCTGACAATCAACCTGATTCTTGAGTCTAAGAAATTCCATCCCCCGGCCATTCACTGTGTTTCCACCACACACCGGAGACGGAAAGCACGCAACATACTGGGAGACCCAGCACCATCACCCTCATGTGTGCACACAAGCACTCACACACCTCACAGGGAAGTAATCCCCTTTGAGTTCGCAAGTTTTTTTTAATGTAAAAGTTTAAATTACTTTTCAGCCTAAGTGAAATTAACTGAATCCATCTAAGGCAGTAGTTCTCTGCTCTGGCTACACAGTAGAATCGTCTGCAGTGGTTTTTAACATATTGGTGCCTGACCCCCACAATCCCACCATGTTTCCAAGATTCTAATTTAATTGGGCCTTGACATGGGTGGTTTTTGTTGTTGTTTTAAGCTGTCAGGTAACAGTAATGCACAGGCAGCCCAAGAAGCACTGATATAAGAAGTTTGCCTGGAGGGGAGAATTGAGAGGAGACCCTGAGTGAATTTGGATGGTCTACAGCCAGGCCCCAGGCCCTCTGGAGTGAACAGCTATGCAACACTAGGAAGATCCAGGATGTGGACCCAGCAGTGGGGCTTACTCTGAAGATTGAAGAGATTACATGGCTAGTTGTGGTGGGTTTGTTGCTAAATTGTGTCTGACTCTATGCTACTCCATGGATTTAGCCTGCCAGGCTCCTCTGTCCATGGGGATGTTCCAGGTAAGAATACTGGAGTGGGTTGCCATTTCCTTCTCCAGGGGATCGTCTCCACCCAGGAATCAAACCTGGGTCTCCTGCAGTGCAGGCAGATTCTTTACCAACTGAGCTACCAGGGAAGCCCCACATGGCTAGTTGCTTGTAAGCAAAAAAAAAAAAAATCCATTTATTTTTAGTTTCTAGTATGACAGTCTTGAAGACCTACTATACCTCATCCTCAAAAAGACCTTCCTGAACCTCACTAACCAAGTCAAATAGCTCCCATCTGCCTCTCTTAGGCCTGACACAGATGCACCCTTACACTGGCTGCTGTGACTTCTGTCTTCCCCACTAGACTTCGAGTTTCCTAAGGGCTTCTCACCATTGGATCTTTGGCCCCAGTCACTGACTAGAGCCTGGTAAGTGCTCTGTAGGAACAAGCTTCATTGTCATTCCATATCAACTATGGCAACATTAGATAAAACCCACTAGAACTTCCTTACCCTATATGCAGATTCACTTCAGTATGTTTTATAAGCTCTTATGTATCGAAGCCAGTGCCTTCTTCTGTATCAGCCCCATTTTGGGTGGCAGACAATGGCATAGCAAGGTGAGTGGACAGAGGGAGCCCCTGACCCCTGCAGGGAGGGTGTGCAAACACTGGAGTTTCTCGAAATCACTGCTAATGGTAATAACACAAGGCAGATCGACTTTCAGCTGGTTTTATTATTGTTCTTGAATTCTCTACAGACAGTGCCCCCTCTATTTGTCCGTCTCAAGGCAGACCACTGCCATGGGCTCTTAGCAACTACTGGGGCACAAGACCAATGTTGGTGTCTGAGTTCATTTTAAAGTGACCAGTTCACACAGAAGTAATGTTGACACGTCATGATGAACTAAGTCTCTCCATGTGTCTCATTCTCAACAGCTTTATTCTGACTAATATGCTAGATATTTATGCCAACTATGGGGAAAAGCAAACGGGAAGCTGTTTATCACATTTTACTACAAATGTGATTGTAAGACCAAGGATGCATTTTTGATCTATTACTCTCAGAAACCTTCACTTCTTGCCATTAAATAGAAATTAAGAAGTTCAACTAAACTGCAAAGGGATTTCCCCATCTTGCTGCCAGTCATGCATCTATTTTCATGCCATGCCTAATATTTGAATAAATAATAGATTATGTGAGAAGGGTTTCTCAGGTGATGCTAGTGGTAAAGAACCCGCCTGCAGACATAGGAGACATAAGAGACATGGTTTTGATCCCTGGGTTGCGAAGATCCCCTGGAGAAGGAAATGGCAACCCACTCGAGTATTCTTGCCTAGAGAAGTCCATGGACAGAAGAGTTGGTGGGCTATGGTCCACAGGGTTGCAAAAAGTCGGGACTTAAGGAACTTAGCATGCACGGATGTGAGAAACTTAAACTAATTGCCTCTCTATCTCAAACATCTCTGGCTTAAAGTACTCTTTAGTCACCTCTCTTTCCCTGTGAATCATCACTAATTTACTTTTTAAATATTGATTCTTACATATAGCAAACTTAAGTTCTCTTTCAAAGAATCCACTTCTTCCTTCGGTCTAGAGCCTTGGTATCATGTGCAGATCCAAGCAAGGTTAGCATTTTTTCTCCTGTGGAGGACTCCTTTAGAAAACGTGGAACATTCTAAAAACAACTCCACTACCTGCCCAGAAAAGTGAGATGTCTCTGACTCTATGAAAAGGTTAATACTGTTGCCATTTAAGTGGAAAGAAAACTAGGCTTCAGAGTTAATACCTCCCTGTGATGAATGGGGTTTTACACTTTCGTGTCATTGTGATTTCAGAATTTCTTTTGAAAACAAGAAAAGGTTCTGCCTAGAATCAGAGCTTGGGAGAGTGCTGCAGAGCTTCCAGACTTTGCTTTGCAACTTTTCAGCAGATGTAGCACATGTCAGCTCACACATGTGGTGTGGTGACTAGACTTGGGAACATCAAAAATAGTGCATCTCAAAGTTGTGGGAATAAGTTTAGAGATGAAGAGTTGTAGAGCAAAAAGAAATTATATTTTTATAACTAATTTTTGGAACCAGAAGCCATAGAATATGTTTTCAAAATTCAAAATAAATTAACTCTATCAGTTTAGCAAGAGAAATGGAATTTATCACGGGCCGACAACTTTCAAAAACCCTTGGAATTCATTTTCTGCTACGTCATTTCTGGTCCGTCCTTCCTTTGCTAAGTGTCTACACATGCTGTCCTGAGGAAGCTCAGCAAGGAATGACGGCAGCTGCCACACGGCCTTCCAGTGCGCTCTGAACATCCTGTGAACTTGATGTAAGCATCAGCCCAGTGTCTTCACCTCTCAGTGAAGTGCAGCCAGTGCCGGCCCTGGGCTGGAACAGCACAGGGAGGCCTCTGGAGTCACCGCCCAAGTCCTCATGACTGAAAGTCCATTCCCTTCACCTAGATTCCTGACCCTTACCTCATTTTACCAGGGCAAAACCAGACTCCATCTCTCCTCCCCACTTCTCCTGGAAAATCCGCAAGCATCTTGTAAGCCTTCATTCAGATTGCAGCTCCTTTAGGAACCGATCTGAGACCTCTTCCTCCTGGTCTAACCTCTCTGTGCTCTCCATATCCACTCCATCCATTGCACTGTACTATGACCATCTATGTGTTTGCCTTCCCCACGAATCTGTGTGGTCCTGTGAATAGACTGCAGAAACTGCGGTCTATTCAGCTGCAAGCTGTAAGAGCCTCATCTAGTTCCTGTCGTATTATAAAGGCCACATAAATGGAGAATGAATGAATGCGTTCCTATCCTTTAACCCTAACAACTGGACATTCTGCCTTGCACTGCAGTCCCCAGAGGAAGTGTTCTGCCCCCGAACCCAGAAGTACTTGCCATGTTGCGTCTCAGCCTCTGCTGGAGCTCTTTGATCACATCTGCCTCACACTTTGACCTCTCACTATTCCATGCACTTCTGCCCAACACACATCCCTCCCATGTGGTTAGACATCAGGGTCTTAGCTTACAGATCAGTACTCAATTTGGACTTTAGCCAATAATCCCTTTTCCCCACGTTTCTTTCCTCTACCGCCCACCCAGATGGACTTTCGCCTAAGAAAAATCAATCTAGCCTCTGGTCTTTGCCTACAAAACTCTCATCCCCAAAATTCTGTTCCTGGATTAACCAACCTGGTGCCTTGCTCTGTTTTTCTATCTCACCTAGTTACACTGCCCCAAGTCCATCCAGGACACCTTGGTGTAACTCACCCGGCTCAGGACTCCTGTCTTATCTTTCCAACCAGAATGGGCAGAGGCTATGCATTATGTACCAAGGCTCCATGCTCAGCGAGTACCTTGTAGAACAAGCCTATACATATATGTCGAGTGAGCGAGTGATAGTTGCTCAATCATGTCCTACTCTTTGCAACCCCATAGACTGTAGCCCACTAGGCTCCTCTGTTCATGGGATTCTCCAGGCAAGAATACTGGAGTGGGTTGCCATTTCCTTTTCCACATATATGTTGAATGGATTCATTAATCCTTCCCCTTCCTTAAGGCAAGGCCCGGAAGTGCGCTTTCTTCACTCTGAACTGCCTACATCGATGTAAGTACATATTCAAGTCACTGAATATCAGATGGCGGATGGGGCATGGACAGGATTGTGTATGCATGCAGCCTGGGCAGAGAAATTTCTCCTAGACTGGGGACTCCTATCTGGCCTCAGGCTCCCTGCTCTGCGACATCCCAGGCACCCAGAAACATGGGTGTGTGGAACCAGGCGCTCGCTCAACTCAACACTGCTCCTAATCTTTGCATCTGTATCCCTTGCCTTCCCTTTCATTAGCTTGTCACTGAAGACTGACTATGGGATCCTGCAATGACACCTGTTTTACTTTGTTCTTTTAACAAAATGTATTTAAATTCCCACTTAGCGTGTGGGCCAAGGGAGAAGCTGTTTTCCGCAGCAAAGTTCCTTCTAAGTCTCCATCCTCCTCAGCTGGCAAGCAGGGGGCTCTCTCCATCCCTCTTCAGGCTCCTCTGACAGCTCACACATCTCTGATGAATGAGATGGACTTATTTGCTGCAGCTATTTTTTCACTCCATACAAATCTTTATATATATCATAAATTTTTAATATCCAACTTGGAGTCTTCAAAGAATAACGGTAACAAACATGCAACACGAAGATAATGGGAATCGAATCATGTTTATGGCCTCCATGAGCATCGCCTTAAACGATGTCAGGTCAGAGCCACTCAGAGCCGCAAGCGTGTGAGGCTGTGGGGCTGATCTCCTGCCTGATTAATGGCTGCCCTCACTCAGGGGCCTAATGGATTGCATGACAGTTACGGCAACAGATTCCACATCAGCCTGAAATACAGCTACCACGTGGACAAAAATATATCATCCTCCATCCAGCATGCTTTTCAGCTGTGTCTGGAATTATCAGAGCAGTTGCTGAGTGGTTCTGAAATCCCTGTTTCTGCTTTTCATTTTTAAAATCTATTTTCCCTTTATCGAACAGGTGGCCCTTCAGGATTTATCTCGCACTGCTCTTTGTCAGGTCACCTGAGCGTCTTTGTTTGGTAAGAACAGCTTTTTCAAAGTGACCACAGGTAAGACTCAGCAATTGGGGCATGTGGCTTCTTCTTTTCAATTCTCAGCTAAAGCGATACCACCGTTACATCTAGGCAGCTTCTGATTATCCCAGGACCCTTGATCCAGACTCAATGACTGCTTCCCTCCCCCACCTCCAGCCTCTGGCCATCTCTTGCCTTTTGACTTTTCACTGCTTATTTGCATCTATTACCCTGGGACCCTAGAGGGGAAACAAAAGGCAGGGAAACACAGATAACACCATTTTGCTACCAATTGACCCCTATAAAATGCTCAAATAATTGAGCATTTCGGGTGGTTCTTTTATTCCTGTTCTTTGAAATCACTAGGCAAAGGGTCTGGACCCTGGTCTTTATATATAGCTCTCATGATGGACCTGAGAAATTAGAGAAAATGTGAACCAGGCAAGGACTGGAAGGAGACCTCAGGACCCCACCTGTAAGGCTAGGAAAGGATCCAGATGTTACGGGGGAAATTTACTATCCATAGGAAGTCTCCCCCCAAAACAACCTGGTCTCCAAGGGGAATAAGAAACACACTAGAAACAGACGAAGATACTGCTCTGGATAATATCAGGGATTAATAGGAACAGCTCACATTCCTGCAGCGCTAACGTACTCACCAGACAGCATTCTAAGTGCTTGATACATATTAACTGCTCTTACATACACACTCACACATACACCATACAAAACCTTAGGAGTTTTGTATCAGTATTAGTATTAGCCTCCATTTTTATATGAAGAAATTAGAGCACAGACAGATTACACAGTTTACACAAAGTCACACAGCTAACAAGTGGTAGAATCAAGATTCAAACCTAGGCAGTGTGCCTTCAGGGTGACCACTTGAAACTCTGATGCTCCACCACCTCTCTGCTAGTGACAAAAATGAATCAATACGGAATAACTTGAAAATACTAATGCCATTAATTTTAAAACATGTATTATTTATTATTAAGGGAATTTTTTTTTAAGTCTTTGGTTTAGCAGTCCAAGATTGAATACACCAAGGAAATTAGAAAATGAGGGTATTTAATGGCAGATACAACCGAAGAGGGAAGGATGGTCTGCAAAGACACTAGGAAAAGAAATCCAAGAGCAAGCAGGAGACAGTAATTCTCTTGCACAACCTGTGGCAGATGGCACTTCAAAAGCTATAAAATTAACCCTTAAAACAAACCAACCTCTTTAACCAAATTCTTACTAAATAACCTTCAGATGGTTGATCAGGACAGCTAAGTCCATCAATTCCAGAAGGATGCCCCCTGCAGAGTTCACTCAACTATTCAGACCCTTTAGTAATTTCCTTTGTGAATTTCTAAAAGCATTATCAATATCATCATATGATTTTTTATTAATCCCATAGAAAATGCCATACAAATTATAAAAGATGTTTGTGTGTCTTATCTCATTTACTCCCAGCTCTCTGGTACATAAGTGCAGGTTGTGACTTTAGTTAACATGAGTCAGTTCATCAAAGCAGTGGAACCCCCTATACAAATTCATGACACTGAGTCCCTGGACTTGCCTAGAGGAGAAATAGGGCCTGGACTGTGGTGATTCTTGAAGGGTGAGGGGTGGGGAGCCAAAGGCCCAGTATATGGGCCTCTGCTCATTACTACAACCCCGCCCACTACTAGGGACAACCGAGACAGAGCATCAGCAATGCACTCTGATCAGGTTGATGGCTGCTTAGCTCAGTCGGTGGGCATAATATGGTGGGACGATGATGTAAGAGGTGCGGGTCATGGTCCTGGGACAATTAGCTTGCTCTGTGTCTCCATCCCAGAACACACCCTTCTTCGTGACATATGCACACAGGTCTTCCAAAGGGTGATAGATACCAGAAAACATGTGAGAGGATGTGGCTGGATCAGGGCATGTCTCTCACTACTTCTGGAAGAAATATCTCAAAGGGCATATCCCAGTGATAGTGGTCATGGAGAGCTATGTGTCATGAATGGAAACAAATGGTCTCTCTGAATTATTCCCTAATTCTGAGGTCAAGGACTATAAGCTCTGAATTAGCAGCAGTATTTTTCAATGACCATGATGTCACAATTGTTATCTGTGATAAAAGTTCAGTGCTCAGACCAATTTAACTTTCTTTTCTCCCACCAGCAGCCAAAGAAATGCCATAATCAATGTCCAGATACAGCAGGGTCACCTACATCTTCTCTGGATGGTTCGTATGCTAAGCTGCAGTCAACCCTGTCCCCTGGGTGTCCACTAAGCAGCATGACAGAGGCCCCAAGGCTGATCTCGCAATCACTCTGCACTTTGTCACTGGTTCCCTACCAGCTTCAACTTTGAGTCCACTTCCATACCACTCTCAGCTCTCCACCCTCACCCTTGGCTCTGGCTTTGCCATGGACCCTCTGACCCATGCCCTTGGCCTGCCTGGAGTTTGCTTTCTCTCATGGACTTAGCTGTGGATCCACCACTCTGGTCCTCCACTCAGGACAGACACAGGAGACTTACTCTGGTCACTGCTCTGGCCTGGGACAGCTTTATGGTCAGCATCCAATATGTTATGTCAAGTACAATTTGCCTTAAAGGTAAGATTTCTTTAGCAAGAAACAGATCTTGAAATTATACAATGTTTATAAAACTGGCCTGAACATGAAGAAAGATGAGGACTAGGAGGATAACTCTGGTGTCACTGTGCACTGTCCACACAAATGTTCTGACCAACGTGGAGTGGTGCTGTGATTTATGTGCTGGAGGCAGGCAAAGGAGAAAGGCAGGGTGACCAATCCATTGGCTCTGCCCCCTGGGTCTTTCAGAGTGTGAAGTTGGAATGCAATTGTGAACGGGATGGACCCTCCTGACAGCTTCAATTAGAATTCGTGTGCCACTTGACCTGTCACATCAATATAGGCATTATCAGGCTGGGAGCAACAAAGTCTAAATTACCTTGCTTCCAACCCTAGGGCCAATCAGCCTCTCTGAGGACCCAAATGCAAAGATGGTGGCTCAGAGGCTTCATGAATAATGACCTCTACTCAAACAATACTCTCTGGAGTCTTAGTTTTAAATCCTAGTCATTCTGTAGATGATAAATGGAGGTAATAAAAGGTGGGGTTGTGTCATGTTTAAATGGGAGATAATCATTCTAGCAGAATTTGGTGTTGAGGGAAAGGCTCATTGAGGCCAACAGCTGAGTATCAGGTTGAGACTCATTTTTGGATGACAATTTCAGTGAACACTTGCTCCACTATCATTATTATTATCCCATGAAGTAGATTTTGGAATCAAGGTCCATGTGATAAAAGACAAAAAATGACCTGGGTTTCCACATCCTCTCCCTTTTTAGAACAAGAGATGAACAGGTGCTCTGCACAGTGAGCAGTCCCCACCTGCCACTCCTGTTTTGCTCTATCCGCCCCACCCCTAACCCAACCATCCTGGTACCAAAATTCCCAAGCTCTTCCAGTTCCTCTGCACCCTGGTATCTCAATTGCTCAGTGTGATTCTAGATATGAGATGTGGTAGATCTAGATATGGTAGGTATCTCCCAGAGATAATGGAGGTTCCAAGACCACAGATTGGACTGAGAGAACATTAACACTTCCAGAAACTTCCCACTCAATGACTGCTTCATGGAGCTGTCACCACAAAGGAAGAAAACCCAATATAGAAGTCCCTCTGACAGTAACACAAGACTCAAGTTTGTTCTGTGCAAGACACCACACTAAGAATTTTGCAGACTTCATCTCATCAAAGCCCCCCAGCAAATCCTTATGAGGTCTATATTATCATTACCACCTCCATTTTGCCAGCAAGGAATCTGAAGTGTAGAGAAGGTAAGTGACTTGTCCAAAGCTAAAGAGCTGATAAAGTCAGAGCTGGGCTCTGAACTCAGGCATCTCGACGCTAAGCGCAGGCTCCTGCCCCCACACCACAAGGGGCTCTTCCACATCAGCACAGCCAGCAGCGGAAGCCTGGCTGATGACGAGCAAGAGAAACTGAAGACACTGCCAGGAGGCAGAGGAGTGACAGCTCAACATCCCTGGGGTGCTGGTGGGAGAGGGAGAAACCTTGCCCTCTGGTCTCCTTATTTCATGGTGAAGCACTGATGCCCAACGCAACTCAAATGGAGGTGTTCGTGGAAGCTGTCCCCCTCCCCACCACCGACAGGAGACTGTGTCTATTAGACCACAGGCAACACAAGCAACAAAAACACAGCCAAAGGCTGAGCAGACCCAAACCCTGAGCCCACCCGAGGCAGCGGTCTTTCCAAGCATCTGCCCCCGAGGCGTGGGGCAGGGATGGGGAAGAATGAGTGGGGAGGGGGGCTGGGGAGCGGACAAGGAAGTGGGAGTGTGCTGGGGGGTCTTGTGCAGCAGCCAGAGAAACTGCTTGGAGATGGGGAAGGGCACATCCTTTGAACTTGACAGACTTCTCATTGGGGGGCCGGCTTGTTTTCAAATCTCTCCTATACTTTGGTTTCATTTACACATCCTATGAATTTAAGACTATGGAATTCTAACTGAGAATGGGAGCCCAAATCTCTTCTTGGATTTCAAGATGGATTGAGACATGTTTTCAAGGACAAAGGATTCTAAACTCATAAAACTCACCCTGTGGTTCTTGCCCTAAGTGTCAAACAGAAAATTGTTATGGTTTGATATCAGATCAGATCAGTCGCTCAGTCGTGTCCGACTCTTTGCGACCCCATAAATCGCAGCATGCCAGGCCTCCCTGTCCATCACCAACTCCCGGAGTTCACTCAGACTCACGTCCATCGAGTCAGTGATGCCATCCAGCCATCTCATCCTCCGTCATCTAATTTCTACCAAACCACTAATACGTGGCTTTCTGAACCCGCAGAAAATGGGTAGCAATGACAGGGGCATTTAAACAATTTTTTCCTTAGGTCTCATTCATTCATTCATTCATTCATTATTTATTGAGCATCTACAACGAAGGATACAAAATGAATGGGATCCAGCCCATTCAACATTCAACACACGTTAATTTTTTAACTTCAATGATAACAATAGAACAAACGATTCCCTGACAAGGTCTAATCACACACCTTTCAAAGTGTCAAATATCATACATTTATATCCTATTTAAAATTTAGATTTTTAAATAATTGTAAATAAACCACAAAAGTAAGGACTAGAAAATATTCTCATAATTACATAAGAATTATGAGGAAGTGAAAACCAAGGGGAAAAAGAGCAAATTCTTAAAGGCTGAGCACCCCATGTGCCATTTGGCTGAAGATGTTAATACAGAAAAGGGGTGAGGAGAGGCATTTGATGCCTATAATGAGCTGAGTTCCATTTCTGGGGCCACCGTAAAAACAGGGGATGTTAATATATCCAGCTCAAGAATTCGTTGCAAGGATTGAATGAGAAAATCCATTACATGTCCCATACAATGTCTGGCTCAGGGTAAGAACTCAATAAATGACAGTTATTTAAATTTTACAAACCCATTGCTTTTCTGGAGGGAAAAACTCAGCTGACTGGAAGGTCATAGGGACTCAATATCTTTTCTTATCGTTAAAGTCTTGATTAAAATTAAGTTGCACGCAGTTAAAGGGCATGCTCAGCAGCCAAAGGCAAAGGTGAAGATACTGGTGAAGGTCTGAGGGCTTTTAGAAATGCATAAATACACTCTCTAATCAGGGTCCTATCCCTCTATGCAGCCTAGACACAACAGGCACTTAATGACCTCTTCTCTCTTCTGCTTTCTGACTACCATAGTGCCCCCTGCAAATAAGGCATCGTTTTGTTTTCTCTCTTTATCTCCTCTTATGTTTCATGAGTAACATCTCCCTCAAGAAACTTTCCACCCTCACTGGGCAGATCCCACCCACATAAGCGGCCTAGGGTTGCATGTTGGGGGGACTGTTGCATGTTGAATTCCACTGCCTTCACCACACTTCCTCCAAATAACAACCTAGGTTTTACTGTTAGTCCCCCTTCTTTACCGTTCACACCATCTCCCTTGATTCCTTATTTCCCAGCTACTAACTTCATCCTGTATCAACTTTGTTTCTAACTCAGTGATAGAAAACACATGTATCAGCTGCTTCAATTCTCTGCAGAGGCTGGACATATGCTTGTTGGTACAAGCACATCTCCCAAGCCGAATGGCCTCACCAAAGATGGACAGGAGCAGACAAATAAAGGAGAGGGAGAACTTCTGAACAGTCTAATATTTGATTCAGCATTCTCAGTCAATGCAAATGAATGGATACTATTTTCTTATTCAAAAGGCTAGGGCTTTTTTTTTTAACTAAATGTTGCAACATTTATTAGGTCCTTATTTGTTTTAGAATTAAGTTCAAAATTGTTGCCTTTGAGGTTTGTTTGTTTGTTTGTTTCTTAATGTGTTTATCCCCATCTTTCTGAGACATCACTCCTCCTTTGAAACCCCCAGACAGGACCCTGAATCACCTGGCAATCCCCTCACCACAAGTGGGAATCCCCTCCCGCACTTAGTCACCTGTACAATCTGAAACAGCTTTCTTTTTCTGATCTATTTCATCATAAATTCAAATGTTGTCCTTGTACAAAACACTTTCATTTCTTTCCACCCCTGCCCTGTCACAGGAAGCTGCTGTACAGGCACCATATAATGTTTATGCTCATTTGTTTCTTCATATTACATCCTGCCCTCCTGTGCTCTAGGATGTGAGAGCTACAAAGATATAATCAGAATGAAATTGAATTAGTTTAGATTAGCATCTGTGGCCTCAATTCCTATAAATGATACAGACAAGGCAGTAGCTCTAATGCTTGTCTTGTTTCAAGGTAAAAATGAAAAATGACATCTTTGATGGAGAAGGCTCCACGGAGACCCGGGAAGAAATGCAGCCAGTCCCCCTGCTCACAGACAGCTCTCTTCCCCGTCACATGGCTGACAGGTGTGTAATCATGTTCCTTAGTCACAGTTTGTGTTAAAATAACCAATTACCCAATGAATGTGGGTCGAGCCCTTGTGTGACTGTCGCCACCACTGCAAAGCATCTGAAACACGGGCTTGAAGGAGAGTCTCTGTGCTCTTCCCCAGCCAAGGAAGGATGCTCTGCAAGCCTTGGAAAGAAGATTCTCCTGCTCCACAAGGAATCTGCTAAAATGCAGGACATTTCTCTGCTGGTCGCTGCCCTTAGGATTAAAGCTTCCAACAGGGCCACCAGGGATGGTCAGTGGGGATCTCTCAACATCCCTGTCATTTTCTGTCCTTGGCCTTTCCAGAACACATCAGCTTCACCTCTCATAGAGCACACGTTAGCACAAGGGCTGTCTGCTCACCCAAATTTCCACATGGACAGGGCGAAATCTACCATCAGCCTGTCCTTTCCCCTGTGGTGTGCATCACCTTCCCCCAGCCACCACAGTGGCACAGGACAATGCTAAAACCCAAGGGCCCTGCCATTCCCACTGTATCCTCCCAGGCAAAGAGTTTCCAATAGATCTCCAGCTCAGGAAAGGTGGGGTAGCAACACAGAGAGCCAAGACAGAAGCCGTGTATTGTTCCATGTTGTGGGCATGGTCGAGAACAGCAAACCCGTCAGCACTCACAAATAATGTAAACCCAAAGATCACACTTTCGATTGGCCCAAAGGTTATCTGTTAACCTGCTGGGGAAAAAAGCCGGAAAATAACTCACACGAAATCAATGTAGAAAGTTGAGATAATGATTTAGTTGCAACAGATTGATTATAATAACACTGTTATTATGCTTCATCAAATATAATACACCAACTGCTCCGGCTGCAAGGCCTGTGGGTGGAGGAGCCCTACCTCCCAGGCCAGTGGCTGAAGAATTTGAAGGACAGGTGAAAGGCAGTTACTGCCCTGTGGCCTGGTTCCCCAGCTGTGAAGATGTGCTAGTACTTGTTACCTACATTTGGTTGAATGAGACAGTGGTTATGACCTCCATGTAAAACTAACATGGAGGTCATGTTAAGAAGAGAGTTTGAGTCATGAGTCCACTGACATCTTCTGGCCAGAAATACTATATGCTTTCAAACAAATAAGTTTTCAGAAAAACCAAGGGAGGTGACAACTCAAATTTTAGGCAGCAAATATGAAAGTAAAATACAATGAACCAAAAACTCTCTGAATTGGCTTATTTCAGCTAAAGGAGACAAGGAGATACAAAGAGTTGAGTGAAAAGCACAGTTCTTTTATATCTCTCATCTTTTTTTTTTTCTTATCATGAAAAGTGTTCCACTGAAAGATTTACCTGTAAAGACCAGACTAATGTTACTTTCCTGTAAAAAGGCTCAATAAGCTATGCTTGCCTGAGATGAAGAACAATAAACATTTACAGGGAAGAAAAAAAAAATAAAACATCAGCTGGTTTTCCTCTCATGCCATTCCTCTCCATAACTGATGAGTTTTTAACCACAGTCTTATTATCCTCATCAGGACAAATGCTAATTACACCTCTCCTCTCCTACTGGAAGGGCATCCGGGACCCCACACCAACCTTAACAATGGCAGGCACCCCACACCCAGGCTGAGGGAAGAGGATGAGGTTAGGGGAGCCGTGTCAAGGTGAGTGGAACACAGCGGGACAGAGGAGCTAAAAAGGAAGGGTAAAACTACAGGTGGGTGTTGAAAGCAAGGGTCTTCTTCCAAGCACAGGGTGAGGCCTGGCACCCCATCCATCACACGGCGGACGGGGTGTCTCTCCTCCACTTATTCATGTGCTCCTGGCAATTCTGGCAGTGGCACCTCGAGTGAAAAGCACACTACTTTGCACATATGGTGGAAAGAATCTTGTGCATCAGTTGAATGCATGCTGTACTACATACACATTCTGTTTTATCTCCGGGCCCAGCCGTGCTGCAAACGCTTGCAAATTGGGAAACCTTCTGTGCAGTAAAAATACGGACAGGAGAAGCTAGACTGTGACTTATAAGATGCGACACTAGCCAAAAAAGCCAAAGTAACTAAAAGTTAAGGCATGTGCTTCACACTCATTGCAACAAAAGGCAGCTTTGCAAGGTGAGGACTCAGAGCCTCATTCCTCTTCATCCTGTGGTTTCAGACCTGAAGATGGGCTTCCCTTCTACACACACAGTGCCCCCTGGGGAACCTCTGCCTGGATCCAGAGCTGCTTTCACTCTTGGAATGCTTGAAATTTATATGGAAAAATGTCAGCAAAATCTCTCAGATTTACCTTGGTAGGGGCTAGTGATGCAATGGCTATTTTTGTCCTCAGTTTTATCCTGAAGTCTTCAGCTGACCATCCTGTCATGAGACGCCACCGCCTTTAGCCAGTCAATGGCTTCATTTACACTTCCTAAGTGTTTCTAAAAATGGAAATCTGATATGGCTCAAGATTCAGGACTCCCTGTTTACTGGGGATGTAAAAGGGGCAAAGTGCTGGATGGTTCTGATTCCTTCTTTACCTCTCTTCCTTTCCTGATCGCGCCCCACCACCAACTGAAGTATGATTTCTTAAGATAACTCTTTTCAAATAAATGGTTCCTAATGAAGGGGATTGATATAAAAATCCATTCTCCCTTTAAATCAGAGGTCTTCCCTTCTTTCCTATTAGCCTTTTATATACATAGGGAAAAGGTGTGAGAGTGTAAAGATTTCTGTAATAAATGAAGTCAGTTTTTATAGGGGTCAATGCATTAAGGTTTCCATTGCACTTTTTCAGCCTGCTGAGAATGGTAATGTGTCCCTGTTTCACAAATGGAAGATACTGAGGTGTAACTGGGTGATCCAACTGAAGGCATGAAAGAATCATAATACGGGGTTCTTGGCAAGACACTGACAGGTTAAGGGATAAAAGGAAAACAGCAGAAGGTACCCAAGGTCATGCCCAATACAGTCCCCACTATCTGCTAGCAGCTCCTCCCCATTCAAGGACATCCCTCTCCCCTCCTAAACCTTTTGTTGGTGCAACATCGGAGGTTATAAAGGAGCAGTAGGCTTAATAATGCTGAGTGTGTTTGTTCCTTTCCTCACTTAATCTGTGTGTAGAATTTGTGACTTCGATTCCATGTTACTCAGAATCTCTCGCAAATGTTATGAGTGACAGAAGTTAACCCCAAACTGGCAGGAAGCCCTGAGTTGCCTGAGGCATGCTTCGGCTTACTTCAGTCAGTTGTTCGTTTTCAATATGGTTTTAGTTTGTCGAGTTGCTAGAAACAATAAAATACATATTTAAAAGACTGTGTTTTATAAGGACTCCACAGGCAACTTCGCCACACTTTCCACTGTTCAGCACTTTGTCCTGCCTTATTCTTCTTTGTTTTGCTCTTGTGGTTGCTTTCTTTCTTTTTTTTTTAAAATGAGTTGAAATATACAGAAAACAGAAGAAAGTCAATCATTGGAAGTGACTCTTGCCATTTAACTCTAATCTATTAACACAGTGTGTGATGAATTATTACTGATACATTTGAAATTCTTAACAGAGTCTTCTGAGCAGTATATGTAAACCAAAGGGAAAGAAACATATTACATTTTTGGATAAAGCCCCAGGTTCTTAAAATGAACAAGGTCATAAGAGAACCAGCCAGCTGAGTTTAAACATTGCCCCTCTCCACATACACCCACACTACAGCCAGAAAGGCAGAGGCAAGGGAGATGCTCTGGGCTACTTTCAGAGTATCTCTATAGTTCTCCCCTTCGAACCCCCAGAGCAAAGGCACACCTTCAGCACCACAGCTCACTCCTGGATGACCAACCACTGTCTACACCACATCCTTCCTCAGTCAAGAGCTCTGCTGTTTCATATCATCAAAATACCTGCATATGTTACTAACTAAATTCTGGGACTGGACTGCATTTTCACACGTAGTATATTCAAATCATTAATCAAGGCTCCTCTTAGATGAACTTATTCCAGCATTCTGAATTCACTTTCTTTATCTCATTGGCTATGGGAATTACGGGAAAGAGACACATAAGATCTGGCCCCTTCACTCAAGGAGTTTTCTGCTTGGTTAAGAAGATGAGACCTATATATATATTAAAGGGAGGAAAAATGTGACAGATTCTTGCTTAAATACATACATACATGCTTGCCAAGGTCATGGGAGAGAGGTATCTTTTTGGGCTAAGGTGGTGGGGAAGAGATGGGATTTAGTTGAGCCCTGGAAGGAGGCTTTCAATAGGGGTTTTTAGTCATCTTTAAGGATCTGCCCATCTTTTCACACCCAAAGAGCAAGACTAAAGAGGAAGAAAGTACACTCTGGATTTTGGATCAGAACCACAAATTTGGTTATACATGATTAAATCTACTTTTAACATCTTCCTCATGTGCTCCCTGCTATTTCTTATCTGCTTCTAGATGGAGCCATTTTTTTTTTTCCTTCCTCCTTACTACATAAATAGGGGGAAAAGGCTTTTGATCACCCGTGATGTCTAGCAAAGTGCTTGACACAGGTCAACACTCAGTAAATGCTGGGCAGTAAACTTGAGATATCAATCAAGGTGTCAACCCATCACATTCTTTCTAAGAGAGTGTGTACTCTGTTTTGTACCATGTGACCAGCCTTAGCTGAGTGGAGCATGTGACCCAAGGGCAGCCATTAAACAAGGTGCCCAGCAACCCGTGAAATGCCCTGTTGCAAAATGATGGAGTGATTCCATCAGATTTTTTCTCTCAGGAACAAAAACTAGAACACAAAGAGAGATTATAACAGGTAAGAATGGGAGCTGAACTAAAAAATCACAATATTGAGAGGAGCTGGAGAGGCCACGATGGAGTTGTGCATACGGAAGTAATGAAGACTAAGAATTGTGGGGAAGCAACGAAGTCTGGTTGATAGAAAAACATGAAGCCAACAGCCAGAGAAACTCAGAGATACCGAGAGAGAGGAGGTGGAGAGAAGCCAAGCCCTAAATATGCCTCGGTTCTCACTGTTTCCTAGTTCCAATTCCAGCTCCCCTTCCCAAACAGCCTGGCTAAAATAGACAAGAACTTCTATCTTCAGTTTAACTCCACTCACTTTCAAGCGTACCGAGGCTTGTGTTCTTTCTCTCCATGGCGGAGAGGGGACGTGGCTACTGCAAACACAAGGGGCCTCCCAGGGTGACCAAACATGAGGATTCTGCAATACCACATATCTCATCACAAATATCCATCACCTGTTGGGTCCGATGCAGGGGGCGCTGCATTAAACCTTAGGAGAGTGAGGATGGTTCTGCTTTTGTTTTGCAGGAGAAAACAGCAGTGTTAACACACACAACGAGTTTGCCCGTTTTCCTTTGTTATCTGAAATCACCACTAAATGCGTGGATTAGACAATGCTGTCTGTTTGGTGAAAAGTGGAGTCTGAGTAGATTCTATTTTTTTACAGAAAATCAGCCACTGCCTTTCACCCTTCAGGGCATCTGTCATTTCTAATTTCCGAGAGTGGCAGATGTCAGCTCCCTTAGCAAGGGACAATTTTTAAAATCTGTTTGTACACATAAGCTGACACAACCTGAGCCGAAGCCCACGGGGGACACTACAGGATTATGCTTGAAGCAGCTGGAGAACATGGCTTCTAGCGCCTTCTCCGCCCAGGAGGGGTGGGATGAGGCAGGATGCCTTCCTTTCCCAGTTCCCTTCATTTCCATCTCACGTATTCCATCTTACAGTTTTGGAAGGTACAGAGACTGGTCGATTAATCTGAATACTCAGATTAGGTGCACTTTGATTGTTCAGTCTCTGGCTCTGCACAAATGCCTAGAGATTAGGTGTATAATCTGGTACCTAACAGAATCTCATTTTTGTTTTCTGTTTCTGTTCAGTTAATATTATGCATGCATTTTACTTATCTCTAGACACCTCCAGTTATAGCCAAAGTCCAAGAAAGTGCTAAGGAGTAAAGAGTTATTCTCTGAACTCTGCCTCCTCTCCTGGGACTCCACCCACTCCATTCCACACCTACCTGGTTCTATTCTTAACCCAGGAGCCCTGGGAACCTAGAGTAGGCTCAAGTCACCTCCTACTTAGGTGACCATATGGAAACAGAGTCATATTTGGTGCCCCCCTCAATACACATGCACATGCACTCATGCACACACACCCTTTTCAGTACTCAAACAATCTGAATCAGGGCCTTTCGCCTGCCTTGTGCTGGATTTGGAGAAACCAGCATGACAAGGCAGGGAATAAGTAGGGAGAACCCTACCATGGTGGAGACTCTGAAGCAACATGGCCTCCACCACACAGAACCTGCAAGGGTGGCCTTGTGCAGATAGTCTACAGCAAATCAAAACAGAGGCCAGCTCAACAGGGCCTAACAGAGACTCTGGAAGCCATGGACAGCTAGGTCTTATTTCTTATTATCTATATCCCCTCCTTTGTGCCATTAAATATCACTGAATCCTGAAGAAAAGACTTCTTGAGCTCTCTTGACCCCTCAAATGACAAGGGGACTTCACTTCTTTGTTATAGCAGGATGTGAAATACCACCAGTTGATCCAGCCACAGAATCCAAACTGAAGGAAAAAACACGCACAATCTCAAATTTTGTGTTCCCGCCACCCGAACTTCAGCTTTCAAGAGCCGTCTCCTCTTTCTCTCTTGCCCTCTTTATTTTGATTTGCTGCCCTTCCAGGCAGTGATGCTGTTTTCTTTAGCAGACCAAAAGCAGTTTGTTTCTGAGTTAAATGTCACTTCAATATTTCCCCAAGTGAGATGTTTGAACCAGTTTATGAGTTTCCTAAGCAACCGAGAAATGCTGGAAAAATATTTGGTATCTCAGGTCTGAAAGTTGCCTTAAACTTTGGCTCCCTAAGGCAAATGAAACAGATAGATTGAATACTCCAGTCTCACTGAAGTTTCAAGTTAAAAAAAAATAAAGTATCGGCCTGAAAGCCCAGAAGCTCTAAAACCCAGCCTCCTCAAGCCGTACCATCAGGTTGATGCCCCCAAACAAGGTTGGCGCCCTCCAAACACTGCAAAATTCCAGTGATAGTAAGAGACAATGGCGGTGCAAATCCAGACTAGAGAAGCCACAGTCAACAACTAATGTGTGAGGAGGGAAGGAAGCTTCCCTAGGCAAACACAGAATTCTGCGGGTAAATTCCCGCGAGAGCCCAGATTATGCCCTGAAGGCTGAGATTTGATTAACCTTCTTGTAGCATGTGTAACGACAAATGTTATTGGTCATAAAATTATCCAGCCCTTATTAAAACACAGCTGCAGCTCTGGGCTCACTGACCTCCTAGGGGAGACATTTCCATAAGACAGCGAGAGACTTTTCGGAAGGAGAGCGCCTTCCTAGCGTCGAAACTACAGGAGAGTGTTTTATACTTTAATGAGGAGTTCTTGAGAGAGACCAGGCTCCCTGGTATTAAAAGCTTTAAGAAATAGAAGGACCAGATTACATCCAGTCTGCTACTTGGTGGGCAGCCAGCCTACGGCTCACAATATGGATACATCTTCTCTTTACAGGGAACATGCAGAGGCACATTTGCAGACATACCTATCTTACATACAAATACCTCAGTTACTGCTGAGGATGTCTTCATTTCTCTTTGTTTTGATAATCAAAAAAAAAACCCTCAGAATTTGAAGGACACTTAAAAACTCTCTGGTCCAACTACTCATCCAGTTCCATCGCTAAGTAGAACTATCAGAAAATGGGAGCGGTTTGGAAGTGTTCCAGAAAGGCTAGGAAACCCTACGGGACATTATCGAGGGCTAACACAGCCAACAAAATTGATTCCTCCCAAGAGCTGAAGCTAGTTGGCTCTCCATCTCAAGTTGTGGAGGGAGGGGGGCTTCCCTGTGCTTTCCTGAGCCTCCACATTCATGGAGAGTGTAGCTCTAAGACTCCATCCCAAACCAAAGACCATGGTGAGAAGGGGACCCTCTGCTTTTCTGGGCATATAGGTGAATCCATGAGCAATGCTTTCTTTTGTCTCTGACAAGTTTTTAAACAGCTAGGGATAAAAAAAGAACAATGAAAATGCATATTCTTTTCTGTAGTCTGTTCCTCATAATTTATATCCAATTTCTTTTCTTCCACCTGAGCCACTAAACTCACTTTTACTAATGGGGCTTCCTTTGTGAAATTTAAACCCGCTCCTAGAAATCCTTCCCCCAATACAGAGTATTTCCCCAGTTTAATTTCTCCTAAATCACTAATTCATCTGCTAAAAAAAATCAGAACGTGAAAGATTGCAGAGTTGTGTCTCATTAATTTTTTCTCAGTTATGTAAATTTTCCAATGATACGCTTTTTTTCAAATGATGTAAAGCTTTTCTCGTGAAATTATCCTGGGCCCATCAAATTGCTACCATCCATGATCCTGTTTTTCTACCTCATGCATACCATGTTCCTATTAAGATTTTATCACTTAAAAATTTTTTGTTATGAATTTTTAAAATATCCACAAAAATAAAGATAACAGAATAGTAAATCTCCAAATTCCCATCGCTTAGCTTCAACAATTATCAAATTGTTATTCCACTTGCTTCATCCACTCTTTCTTTTCTCCTCAAAGAAGCATTTAAAATAATTCTGAGTCATTGCATCCTTATGAAAGTGTTAGTCGCTCAACTGTGTCCTGACTCTTTGCAACCCCACAGAGTGTAGCCCACAAGACTCCTCTGTCCATATTTCTCCAGGCAAGAATACTACAGTGGGTAAGCACTCCTATCTCCAGGAGAACTCCCCCACCCAGGAATCAAACCAGGTCTCTCTTGCATTGCAGGCAGATTATGTACTGACTGAGCCATCAGCAATATATATTTCATTCTATCGATTTTTGAATAATTTTGATATTATTTTCTTTTCCTTTTTGAGATTTTTTTCAGGTTTGGTCTTCATGTAAACCATCACAGAAGGTTTCAGAGGATCTCAGCATCTCAATGTACCATATTCACTGTCTCTGCTTTGGATAGAGGGTAGGCAGGGGGTAGGGAGAAGGCTTGCCATACAAATAAGAAGACCCTATCATGAAATATGAGATTCTGGCCATCAATTTAAATTTTAAGCAAACTGGCATACAAAATTACTTGGGGTAGACAAGTGAATGTGCATAACTATACCACTCAGTAACCATGAGATAAAATATGCTGTTGCCCATATTCTCATCAAGACAGCACGGCACCATGCACTGAATGACCTGCCGGTGTTTAAAGACAGCCTTTCTTTAAAATTTCTTTTATTAACCTCTAAAAGGTTTCCTTTTAATCTACCATCATTAAGTGAAATTCAGTATTTAAGAACCAGGGAGTCATTAAGAAGCAAGCGTGTGATGATTTAATAATATTTTAGTTCAAAGAATACATGATTTTAATGATCTGTTTGAACACCATAGAATCACAGACCCTGGAAAGAAATAGAAACGTATGACACACCATTCAAGGGATCTATTTCTCTCTGTTGTTCTTACTTCTTTTTAAACTATCAAGCTGTAATAATTATTCAGTCTAAGCAGCCCCCAGTAAATGAAACAGTCCTTAGACAGCTGTCAAGGCTCAGTCTTCCGGAAGCTTTGATTTTAATGAAACTCATTAAGGAAAGAAATTAACAGAAAATATCATAATTTGTCTTGTTTCAGAAAACTAAACAGAAACAAAGGGCTTCCTAACCTGACAAGGAGTCTGACCAGCCAAGATCCTTTGTGCTATTCAGAGCTCGCCACCAGGCAGCTCTGCACACACACAGGACTAGGTTAGAAAAAGTACCTCGTCCCAGAGGAATGGCCCAGCCCAGCCCAGTGACTTGTCTTGGCCTCATGGAGAAGACCTCCTCAGCCACAGCAGGGTGTTTTTGGAGCCATGCTGTGCAAGCACAGAATATTCAAGGAAATGAAAGTCTATGGAAAATGTAATTCCCATTAAAGGACTCTAGTTGGAGAAATTGTCCACACACCTGGCGGAAAACACTAAGTCCAACTTCCCTCCAACGATGATGAAATTTTAGCTTAGGTTTCTTTCTTAAAAAAAAGAAAAAAGAAATTATTTTTATGTAAAGCGTATATGAAGTATATAAGCTCTCTGCTTTCCCTTTCACAATATCCTCTGGATCAAATGAAGCTGGAATGTTTTAAAGACTGGCAGAAGCATTCACCTAAACTTCTATCTACTAGCTAGGACACTTCCAAGGAAGGTGCTGATGACCCTACAATCTTTAGGCTCGGCACACCCCTGATTTGTAAATGTTTATAGATTGCACATGGATTTAATTGGCATCTCGCGCTCATAGGTCAGATAACCCTGGAAACAACTTCCTAGAGAGAAGGCATCGGAAGTGTTTATGAAACTGAAAGCAAGTATATCATTGACAGTAGGCTCACTGCAAGCACACATTTCTGAAAAAACAAAAACCAAAACCTGAAAAGACGGTTGGGCTTTTCCAGGGATTTAGGTTGTGTGAGGAGAAGACAAGGAGCAGAGCAGAGCACTGAGCGTGTGCATGGCACTGCTGCACCCTTGGACAGTGTGCAGCCACCCTCAGCCTGGTGCAGGGATAGTCAAAGGCAACATCTGGTGGGGCAGGAGACCCAACCCGGTCACTACGGGCTGCCTGACCTGAGGAAGCGATTTAACTTCTCTGAGTTTCAGTTGCTCCCTCTTAAGATGAGGACAAAAACACGCTTTCCATCAGGTTGTTGTGAGGATTAAACAACATAGAGCGCTTGGCTCATCTCATGTAGTGAGAACTTTAAAAACGGGAGGAACTATGAGTATCTACAGGTTTATAGACACACACAATAACCCTTGGGGTCATGAAGACTCTCAGGGCCAGGATTTGGGGAAAAGATTTAGAAGGAGAGGAACAAAAGAGGAAGGAACTCCTTGGGGGATGGGTAGAGGTGACACCTGGAGGGAGTGCGGGATAGGTTCCTGCAACTTGGCTCACCTCTCATTCTGGTGTTGCATTGTCTCCTAAGCAGGTGCCCAGGAAACCTCTCAAATGAGCTAGTCCTGAGTTAGTCCTATCCTTACCATGAGAATCCATTCTGAGCTAGTCCTATCCTTACCATGAGAATCCATTCAAGGGACCCTAGAGAGAGCTGCATGAAGTTTATCTGAACATCACTTGGGATTGGGAAGGTTAGGTAAGGCTCCTGAAATCCTCTTTTTCACAGGCTGGTTGGTAAGATGAAGGCAGGAAGCTGTTAAGAAAATAGAAATCACCAGGCAGACATGAGGGACGGTGCGGGGGGTGGGGGGTGGGCAGGGGTAGAGGTTCTTTTATGGCACACAGTATTATTTCAACTATCCAAAAGGTTATTTTGAATTAGTTATTTTTTACCTTCTTCTAGGCTCCATTTTCTATACACTGGGGCACCAGACAACCCCTCCTCACTGCTGCTCTCTTTCCTCATAAGTCTGTAAGTCATTCACTGGTTTGCAATATACATGTCAACTTTTTTCATGCAATGTACATGTCAAGTTTATAACAACTTGAAGGAAAGAGTGTTTTTGTCCTCATCTTAAGAGGGAGGCAACTGCAACTCAGAGAAGTTAAATAGCTTCCTCAGGTCAGTCATTCTATGCAATGCATTGAACACTGTGCTTTTTCAAAGGAGAAAAAAAATTGACATATATATTGCAAATGAGTGAGTGACTGATGACTGAGATTTCTACTTTAGATCACAAGTCTGTGTTTGCTGCAAGGTACAAACTATGTGTGGATAGTATTGAGAAAATAATCAGATCTATATGTCACCTGAACTTTGGCCAAATCCGTATTCTTTCACACAACAAAAAATAAAAGTTTTGTATGGTGATACCACTGAATGGCTGATAACAAGATAATTATTCTTACTATTATAAACCTGGGAAGACAGATTTGTTCATCTGCAGGGGTTTTATACAACCCAATGATTCGGGAACAAAGCCATGTGGATAAGCAATCAGGAGAATAAGGACCCCGACTCTTGGTCCATTTACCTCAGACAGGATTATGCATACATTGTAGTTCTGTCTTTTCCCAATATTTCCTCTTTTTCTTATTTCATGCCTATTTCTATTGTTTTCTTGGCTAAAATTAATTTCATCTGAATCTTTTAATCTTTAATCCATTTAGATTATTTGTACCAAAGGATTTACATATTGAAAAAGAAAAACTACAACGATCAACTAATTTACCACTTATTATTGAAGCCTTCCAGGTTAAAAAAATGCAACCAACACTTGATGGTAAAAATGAGGTTATCTACTGGGTTTCCCTGATAGCTCAGTTGGTAAAGAATCCACCTGCAATGCAGGAAATCCGGGTTTGATTCCTGGGTTGGGAAGATTCCCTAGAGAAGAGAAAGGCTACCCACTCCAGTATTCTGGCCACGTGTCCAAGGGGTTGCAAAGAGTCAGACATAACTGAGCAACTTTCACTTTTATTAGCCTATAAACTAGATTTTTTAACATTTAATTCATCTAATTTGGTAAACAAATTAACATTCCTTTCCATGATCCTAGTCTGATCTAGTTTATTGAGTTCATCATTTAGTTCAGACCTAGTTCATTCATTCATTCAATGAATATTTATCAAGATTCTTTTATATGGCTGACACTATTTTAAACATTGGGGATATGCCAGTAAACAAGACAGATAAATTGCTGTCTTTATAAGGTTTTATTACGATGGGAAGTACAGACAATAGACAAATAGATAAATCTATTAAAAATATATGATATCCAGTAGTATTATATGCTATGAAAAGAAAAGCAGTCGAAAGATGTTAAGAGTGATGGGGACTGAGGATCTTAATAGATATTTGTTGAATAAAACAACAAGTGCTCAATTTTTAATGTCATTAGAGTGAGTTTAATTTTTTTTTTCTCACCTTCCCTAGTGTGCTATGAATTAGTACACTGGAACAAACATGTAGCCCTGATGTTATGCAGTTTTATTAATATAATTTTGTTTATTAATTTATTTATACACTCTCTCATTCCTGACAAGATTTATGGTGGAGCCACTATGCAGTTCCACAAATTGCCCTATCTCTTTACTACTGAAGAACTAGATCTTTATGAAAATAGAAGACACACAAACTCATTTCCAAAATATTTCATTTTCTCTCAAGTTGATTTCCTTGACAATTTAAGTGTGTCAGTAAGTACTCAGAACCAAGATTTTCTAGGAAGAGCAAATGAAAAGGCTAAAAATCAATACAGGCAGCAACCACTTCTTATAATCCCAATTTTCATAGAAATTTAACTTTGTGATTTTTTTTCACAATGTGTCAATCTCAGAAGCATATCAGGATTGATCCTGCATTTAGCTTTGTGACTTTAAAACGTTAAGATTTCATATTCTTGTTGACATACAGTGAATATTAATAAGACATGGGAAAGTGGAGGCAGAATGAAGGGGGAAATTATTCAAAAATTGTGCAGTCACCTTCTGCTTTTCCTCTTTGATAGGATGGGAAAAGTCTGAATCACAAAGACAAAGGCTAATCTAAAATTTGCAATGGAACATGCATAACTAATATCCCCTCCATAATCAATCTTGGTCCCTCAAAGTTTCTCTTGGCAGCCAGAATTTAGGGTGATGATGATGATAGGCAAACCCATGCACTGCTGTGAAAACTCAATTCCTGGATAATCAAGTTTGGTCTGTACAAAATGTTAGCAATGTGAAATCTCTTGGCACTCAGTGTCTATCTGTTGAAACACTTTAGAATAACTTTCTGAAAGTTTGACTAATTTTGACCACACCCGATATGCAACTATAGGAATTAAGACACACTTTGATTTGTGGTTCGTTTTGCCATTCTCAAAAGAGTAGCTGTTAACAGTTTTTAAATGGCTGCATATTCCATAATTTTTCATAGCTTGAGAAAAAATTTTATATGGAAATAACAGAAACAGCTTTCTGCTGGTAAAAGTAAGCCTATGGTTCACAGAGGCACTAAATATTTTAACTATTTTATTTAATAATAAATAGTTAAAATATATTTTTATTTTTCAAATCACCTCTACTGGAAGTATTTATTAATTACATACGCAAAGAAAGTTTCATATGTTTTCATTTTTGTTTATTTCAAAGAAAAAAACTTTCTAAAATGTGAAATACATTTTCTCTCCCTAATTTTAGCTCTGCTTTGCATTCATACTATGTTTATCTACAAAGTAATCCTTGCACCAGTAACAAAGTGAATGTACCAAGTGTACACAAAATATGTGTAATTAAATAACACAATTGGTGAAGATCAGAGGAAAGGCTAAGTCCAAGCCTGGAGGGACGTGACTGTTTTGTAAATGATAAAATGTGATAGAATCTTGTCTTCTTATTCTTACTATTGCTACTAGTGACATCCCATCAATTGATTTCCCTTAAGGCTCACTCCATAATAGGTTAGGCCACAGCTTTTTGAGTTACCATGCAGCTTTCTTTTATCAGTCACCTGATTTTCAGAACTGCCAGATGGACACATCTGTTCTGAGGTCTGACTAGACTCTGATTCACCCAGGAAGAAATAAGTTCAAACAGGCCAGTGCCTACAGCTGCCAAAAGATCCGCCCCAGCTGACTACTTACATGCTACCTCTTGTTCGTGTATAATAACCAGGATTCTCCTGCTCAGAGTCAAGGATTGTGGATGAGACTGTGCCACTAGCTTTGTTAGGCAAAAATTAATGCAGTTGGACTAAATAATTAATTCAGGCCATTCTGTCAAGCCAATTCACAAAGAAAGAGAATTGGGAAACCACACCATTATCTCATTTGGTATCTCTAAATCATGTTCAGTCATTTGTTCTCAGGTGCGATGGATAAGGAGGGTTTCCAGAAAAGTGGCTAAGGTGGTGGAAATCACACTACCGTGAGCCCTATGAGAGTCTGAGTAAGCTGATTTGTGTGTATGCATGTAGAAGTATGGCACTGATATAACAGAAAACCTCTGACTGCATGGAGGTTTTGGAGAGGCCATTATTAGGTCATTGGCAATGGCACCCCACTCCAGTACTCTTGCCTGGAAAATCCCATGGACGGAGGAGTCTGGTAGGCTGCAGTCCATGGGGTCACTAGAGTCGGACACGACTGAGTGACTTCACTTTCACTTTTCACTTTCATGCATTGGAGAAGGAAATGGCAACCCACTCCAGTGTTCTTGCCTGGAGAATCCCAGGGACGGGGGAGCCTGGTGGGCTGCCGTCTATGGGGTCGCACAGAGTCGGACACGACTGAAGTGACTTAGCATAGCATAGCAGCATACCAAGGACAAAGCACTGATATACTGTATTAGCTTTAGAGTGTGGGTTTTCTGCCTTCTACAAATCCCACTGAGTGGGATCTCTGCACACCATCCTTGACTCAGGACCATCTTAGAACACAGGTCACCTGTGCCCTGTTATAACACCTCTATTACTTTAACAAGCAGAGTTGAGGTCTGGTTTCCCTGATTCACCACAGAATTCTCAGGCCAAGTGTGAATGCATATTACAGCGCACTCTCTGGTATTGTTAAAGCCCTCATTAAAGAACCTCCGAAAGTCTTCCACTGTGCAACTGGAAATGTTTCCAAATCCTCTTATCCCCAACATAACAAATCCCATTGTTTATGAAATCTGATGTTTGGTAAATTTGATACTGCCTGGCTTATAGGGAAGGGGTATCTTCCAAAACAACCCAAGAGAGTTCTTTAGGGAAAGAAAAGCAAATCATGAGAACCCCCTTCCGTGGTAGGAAGACAATTCTAGGATGTAGAGACACAACAGTGTTGCTAACCAGTTACAGTTCTGTCTGGGTCAGGCGCTATCTGTAGCAGAAAGAGGCAAGATGGCAGACGCCCTGGGTTATTTTAATTAATTTAATCATGTGACTAATTGGTCTCTGCTGGGTTTCTGTGGTAACTGCTTCCTAAGTGCTGATGGGCAATTGTGTTAAATGTAGCTTGGAATCCGCACGTAGGGTCCAGGGCCTTGGAGAGCTCGAGAGGAGAGCCGTGCAGCTGCGCTCGGAAGGTGCCCCGCTGGGCCTCTGATTGTCTGACTGCAGAGCGCTTACAGCTGCAGCAGCCTCTGGAAACGACCTCCCTTTTCTAAAAGAGCACTGCTTACCTACCTTATGTGGGTGAGAACTCACTTCGGATACAGGAAAAGCAGCTGTGATCAAAGGATGCTCAGGTTCGGCAGGGAGTTGGAAATTACATGGAGAAAGTGATCTGTTAATAAAGGGACACTGGAATGGGAGGGAGGGAAGGAAAACCCAGGCTACTCTTCTGGGCATCATATGCAGCCCCAGAAGCGGCCATGTGTTATTCATAGCTGCCCAAATGATACTAATAAGCCATCCTTTTAAATGCCTCCTGGGGTTCATCTTTTTTTTTTTCCTGCTCTTACAATGCCATCTCTTCCTTGTCACCAGGAAGGTGCGTGGGAGAACGGGTGGGTGCATGGCCAGTTTTAGAGCACAGTCTACTTTAGACAGATGGAAGGAAAATGACTTCCAAATTTTCTCATGAAGTGGGATATGTTTGTATTTGTGCAATGCATTCTAGCACCTGTGCAGAGAAAAAAAAATGTCATCACAGATTTCCCTCAGAAGGGGGTTAAAAAAAAAACACAAAAATCTAACTGCAGCACAAAGCTGCTGGATTTGACCAAGGCCTTCCATCTACAGTCCCAGTCTTAGAACTACAGTCTCTCCCTAGCCCACCCTCCAGCCCTGAAGAAAGAATGGTCAGTGCTTGGACCATTCCAGTGTCTGCAGAATGGTGGTATGAATGATACTTTTATCCAGAGTGGGAGTGGCAGACAGAAGCAGGGTGGCACTGCTCTCACCTAACAAATGCCACCGTGACCCAAAGAGGCCATTCTGTGCCACGTGTGCTCCAGACTTCTGCAAAGGGGAAGCTCCGATGGACTCCGGCCCTGCTTCCTCTCCCCCAAACATGAAGGGACATCTTGGTAAATTAAACTAAATAGCCTTCATCTAAAATTTTCACATTGGAGATGAGCATTAAATGGGCTGCAGTTAAATTCCTTTAAAAGTAGCAAGGAGTTTGGTTAAGTACTACAAGGCATCTGACGGGACATCCAGGCATCAAGTGTTACTTAATCCAGTATCTTGCTAAGACTGATGGCTTCCCCACATCTGTTATGTCTCTGCAATGCAGATGGAAGAACCTGTCCATAACATCATTAGTTTTTGTGACTTTAATGACATCCGTTTTGAGAAGTATCTGTCTGCTCCAAGTACTGGACAAATTGATTTAAAAAATGTGCCACTTGATTCTCAAGGCCTAAAGGAGGAGCATCATCTCTGTCACTAAGGGAGAAATTATTATTTATTATTATATTGTATTGTTAATCGCTCAGTCATGTCCAACTCTTTGTGGCCCCACAGACTGTAGCCCGCCAGGCTCCTGTGTCCATGGGATTCTCCAGACAAGAATACTGGAGTGGGCCACCATTCCCTTCTCCAAAGGATCTTCCCAGTCCAGGGATCAAACCCAGGTCTCCTGCATTGCAGGCAGATTCTTTACCATCTGAGCTACAGGGAAGTCCCATTGGACCCTTATTCTAAAAATCTGTCTGGGGACATTCAGCAGTAGCAGTCAACCCACAGTCTGCTTGTATTGTCTCTCATGCTAACGGATTTACCTCTCACCTCCACCTGTTCCAAACCTCTATTCTAGGCTGCACAGGTCAGAAAACCTTTTGTCTTCTATCTCTGGTTTAAGGGAAGAACTCTAACTTTTAGAACAGACGGGGAGCTGAGTTCTCCCACCTCCTGTAATCCTTACTTAGAACTCTAAACCTGGAATCAAGGGGTCTATGAATTTCAGAAAGCCCATGAAATTATCTGTAAAATCTGTGTGTATATTTATTCCCTAGAGAAAACATCTACTCTGATGCTTTCTTGAATTACCCAGGAAGGCCATGATTCAAACAAGAGGTTAAGAGCCCCTGCCCCAGACAAGCTTCTATAGGTTTATGTCCCACTCCATCCTCACTCTGCGTCTAATCTAGCTGTGAGTATCGAATTATTTAAATGGGGAAAGCCTTCATTGTCATTTCTTCATCAACCTACTAAAACCTAGATTCAACCACTCTTTCCTTGACAGCCAAGTTGTCCTCCCAAACAATTCCCCTGGCATTGCCAGCCCTTGTGAGGAATGACCCTCATGTCATGATGAGCTGAGCAGCTCTGGCCTGCAACAGGCCTGGCTGTTGTTTCTTCGACTGTGGTGAGAAAACCAGGCCAAATGTTGGATAGTCCGGTCATTTAACTCATCACCTTTGGCCCAAGACTCAGAACTACAGTGGAAGCTGTTTGGGAAGCTGCTCCTCCTCCTTCACACCTCTTCTCTGACCTCTCCTCCCTGTCCAATTTCCCTCCATCCCCCTGGCTTTCTTCACCAAGTCACCTCTACCTTCCTTTACTTCATTTTCACCTGATTCAAGAGATTGGCATAGCATATTTTAAATGTGAGATTTCTTTTCCCGTCTGATCAGTATATCCATCACTCTAAGTTCTCCATCAAGACAAATGCATACTTGAAAACAAATTATAAATGGGGCACCCATAGGCCATTTTAAGGGATACATATGACAATTAAGACAGTCCACAATGAAAGTTTAGAATAGCTGATAGGAATACCTCAATTTAACCTAGTAAAATTGTAGAGTTAAGGTCAGGGAGAATCCAATAGTGAGAACTTGAAGGGTCCCTATTGTGCGTGCATGCTCAAGTCATGTCCAACTTTGCAACTCCACGGTTCCTCTGTCAATGGGATTCTCCAGGCAAGCACTGGACTGTTGTCACAGTCCAGTATGAGGTTGCCATTTCCTTCTCCAGGGGATCTTCCTGACACAGGGATCAAACCCACATTTCCTGCATCGCCTGCATTGGCAGGTGGATTCTTCACCAGCTGAGCTACCAGGGAAGTCCTTAATTACATTTAATACAAATCTATCTATTCATCTATTTTCAAGCTGGGTTCTCAGTCCATTCATGAGATCCAACCAGCAACTTTTTAATGAGATAGAACAGAACAAAACAGAAAATATCAGAGTACATCACATAGAAAATTAAGTATTGTTTCATGAAACTTTTGTTTCAGTTTTAAATAGATATACCCTGTTTTGTGTATTCTAAAGCTTAAACCTTTTTTCACATTGCAACACTTCTAAAGTCGTGATGCATCTTACAGTTGCTGTCAGCCAGGTTGCAGTTATGACATAATTGTGGAAAAATCTTCTGATGACACTTTCTGGTAAAATCAAGAAACTGCCAGCATCAGTGACTTAGATACATGAATATGGTATGAGCTTATGTGTGTGTGTGCGTTGTTTGATGGGAGAGTGTATACTAAATTACAAAGTGAAATTTATTTCTCACCACAGGTTCATGGAAAATAAAAGCTTGAAAAATAGCATACTAAGCCCTTTCATAAAATTTATATGTGCACTTACTAATACTGATATTCTAATTAGACAGAAGAGCGGTTTCCACCGCTCTTCAGACAACCACCATTACCACTCTCCACCCGTGGTGACTTCTGAGACCTCACCCTACTCGCAGTAACTGAGGTATCTGCCCTTCACAACTTGTGTGACCCCTTCTCTTTTCTCGTCTGAACGAGGAGGATGCTGGAGAAGCTTTCTAACAGCACTTTCATTCTGAGCAGTCCAAGAAGTGTGCAGATACCCGTGCGACTCTTTACATGTCTGTCCTGAGCCCTGTGGGATGTCTCCTTCCCTGCTTCCTTTCTCTCCTGTAGAAGCAGCTTCCCATAAAACCGAGACAGAATGATGTTAAGTATTCCTATAATGTCTGTAACGTTTTAAAAATGTTAAAACATAACGTGGGAATGGCAGTAAGGGTTATACCATTGTGTTTTAACATGTGGCATGTGGAGCTCTCGTTCCTGACTCAGAGCCTTTTTTCCTGCCTCACCATCCTTAGCTTTGTTCCTGGCCATTCCATTTCTTGAATTTACATTTTGGTCTCCATCCTCACATGTGTTCATTCGTGCTGGCCCCTGGGCTGGAGGAGGCCCCATCTGGGCCCCAGTTCTTCTTACCCACATCTGTTCAGCCCGCCTTGTACCATATTATTTGTTTACATGTCAGTCTCCCCTGTTCAACAATGAGAGCCTTGGAGGCAGAGACCTCTCCTTATTTACCTTTGTCTCCCCAGCTACACAGCACTGCCCAGTGTGCTGTGGATGAAGCATAAGTGGGTAAAGGAAAAGAAGTGCTGCATGAGGTCAATTTCCACGCAAGCACAGGCAAACACACACTCAAGCAGACATTCTTCTGAGCAGAAACCACGGCTCAGATTTCTGTGTTCCATGGCACCCAGCCCTGAGACAGGTCCAGCCTTGGAGAACCTAACTGAGCTGCTGGTTCATTCACTGGCCCCACAGACATGATCTGTACCCAAACCCCTGTGCTTCTCTCCAGCCTTTCACTTCCCCAACCGAGGCCAGTATTCTGGCCCGAGCCAAGAGCACTGGGTCCCCCTGCTCCTAGTCTTGCTAGCAGCAGCCCCTGGGGAGGGGCTGAGTGACAGAGGGAGTTATTTCAGGACCCACAACCAAGAAGGAAGCAATCAGCTTCTTCCTGTCCCTGGTGAGAGGAAGCTGTGCCTTCCAGGTGTGGGAGGGAGGAGCCCCACGAGTGCGGGGCTATGCAGGAATGAGTGAGGCCCACGTCCCTACCTCTCACACCCTGAACAGCTGGTTTAAAGCAACATGATTGGTGACTTCCAGGCCCTGGATGTCTCTGGAGAGCACAGGTGATGGAGGAAAACTGTAATAATCACTTTGATATAGGTTTTAATATATCCTCCTATCTCCCTGCATACACTGGGAGAAAGAAATTGAGATCCACAACACCATTGTCAGCCCCAGACCAAGTATTCAGGTGCTGGCGAGTCAAACGTCTCCTCATCTAGAGTTGAATTTCATAGTTACAAAGAATTAAATTTCACTGATATTTGGTAAGTAATAAATGGCTGCATTAGAAATGCAGAGGAAGTGAGCAAAACGGCTTGAATGAGGAGGCAACTTCTGCATGCAGGGAATGGAAATGTTAGTATCGCCTCTGTTGACTTTGGTGCACTTTAATTTTCTTCTCTCATCATATTTAATACAAAACAATGCCCTAAATGAAACACGATAAGGCCTCTAAACTTTTCACCCAATTCTTCCCGAATTTCTATTTAATTCTGGCTGTCTTGATTTAAGCTTCAATAAATACAAATAATTTCTATGAGCTCCATCCCTGGCCTTGGGAGTACGCCTCTTCATAATTAATTTTCTGGCGTTTATCTGTTTTTAATTCACTTTTTGTGTGCTCAGTTGCTCAGTGGTGTCCGACTCTTTGCAGCCCCAAGGACTGTAGCCCACCAGGCTCCTCTGCCCATGGAATTTTCCAGGCTAGGATACCGAAGTGGGGTGCCATTTCCTACTTGGTGGAATCTTCCCGACCCAGGGATTGAACCTGTGTCTCTTGCATCTTCTGCGTCGGCAGGCGGATTCCTTACCACTCTTTAAGTCAACTTTAATGCTCTGGAATTTGGGAAGCCAGTACTTTTTTTTTTTTTTTTACTTATTAAACAATTAAGGATATAGGAAAATGAAAATTACATCATTGGTACATGTTCTCTATGGTGCTAACAGGCTATAGGATTGGGAATTCTTTTTTTTTTTTAATCAGTATTGACTTGCTAATCAGATTCCAAGTTTTACTAGATTTATAGCAGTGATGTCCACTGCCTTCACATTTGCTTCACGAATTCCTCACACTCTGTGTACTCTCGCTGGTACCATTTTAACCAGAAGTAAGAAGTCAAACTAAATCATGGGCCTGGGATATGAGTCCACCTTGTCTCCCTTCCATCCAGCTGACATAGTCTAAATCACCCCTTCCCTGAAGCATGCCTCATCAGCTGTGCACTGCAACACAAAGGGGAAAATGTTTTCCCAACCCAGAAACTCATCAACTTGAACCCTGAAGCATGACATCTGAATACCTTACTGCAAGAGCAGAAGCAGCTCACGACTGCTATACACGATCATTAACAACCTGCTTGCATTTCCAGGGCTGCCTCGGTGGGTTAATATATGCACTATGTATTAAACCATCTGCCACGAAGTCTGACCCAGTCTTTCTCCATGGTGGCCAACTGCAAAGGTTACCTGTGAGTGTTAAGAGGCACAGTATACTATCATTACATTTATCTGTACCAATTCTTTGGTTTTATTATTGGTTCTTTTGTCCTCAACAGAATATCTTTTCAGGCTCTTGTGTCCCATATTTGCATAGCCTAGAGTCTAATGAAAATATATTTAATCCTCTATGTCAACTCTTTTAAAGTTCAGCATTAGCCTTTTATTAAACTCAGGCTAAAGAAGAATGAACTTCACATTTCCTGTGAAGATGGGACAAAACTTGATTATCAGCATATGGTCTCATGTATTTTTGTGCACTTTAGAAACCTGTCTTTAATGCAGCCAAAGATCGTTTTGTTTTGTTTTTAGTCTAGGTAAGGAGCACAACTGAGCTCCCTTCACACATGACCAAGTTCCCCTCTCTGAAGATGCTGAGAGATAGGCCATATCAAGTAGTATGGAAACTGAAACTTTTCATTCTCTTATGCTAGCTCACAGGCTTCCCCGGTGACTCAGAGGTAAAGAATCCGCCTGCAATGCAGGCGATGCAGGTTCAATTTCTGACTGCGGAAGGTCCCCTAGAGAAGGGAATGGCAACCCACTCCAGTATTCTTGCCTGGGAAATCCCATGGATAGAGGAGCCTGGTGGGCTACAGCCCATGGGGTCACAAGAGTCAGACACAACTTAGCAATTAAACCACCACCATCATCATGCTAGCCGACAGCTCAGTGAATGGAATTGCATCTGATGTCAGGTTACTTTATTATATGTTTGTAGAGCAGAGGTTAGCAGGGGGAGGGGGCAAGGGGGATAGAGATATTTTGCAGATATTCCTCTGTGGTGTTTCAAATGAATGCAACTTAGAGAAAAGTAACAAACTTCTCCTCCTTCCTAGACATCTACTCCCAAACAAGCAATCAGTATATTAAGTGACACTACTCCTAATATAAACCCCTGAGATGGAATGCTATTAATTTAACTGTACTCTGAGGAATATCATCCACTCCCTACCTAGGTTCTTAATCCAAGACTAGGCTTTATTCCTTGCCTTTGGTTATTTATTTTCCTCAAGGGTCCCTTCAGAGGGAGTCAGCCAAACTCTAAGTGAACTACTTAGATTTTTGAAAATCCAAACTTACCTGACATTTTGCAAGGCTATATTTGGTCGTGTGTGTGTGTGTGTGTGTGTGTTATCACTAGTGGTGTCCGACTCTTTGTGACCCCATGGGCTGTAGCCAGCCAGGTTCCTCTGGGCATGGTATTCTCCAGGCAAGAATACTGGAGTGGGTAGCCGTTGCCTTCTCCAGGGCATCTTCCCCACCCAGGGATCGAACCAGGGAGTCCCAGATTGAAGGCGGATTCTTTACCATCTGAGCCAGCAGGGAAGCCACTTGGTCCTTTTTAGTTAGGTTTATATTGAATGTTAACCCGAAACACAAGTACTATATTCTTTCCTCTGGGGAGGTTTCTCAAACGGTAACCCTATAAACTCTGTATTGTTCTGTGATTCTTCAGAATCTGACTTCTCTCAAAATTATAACAGAAGATCAGCAACCTAAAGTCTGGGGACTTTCTGTGTATGCGTGTGTACGCCCCTGCACTGCACGTGCAAGGAACGCACTGCACGACTGCACCCTTAAGCACTCTGGGGTCCCCAGAGAGGCTGGAGGCCCTCCCATGCAGTGAGTTCCCACTTCTCAGGTATGCTTACAATTTTTAATAGCAACATCGTAATTTATTTCCTTCATGAGCTTTGGACCTTCTGATTTACTGCACGTAAGCTTCTCAAATTTGCCTCAGCTGATTTTTCTTGGAGATTCAACTCACCATTTAAGGTGCATCGAATTCCCTATAAAAATTGCTCTGCAGGACAGGGAGGCCACACCCAACTCTCCACACACTACATCTTTCTCTCACACTGCTTTCTGATGTCCTAGGAGCACAGCTTCTGATACCCTAGGTACTTACACACGTTACATGTTTTTGCCATCTTTGGTTGCTTTTTGAAATGTCATCCATTTGCCCTCTCCATTTCTCACTGGTCTTTAACATGTCTTCTGAGTTTCCTGAGACAGATTTTTCACTTTTCTAAAGGATGCCTTTTTAGTACTAATAAAACTTTCATACTTGTCTGCTTAATCACGCCAGCTTTACTGTCCCTTTTTTACTTTTTTGTTTTTGGCTCAGAGGTATATGAACCATCTGTGCCTCGAAAACAGTTTGCTTAAATAGCCTCCAGGCAGATTTTATGGTTTTTAAGTTTTTTACTTTAACCTTCAGCCTGCTGTTAGCCATTTTCATCACAGTTTTAAAATCAGCCTCTTTTGGAGACGGCTGTCACTATATGTAGTTTTCAGAAGTTACTGGAACTGAAAGGGGGCCACTGACTCCAGCTGAACTGTACTGGGTTTCCATTCACAGTCTCCTGAGGCAGGTGCAGGCATGACGGAGCTTGATAAGGGTCCCCTTCTCTGCCTGGCATCCTGAAGACTGGTGGAGACCCCCTTGATTTAGAATAGCCATGTCCACATCACCCAGTAAGACCCAGGAACATTAAATCTGATTCACCTACCTCCTTTTTATTATTACCACATGTCTATGGCTTTGTCATCCTGATCCTAGCCACTAAATGAAACAAGAGGCTGAAACAAAGAATCCAGAGAAAGGGCGGGGATTCCTCACTTCTCACCACACCACTGTGCCCTGAGAATCGCCCTGTGTTGGCATGCCAGCAGAGGAGCTGCTCTGTTTCCACTTTAACAACTTGTGTAGTCTGGGGAGCTGCGTGTCAATAAGCATTCCTCTTTGTTGGAATATATCATCACCCAAACTTCCTGTCTGCCCTCAACATTAATGTTAATATAGCTCTATGTGCTGTGCTTAGTCACTCAGTCATGTTCGACTCTCTGCGACCCCATGGACTGTAGCCTGCCAGGCACCTCTGTCCATGGGGACTCTCCAGGCAGGAAGATTGGAGTGGGTTGCTGTGCCCTCCTCCAGGGGAATCTTCCCAACCCAGGGATCAAACCCAGGTCTCCTGCATTGCAGGTGGACTCTTTACCATCTGAGCCACCAGGGAAGCCCAACATAGCTCTACGGTTTCTTTCTATAACAAAACCATACCTCTTTCCACACTAAGTGTCATGGGTAGGGGGTGGAAAGGGGTTAGGTTTATTTCCAACCATATCTATCAGACAATAATAACACTATTGCTCTCTTTCAAATCAGCACATTTTTACCCAATCTTTTCTGTTGTCATTGCTGCTTTTCTGATATAGTTGATAACTAAACACACTTGGGTTCTTAGTCTTATCCTTATTTTGATTATTATTTATTTACAAATTGCCTCTACCCACAGGAGTTACGCACTGTCAATATACTCCCTGAAATGAATTAGTACCATGAATGGGCGAACTCTATAGTTATGAGGTTGAGTGAAGGATCAAAGAAGGCAGAGGCCAGCAGGCAAGTCACGCATTTCTAAAGGTTGGTGGGATGAATAAACAAATGGATGAATGAACACACAAACAAATGGATAAATGAGATTATTGTCCTAGGCCATGTTTATTTGTTCAATTGTTCTCTTGCTTGTAGGTAAAATTCCATTCCTTCCAAAAAACTTGAAATGAGCAAAGCAGCAGCAAACTAGGGCCAGGACTGGAAATCATGCTGCTGTGTTCTCAGCCCAGTGAGTTCTTCCTTCCCCGTTTCCCCTACTTAACACCCCTTCAGATCTCTCAGACTTCAATTCAAGCAGTACTTTCTCAGAGAAGCTTCCAGATCTCCCGACTGGTCAAATCTCCCTATGAGAGGCCCTCACAGCACTGCGCCCACACTGTCATAGCTCTTGCCACAGTGGTGATTTCACAACTGCATTCTTATTTAAACAAATCTCTGTCCCCCACTGGATTGTAAGCTTCATGAGGGCAGTAACTAGGTCTTTTATTTATTTATTTATTGGCCACTGTAGTTCCAATGACTAGCACAGTGTCTGGCACATGGTAGCTACTGAACAAATATTTGTTAGATTGATTCATTAATTAACTAATAACTGTGAAAGCTGAAGTCTCCAAGGTCTCTGCTCTTTTGCCCACCTGAACTTGTATTCCGCCTCAGACTAAATCACAATTTGTTTGGACACTCTCCCTTCCCTTCAGTTTAGGAGACTCAGTTTTCAGCCAGAGAGAGAGAAGTTTAAATGTATAGGCAAGCAGGCTAACTCTTGATGGGTAACAGCAGCCTCATCCCATCACCATCTAGTCCCAGGCATCTGACTCCCCACATCCAATATGGGCCATGGCCAACATCTCCCAGGCCACTACACTGATGAAGCCACATGCTGGGTTATCTGCTGTTCTAACTGCACCCTTGTTCCTCTTCCTAAATGAGTATATCTAACAGCTAACTACAGTCCCTTTGTCTTAGCTTTGTGCAATCTCGTGTTCCATAGACTCCAAAAAGAATCAAAAGAGTCAGCACTTTGGTCCTGGCACTAAAACCAACATTCTAATTATCGGGTTTGTCAAAGCAGCTGGTCCTGGAGAGATGAGGTAGTGCATCTAAAGGCCCTTTGATGAATGTTAACCACATTTTTATCTTTCAGTCCACACACGGGTTTCAGAGTCCTTCCACATGACAAAAGTTGATGGGCATGACATGGTTGTTGTGTAAAGAATTCAACATCATGAGATCACTTCTCCTTCTCTCTCATGGACATTTGCTGGCACATATCATCAGCCATCACACTGACCTCATCCCTCTTTAAAAAGTGTCCAGATTTTCATTCTGGTAGCTACCCTTCCCCCATGCAGCTTCCCTTGGGCTTTAGAGGAAAATGAGCCCAACTCCATTGTCAGAAGGAAATCATCACTGGCTCAAGCTAATTCAAATATCCATTGCTCTGGTCACAGTCCCAAATTCAGGCCTAAGCATGTGACTTCAGCACAGACAATGAGTGTGAATTTCAACATTCTTGCTCAGAACACTAGGCCATACGCATTCTGTCTTCTATTGGATGTGAACGAAGAGACATCTATCCCTGATTGCTGTTATTAGCCATTCCATGGTCCTGAGGAGCTTGCCTTGGAATATGGTCAACACTCTATCCAGAAGAATATAGAAGTGGGAAGAAATGAGACCATGATAAGACCATTGCACTGCAGGATCAACCTACCCTGAAGTATACTCTAGCTTAGGACTCTACAGTTCCATCAGATAAAAGAAGCTTTTTATTTCTTAAATCAGTTTGAGTTGGGTCTTCTGCTACTTGCATTAAAAAATTCTGAAGTGAAGTGAAGTGAAGTGAAGTCGCTCAGTCGTGCCCAACTCTTTGCGACCCCATGGATAGTAGCCTGCACCAAGCTCCTCCATCCATGGGATTTTCAAGGCAAGAAGTACTGGAGTGGGTTGCCATTTCCTTCTCCAGGGAATCTTCCCAACCCAGGGATCGAACTCAGGTCTCTCACATTGTAGACCGATGCTTTACCGTCTGAGCCACCAGGGAAGTCCTACACCCTAAAAGTATGCAGTCACCAAATTCAGTCTACTCTTAAAATAAATTGGGCTTCCCTGGTGGCTCAGATGGTAAAGAATCTGCCTGCAATGCAGATTCTGCAATGCAGGGATCAGGTTTGATCCCTGGGTTGGGAAGATCCCCTGGAGAAGGGAATGGCAACCCACTCCAGTATTCTTGCCTGGAGAATCCCATGGACAGAGGAGCCTGGAGGGCTACAGTCCATGGGGTCACAAAGAGTTGGACACGACTGAGTGACTAACACACTTAAAATAAACTTTAAATAATTTTTATTTAAATAAAGTTTAAATAATTTGATCCAAAGATGGTCCCTTCAAAGTTTCCACCTCCTTTTCATCATGCTTCTTTGAGGGGTAGAGCTTGAGAAGGCCTGTATATGTTATATGTCTCCCAGGACAAGACTTGAGTTCCATATGGCACTTGAGCTTGCCTCCTGAGGCCTTAACCTCCCCATTAGGTTGGGAGCAAGCCTTGTCAACTGCATAGAAAGAAAACTGCTGTGTCAGATCATTTAACCAACAACATCCATCCTTCATTCATTTCTTCCCACAGTGTGCCCCAAAAAAAAGAACAAATGAAAAAGAAACCTAAATTGGTTCAACACACTTTTGCTACTGGGAAATGTTTCATAACTACGAATGAATAATTCAGTGAATATGATATTTTAAATTTTCTATTGCCAGACACACCCAACTTTGATGGGAATGCTGTTGCCTTTCTTACTCTCAAAATCCCCTTTGCCTCCAGGATCTTAAATCTATTACTTCCTTGATATAGAAATCCAATCAACAACAAAAATCAGATGTCACACACCCTATTCAATACCTTCCAATAGCTGCCATCATACTTAGAATAAAATCCAAACTATTACCTCTCCACCCTACATGATCTGGCCACTAACCACCTTGATCATTCAACTGCAGACACAATGGCCTTCTTGCTATTGCTCAAAAATGCCAAAACTGTTCCTGCCTGACCGCTGCCTTTCACTCGCTCCCTCTCTGGAGCCCTCTGCTATAAATGCTTCACATGACTACTCCATCACTTCATTTTGTCCCTACCCACATTTCACCTCCTCAGAGATAACTTTTGTGACCATGATGTACAAAATAGCACCTCACCACTATCCATCCCCTCACCCTACATTTTCTTCATAGCATATATCACTACCTGAAATTGTGTTCAATACATACATATTTTTAACTTGTATATTATCTATCTCCCTTCAAGAATGGACTGTAAGTCCCTTTAAGGCAGGGATTTTTCTCTTGTTCAATGATGTAGCCACTAAGCCTAAAATAGTACCCAGTACATTATAGGAGCTCAATATACTTTTCATTTTACCTTCTAAAAATGAATGGATGAATAAGTAACAAGGTTTTTTTCCTTAAGCTTGGCCAAAAACAAACAAAAGAGCAGCAGAGAGGCACTTGCCTCTGGTTGGACAAATCCCCCTTGTTTTTACCTTTTGCCCAGCTTTATTTCACCGGCTCCTGGATCTCTGTATCTCTAAAGCATTTGACACCAACAACTTAAATTGCTCCCACTTATGAAACAGGCAATCCCACAGATGATCACAGGAAGTATCAGGGCCTTCAAAGGCTCTTATAGCAAAGAATTGGATGTACAGTCACAGAACTGCTTGCCACATTATAAATAATATGCAACCTTTCTATCAAAACAGAATACAAGATAACATATTATTTATTGGATCCATATAGAAATCACCAATTTATCTTGTGATATTCGCCTGTGAAGAAGACTAGCAGTCTTTATACCTCAAAATTCCTATTACCCATTGAACCCCCCAAATATACTTATTGGGGTAGGAGCCTGCATTAAGAGAGCAGACTCTCTTAAACTCAGTTTAAGTTTTTGTGACAAAAATTGGATGCAAAATCTTTCATTTGTCATAAAATCTACTATCTCTGTGGGAGAAAAATAATCATTCCAAAGTTGTTTTCTCACAATCAAAAGTGATTAAATACTTTCAAATACCTTTCAGCATATTTAAGAAGGAATTCTCCTACATGCATCCAAAACTCTCTCACAGATCAGTATGTTTCCAGAGCACATTTGAAAAAAAACGCACATCTACTAACTATATTTTCTTCTATTAGAAGATGAGTTAAGCAGGAAATACATTAAATACATTACTATCTGAATTTATAATAGAAGAGGTTAACCCTTAACCATAGCAAACTAATGAGGAATATTTTACCTTAGAAGGATTAATCAGGGCTCTTAACACTGTGCAATTTGACATTTTGAGGACTTAATCAAGAATGAATTTTATTCACCTATTTACTTTTCATCACAGGGATGCCTTTCAAAGCCACCACGTGTTAGAATAAATATAATTCTTGAGCTTAATCATTCTGCCTTAAGAAAAATTTATTTTAAATAATATCTCATAGCTTTTAAAAACAGTTCTCACAGAAGTAGCACTATTACACTTATGTCATCTCCAGGCCAAATTCAGCTCAAACACTCAGAAAAGATCAATACAGATGTGGTGAGCTCCAGAGCCTTGACCTGACTAACACTCTGTTAGCCAGGAGACCACAACACAAATTCCGGGAGGTTGTGATTATCAGACACTGGCTTCTATCTATAGCCATTGATTATCTCCATCTTTGCTAAAGACTACAGGAGTTTCATTTAACTAGAGTGCTCAGTAAATTGCAGCAGAGTTCAAGCATCTTTTATGGATTCATTAAACCATTGATCTGCCTTCCAGAGCTTGTAGTAGGCCCCTGCTCTGGCCCACAGCCTGTGTTTACAGAGAATACAACAGACTGGCATTTGTAACCTCCAAGGGCAGCCTGTCAGGAGACATTAGACTTTACTGTGTGCATGGCCACCCTAAGAGTGGATAGCAACCTAGGGAATTTCCCATTCTCAGTCTGAGCTGCTGGGGCAGAAATTAAGTGGCCCTCTGCTGCAAGATTTTCTTTACTCTATCCTAATCTGTGAGAATAAGAACAAAGAGCAGAGAGCCCAAGGAACAAAAAATTGCACGTGGCTTGCCCAGTTCATACTTTTGCTTATGTGTACAAAAGCTATCCAGAGGTACTGAGATGGGAGAGAAATAAAAATAACCACGGGTGTGCCTATAGTTTGCATCTCCTGCATATGGCCCTCTTGGGCATACTAGGTTTTATGACCAGACATTGCAAAAGTGTATGAGAGAAATTCTGGACTCAAACTACTATCTTAAAATATCTCAAAGCAAGCCACCTGGCCTGTCTTATGCATGCACTTATTTAGACAGTTAACGTTTTTAACGAAGCATTTGAATTTACAGAGCATAACTACAATCCTAGGAAAATGCACAATCATCTCTCTTGGTTTCTCCAGACAGTGCACTAAGCACTCTTAGAAACTTCTCCCCTCCTAGTCGTTACTAGTACAGTTGCATGACACCTTCCTTTTAAAATCAGCACAAAGACTAACTCTGAGCTGCATGGAGCTGACGACTGGAGAAGGACAAGAAAATGAGCCATTTCTTCAAAAGCTCATTCTTCAGATACACCTAAACACTGTTAGCAGCAAGGTGAGAAAGTTGACGATGTGAGTGACTGGATCAATAAGGAGAACGCAGGTCCCAAATAACTAAACCCTTCCTAATCATTTGTTTCCCTGAACTGCCCACTAACCAAACAGACACCGGACGAGGAACTCAGAGCACAAACATTCATCACTGTGCAGCCGCAGCCACCGGAGCACAGTGCAGCTGATGCAATCTGACACTGTGGTTAATGTGAAAAGGGAGTGTGCCTTTGAGATGGATTGGATAATTACCGGCAGTTCAGATGAGAAAAACTTGATTTAAGTGTAAAGCATTAGCTATCACCAGAAGGATGGCCAGAGACTGTCTGAAAATTAACATTCAAGCATCTATGTCAGTAACCCTGTGTATCAGTCTCTGGGTGACGGGATTTGAATCTATGGAAAGTAGCCCCTCTTCCTTCTGCTCATTGAAAAGAAACACTGAATAAAGTATTGGTGCTTGAAGCTATTTTGGAGTTTTAATCATCTTTTCATATTTAATCTAAAATATCTAATATTATTCAGAAGCTGACATCTATTCTGGGTAATAGTTTAAAATTATTTCTGTTTCCCCACAATATCCCAACATGTAGCCCATTCAAAACTATGGGACATGGTTGCTATTCCTTTCTTTCAGTACATGGTTGTGATCCCTTTTTCTTTTGCTTGCCCCATTCTCTTTGTGTTCTGGGGGTCCCTTGAGTTCAGTGTCTCTCAAGTAGTGTTCAAGTGTTCTGATAAACTCAAGATCGCATGCCTCTCCCCCAAGCTTCTGATTGATGGCTTCCTAGGGCACTGGATCCTACCTGGCCTGCAGAAGCTCTGCCCTCAGACTCTTTCTGTCCCTCCTCAAGGGTCCAGGCATCACTTTAACCTGATTTGCTTCTTATTTCTCTGGCCAGAATTCTTTTGCTCTACCCCTGCCCTGAATGTGTTTCAAAGGACTAACACAGTTCCTCTCCTCTGCTGGTGTTTTTTTCACGGGTTCTTATTTGCAGAATTTCATCAATATTCCATCCCATATTTCAAAATACTAGAGAACAAGAAAACAGGTGGGTTTGTTATTCTTTCCCCCAAAGCTTCCTGAGGACACCTTTGTTTGCTGTAACTGAAAAGGGACTAACTGCCTCGGAGCCTGTGGGTTAAAGTCCTGGGAGGCAGCGGCCACTCTATAGGCAGGCAGTGGGCAGGCTCGCAGCACAGTTCGAAGACAATGAAGAACCAAAGCAGACATTCTTCAGGCCAGAGTGCAGCTATATAGTCATAGAGTCTCAACCCCATAAAAACATTGGCACCAAAAAAAAATGGCACCCCATAAAAACACGGTGAATCTACAGGAAGAAATCTGGTGCTCCCTAAGAATTCTGTCAATGAAGAATATTTGCAAACAACTGGCAAAAGCAAGTCCGTGGCCTAAGCTTCAGGCAACTGGGACATTAATTACAGGTAATTTAATGTCCTTCCCTAAACCTTCATGAATGATAGCCATTTTGCAAATTAAATCTTGCAGGTGTTTAAATGAAAAAAAGTAGACAGGTTAATCACTAGATTAACAAGGCAATTGTTACACATTTCTTCTGCACTACTAGGTTCTATAGTGAGGTCTGAAACTGAGAATCTTCCCCAGGATATATTCAAGTTTAATAAACAGCCCAATAGTCTAAACAAAATGTAACTCCAAATACTATGATGATACATGCTGTGTATCCAGCAATATAGCTTGAAAGTAAAGGAAATGCTTATTATACAATATTCTCCTCACTGAATATTTGTTATTATTACCATGATTGTTATGAAGATCTTATTGATATCATCTGCAAATGTTGTTTCTGTCTATATAACCTTTTTATTTTTAATTCATCTTTATCTCTTATCTACATAGATATTTTCCCACTATAGTCTGTGGAAGAACAGCAATGTTGTGATACTGAAGACGTATTTCCATCTATTCTTATCTCAAATTACAGAACAATTAGAACAAAAAGCAAAACTTCGGTGCTATTAGGAATTTGTGTCTATTACTAAAGTATCAGTGAGACCCCTATAAATTTGGTATCTGAACAAGGAAAGAAAACCTCCTTACGTTGCCTGTGTTAGCCTTTTGTCTTGAATTTTGATTTCTTGCTTGATTTGTAGACATCAGTTTAGACAACAGGATATTTCCCATGCAGAAGGAAAAAGATCAAACACAGGATATTTGGAAAAGACTACTATTTGTGGTCTTGTTTGTTACTCTTGTTTTAAGTGGGATAATGGTTACAAGGCATCACTCCCTTAGGAAAGAATATTTTTAAGTGTCTGTTATTGTGCAAAGTAAAACTGGTATTAGTTGGACTAAACACTTCAGCATCTCTTACAAAACCACTAAGGAGTATACGACTTTCCAACTCCTAGGGAAAACACTAGGCTAGAAATGTTCTCAAGTTCTTCTCTACTTGTGGCCTCAAGAAGGGGCTGGGAAAAGAATGAGCTATTAGTTCCCTGAAAAGTCTGCAGTGCATCAAGTAATGAGATTGACATCCCATTGTTCGGCTGATGCCCACAGACTACAAAAGTATTTGTCTTACCCATTGTTTCAAACATTTTGGAGTCAGCAGTCGAGCCTGTTGGGGATAAGGATTCTATGAAATATGATTATGAATCAACACCATACACTTCCTAGAGCCAACATCCTGAAATGTGTAAGCTGGTAGTTGGGCTCCTTAAATGAATACAGCTGTGACTCACAGTTCTAGCAGAAGCATTCCGAAGAAAGCCTACATACTTACAGCAATCCAAATTACTCTTCAAATTGAATTTTAAGTTGGTTTAAAATTATAACCTACATGCCACAAAGGGTTAACTTGGCTTCCTTCCATCCCCCCTTACTTCACAGCACCAGGGTTTGGAAGAGAGGGATGTGTCATTCTTAACCTATTCCATCAAACAAACACAGAGACCCCAGCAGAAAGGAGGTTTGAGAAGCAAATGAAATTTAAAGAGCCAATTTTCAGCGGGCCTTCATTCTGAGAGTTGGGCTATTTTTGTCCTTGTTTTTTAGCAGAAAATCAGTTCCTGCCTTTATACCCAAGCATTTGTGAAGAGGATGGCAGGGGAAGCACAGGCACAGCTGTCCAATTTACATTCACAAATGCAGGTGTTGCTCAGACACAAAACAGAGGTCAGCTGAATACTGCTCCTAATTAGCTACCTTTTCTACCAGGATTTTTCTTTGTAAAGTTATGCATGCAATTTGGGTTCAACTTAGAGACCATTTTTAGATCCCAGCATGCTATCTACCAAGAAGTGGGCTGTCATTATAAAGCACAATTTACAACATAGTTAATTTTACATGTTTTTTTAGATTCTACATTATACCTAAGGCAAAATTCTGTTCTGCATACACATTATTCACTCTGTTTTCCATCCACTTCTCAGTATTTAAAAGTGTAGAATTTAGCCAGAAAATCTTTTATGTAGGAATGGGAGGAATTCTGCCCTCTAAGATTAAGCAGTCCACAATCTTAATAATGAGGACTAAAGACTTTGTTAAATGATACAAGAACAGAAGTAGCTATTTGCTATTGTCTTCAGTGAGGAACACCCTGGGGCTTAGTACGGCAGTTCTTAGAAATGGCAGGATGGAGACTGGTATCTAATACAATCCATTAGGAAACCCAAGCCCTAAATGAAATGACCACAAAATCCTATCAGTTAACAGAAATGCAGCAGCTGTACATGTTTATTGTAATACAATAGGATATTGTTGCAGAGATAACACTCTTGAAATTAAAAAAAAAAAGAATCTAGCAAGCGATGTGACCAGTTTATTTCTCTATCTGAAAAACGATACCGTCTAGTGGGGCAGAGGTTTGGAATACATAAATAAGCATGAAGATTGCAGAAATGACAGGTATTGTATGTACACTAATGGGCTGGGGGGGTCAGCCCTCAAAGTCACTGGCTAAACGTCAAGTCACTGCCGCTCCCAGGTTTTACAGGATATTCAAAGAACTACCCCAATAACTACTTGCAGGAAGTGAAGAGTAATGGTCTTTCTCCCTTTGCTGATTTTACCTACTAAGTATTCCAAATACTCTTATCTTGGCTCCCAGTTATCCATTTTTCAAAACTGTATGCTATGGAATTTTAAATTCAGTTTGACCTTAAACTTTATAATTATAAATATGTATATCTTATATATATGATATGTATTATATGGACTTTTTTTTCATATTGAATCAGATACCTTTTATCAAAGGCTTAAAAAGTTGGATCACTGTGCAAAGTGCAACATGTATTACCAGGATTGTGACAAATTTATCTTGCCTGATTTTATTCACTACAGGCAGTCCATCAAGATTCAGACCCATAACCCTTTGGAATAATAGAAAGACAAAACCCCTGTTCTATAGCCATCTTCTGGGATGGAATGCAAAGTATTTTGTTGTGGTAAGTACGGCTTTGAAGATGAAAGCTCTGGGCCCACTCTTGTGATTGTTACCCCAGTGCTCAGCATTCAAAACGGGAGCCTCAGGGTCTCAGAGATCATTTTAATCCCCAAATATTAAAACAAAACGTGTCTCCCATGCGTTGTTCCAACCACCCTCCTCTAAAGCCTCACCAGCCCCTCCCGTGAGGCCCCTCCCAGGGGAAAGTGAACTGTTGACTGTCCCAAAAGAATTCCAATTTCCTTACTTGTCTCCCTGTTCCAGTGAAGATTATGAGACTAATTCTTAGAGACTGCTACTAAAATTCCACCTCGCTGAATTCTGCAGCCTAATTCTTTTGGCATTATGCTTTTTGGCCGAATGATGTGACCCAAATTTGAAGGAGATAATTTGCTGCAACAGTGCTTCTTGCAATGCAGTGAGCCCCAAATTAGCATTTCAGGATTGCAAATATCAGACTTAAAAAAACAGTAACTGTTTGCTTCAAAGAAGGACAGATTTTGACATTGTTTAATGGAAATGCTTAGCAAAATGTGGACGATTTTATGAATTAAGGAAGATTTGCAGATCAATGGAAAATCAAGAACTAGCAATTGACTTCAATTATTAGTGGCAGAATGCAATAGCGGTTCTTAAAAGATCAGGAAATTAACTGAGTGTGTATGTTGATTGTAAAAACATCATGCATTCCACTTCCCATCAATGGTGGCTAACGCTATTCTAAAAGGACACTTTCAGATCTGAGATGTCTTAAGGCAAAACAAAAAAAGAAACCATAACCATGGCTGTTCCTGTGTTCACCCACCATGCTTCTCACAAACACTTCGCTGTGTGAGCTAGGTTGGTTCATATATTCATTATTTCATCTTCTCTCAATATCAATCAATTTTAATGTAAGGTGTCAAGAAAAACTTGACTTTTTCCTGATTAGAATTTGTGGGTCGGATTTTGGAAAGAGCCAGAGCAACATTCACCTTGCAAACAAGTATAAAGCTGAGCGGACTAAAGGCTTTCTGGCCATGCTTCTGTGGCTAGTTTTTCAGCCTCGACAGGAAATTCCTACCACTTCTCTTTCACAGACCCTCGTCTAGTACTCTACCGCCAGAGAGACTGTCACTTAGGGTACCGGCTGCGACCACTGCGTCTTCATCAGATTCATTCACCCTCTCAGAATTCAAACACCAAGACAAGAGAAATTGAAGGACAGGTTACACATTAGAAGGGGGCTCTTTAATCCAGAAGGTTAAGTATGACAGAGAAAGAGAACAGACAAAACAGAAAGAATCAAAGTACGGGGTGCGCAGTGAATTCAGCTAGAAGCTAAGAGGCGCATGCGCACGGGGCGGTGAGGCCTGCATGGGCCGCCTCTCTCTACGGTGCTCTTACCTTATTTCTCTTGAAGTAGGCTCGTCGGCAGGCGGCAAAGCACTTCTCGCTGCAGAAGCTTTTCACCTCACTTCCCATACTCAGGGAATAGCGCTTGATTCCCACTTTCTGGCACCAGGCACACATTATTTGTACATTTGACACATCATCTTCTATAATAAAAGTATAAGAAAAATGTTCATATCAGAAGCAAACATCCCTTCAAACTTAGACACACCCTGAACCTCAGAGAATTACTTGAGGTCTGATCTTAATTTCAGTACCTCACCACTTTCTGACCTAGGAAAATAGGCAGCTCTTGGTGGAAAGACTTACTGCTTTTCTCTCTCTCGTTTTTCTTTCTTTTTTTGGTTGGCTCCTATGTTTCCAAAAGACATCATTTATTTAAAAACCAAAGCATGACTGCAGAGCCATGAGGGTTCCCAGGGCTTCTTGTCCTGGTACAAATGCTTATTCTGCCTAGTTAAACCAGGCTCTGTACTAATGAAGCTTGGAAAGTGACTCCTTTCTTCAAGGGTACTGCTGACAGCCTACAAGATCCATATTGAGTGGGTTGCCCAGTGCTAACCTACAAAAGTGATGTCCCCATGTGAATTGGGACAGTCAGGAGCCAGGCTCAATCTTGCTGTGTTCCCAATTACTGTTACGTGAAAGGGGGTGTTGTTGACTCTTGCAATATAATGATTTCCAGGTGATATAGGGTCAGTCAAAGAAAGGAAAGGTGTGAGTGGCCAGGTTCTCCGGAAGGAAGGCAGTATCCCAGCTCACTCAGCAGTCTGCTATGAGACAGCCTTCCCTCACGGCTATCCTTGGGGAGGCGCAGGACTGATTCAAATTCCCCTCCAGGTGATGTGGTTCATGGTCCTTGGATGGAGGATTGGTAATGGGGGGTGTCAGCCATGAGGCCTGAGGTCACTCAGCTGCCCAGATCATTCTCAGCCACTGGTGGTCCTAGTAGCTTCTGTAGAACCTGCTACCCATGTCGTGGGAACACTTAGATTAATGTTAGGTGGTAGACAGATATTTTCAATATTTTAACTACTGTATTTCTTGTCCTTTGTAAGAGAAAAAAAACAAATTTAACTGGCACAACAAGCTCAGAATATCACAAATATTATTGCTTAAGACAAACAAAGGCTTTTAAAGTGAGTCACTTAATAAAATATATTTTGAGTAAATCATAGTGCAGGTGATAAGATGCTGTAACAAAATGTGATGGTGATACTCAAATGACTGGAGTCAGGGAAACACTGGAGTATTTACACAGAAAATAGGAGACGATTTCTTAGTGGAAATCTAAGGAATATTTCCTTGCTACCTCCTAGGGGGTTCTCACTGTATCTTACGTTTCCATGGTCATCCCAATTGACCGTGTGTGTGTGTGTATGACTGATTGCCACTATTAGCCATACGTCTTCCTCCTTTATGGATTTTTTTTGTACTAACCAAACTCATGCTCCAGACATGGGTGGCAATCATAAAATCCCCAACAAGCTCTGGTATAGTATTGTCTGATTTCCGAATAAAATCCCCCAAAGACTAATTGCTAAGCAAGGCCTGGTTCATGAGTTGTTGACATATTCATGGTTCATAGAGCCTGTCATGCAATCATTCCATTTCCAGTGGAAAAGATTTGGTTTGAGGCAGTATGGTCATCAGCCTGCAAAATTAGAAGCAAACTAATTTGTAGTGCAGTGATATGGCTTCCCCCCGCCCCACCCCCTGCCAAGTGTCATCACTCAGAACTCTGGATAGCATTTTGTTTACCTTAATGGAATAAGTATTGTCATTTTAACGATCATTTTTATTTCACAAATTACATGTTGTAATTGATTGTTAATTATCAAATGAGACACTATAAAAAAAGAACCTCTGATGTTAATCAAACATATTTGATAAAATAACTTCCTTTAAATGGAGTCATAACATGAATTCAAATGTCATGCAATGACTATTTAATAATGTATTCTATTCAAAGAAAGCTTTATTTATATTTTGTATGATTACTAATATGGCACCTGTCTACAGACGTTTTACATGGTATGAAAAATTAACAAGACTCTATAATTTACCTTAGAGTATGGTGTTTTAAAATTAGATTAGAAAGAGTATATGTAGAAAATAATCATCTATCATTACTAAACTAACTAGCACTAATAGTTTCTATTTTTCCAGTTAGCTACTTTAAAATCTTAAATTCCTGAAAAAAAGATGATACAGCAGAATTCTCACAAATGATCCACTGGCAAAAAGCTTGATTCTGGTGAAATAAGGGAAAAAAGATTTTACGGGGGAAATTATTTGGCCTCAAAGTTCAATGAGGAGACCCCACTTCCTCGGGAGCCACTTTAGAACATGCATTAGGTTTCCCCTTGCGGTTTCTTCCTTTAAATAGTCTGATTTGGAGGGATGTGGGGGAAGTAAGTGTTTTAGTCCTAGATCTTTAACTATCATAGGCTAAAAGCAAGATGACAGAGGGTAAAGAGCAAAGCTATAAGAAGGCTGGGCAGCTGGCCTGAATCCTGGCCTGACCTGAAGGAATGATGCCCAAGGCAAAAAGGCCACTCACAGGTCTGTCTCATATTTACTCCATCATCACCACACAGTCCTACTTGTCTTTTTTAAAGGAGAGGCAAGGATAGTTTTTTACAATAGAGCTAACAAATAAAAAGTATAATTTTAAAGCAAATTATTTTTATAAATAATTTGTACTACAAAGTAACGATAGAGAAAATGAGACAAAAGAAATTGTGCACTTTTGTATCTGGCAGTTGGAAAACTCTTAGAATGGTACTTAGCATCTGTCTTGTTAAATAATTCAGTATTCTCTTCCGTTTTTCATAAAATTGTGTTTCATAAAGGCAAACTCTTTGGAAAACTGCCATCAGATATCTCCTGTTCTGTCACCAAACTGTTATCAACAGCTAATGCTCCAAAGAAGAGTCAGATAAAGGGATTATTCCAAAAGTTCAAGAAAACATTTTCAGATATCTCAGATGTTCTAGTCTTAATAAAAGTCATTTTTATTAATATATTTAAGAAACAAGAAAGAACTTTGGTTATTAAAATTGTCAGCTAAAACTTAGCTGAAAATTCTGCCACCAGACATGAGATGGTACCCCATCTTAAACAGCATGTCCTTACCCCTAGAAAATGAGCTTTTCTTAAGTGCTTAAAGCCAAAATGTATGTGTGCATGCTAAGTCGCTTCAGTCATGTTTGACTCTTTGTGACCCTGTGGATTGTAGCCCACCAGACACCTCTGACCATGGGATTCTCTAGGCAAGAATACTGGAGTGGGTTGCCATGCCCTCCTCTAGGGAATCTTCCCGACCCAGGGATTGAACCCAGGTCTCCTGAGTCTCCTGCATTGGCAGGTGGGTTCTTTAACCAGTAGCATCACCTGGGAAACATTAAAGCCAAAAGAATTGGTTTATTTTAACAATCACATCTTTTTCTAAAAATCTGAAACCCAGGAATTGTGTGCATGCTTTACATTGGCAAAAGAGAACGCCCCAGCCCTTTAGTCTTTTGAACCTTATCTGCTTTAAAATTTTTTAATTTTAAAAATATTTCTTCAAACTAGGAAAACCTGATCTCTTATATCTAGGCTAAAATCTGGGTCATTAGAGACAAGATTAGCCCCCCAAAAATTCTTGTAACAGATTTTTCCTTTATAGCCATTATTAGCCTGTGTATTTTTCATAATGAACAATGCAGCAACAAATGCAAAATACTTACAGCTTTAAATCACATTCCCATAGTGAATAGTTTATATAACATGATAAATTCTTCATATGATAATATCACATAAATATGCATCAGTCCAAACCAGCATGTTTCAATTAATCATGAAAAGTTTGTACCACCTCTTTAGGATTTAATTAAGCAAAATGTTTAGGGCATATTCTTTCCAATCTAATGTTCAAAGAGCTATAGAACATTATTCTACTTTATATCCCAGAAGGAGAAATCTAAATTAATTACTCTGAGATAAAATCAAAATTGTATTTATTTATCACAAGGCAGAGAAGTATGAAGTCAAGCATTTCTGGAATGCCTTGCTGAAGTTGAAAAATTACTTATCTGGGGACTTAAAAATAAGGATGGCCTTGGTCAATGCCATTCTAGAGGCATTTTAATTGGTTATGAACATGCATACTAGCTTACCCGACCAGAGCACAAAGCAAATCAGGAGGGCCTTAATGGACTCCAAGTGATTCACCACCCTTTTGTAACTTTCATGGGAATCTAAGACTGAGAAAACAAATCTAAAAGTATCTGCTGGTGCTGTTTCTCTCCTCCAACAGTTCCTAGAATGCATATGTCCAGATAATCATTTCAAGACTTGAATTATGTTTGAAACAAGCTGGAAGACAGCTTGAAGTGATTCTTGCGTGTTTTCCACACTATGAAACGAAAGCACAGGTAACATTCAAACTATTTGCTGGAGAAGTTACACTTAAGAACAGAATAAATACATGGCCTGGAAAGCAGGCAAGAAACTAAGATTAAAGTTTGCTTTCTTTGAAGCCCTTCTTGGAATAACTGAATTTCAAGAACCTTAAGGCAATCTAATTTAAAAGTCTCTAGAGTCCTACAGAAGCTCCTGTACAATTCCTTGTGTTCTAGAAATAAACATAAGGGAGACCAAGAGAAAATCTGGACCACTGAACCAAAAGGAAGATAATTATGGCTAGTAATTATTTCATATTTAATAGGTGCCAGGCACAGTGCAAAGTTCTTTAAATCCATCATTTAATCTTAATCACAGCTACCACCCCCCAGGCAGGTAGGTACCAACAGTATCCCCATTATGCAGATGTGGAAAGTGAGGTTTAGAAGCCAAGTAGTTTGCTCCAAATCATACAGTCATTACACACCAAAGCCAAGATGAAAACTGGGGCATCTGACTCCAGGGCCCAAGCTCTTGATTACTACACCTTAGAGACCACAGTCTTTCTAAATGGGTGAGATTATACACCATCCACACAGACAACCTTGCAAGAAAAAGACTAAAAGCTGTCACAGATTCTGCTACTTGCACAGCACACTGCTCCATAACACTGCTGCTGCTAAGTCACTTCAGTCGTGTCCGACTCTGTGCGACCCCATAGGCGGCAGGCCACCAGGCTCCCCCGTCCCTGGGATTCTCCAGGCAAGAACACTGGAGTGGGTTGCCATTTCCTTCTCCAATGCATGAAAGTGAAAAGTGAAAGTGAAGTCGCTCAGTCGTGTCCAACTCTTCTCGACCCCATGGACTGCAGCCCACCAGGCTCCTCTGTCCATGGGATTCTCCAGGCAAGAGTACTGGAGTGGGGTGCCATTGCCCTCTCCATAACACACTAATAGACAAAACAGAATCAGAAAGGTCAAAATGTCTTTGAGGAGGCAGCTGAAGTGTTAATCAGTATTTGTTGGTCGATTTTAAGAAACAAGTTAAAGGCCCACAGTGCAAGCCTATGCTTCTTTATGACTATGCGACTTGGATTTGCTGCAAACATTCTGTCTGCACCCTCAAGGGCCACTTGAACATTAAATGATGAGACAGAACCAATATACTTGGGTCTCATGAAGCAGTCATTCTACTCATAGGCAAGCAATACTTTTCTCAGCTTTTTCTTTTGTAAGGAGGGGGATCAGGAGCAGGACATGGATAAGACTGACTTTCCATGTGGGTGAAGTAGGGAACAGCTTATACATGTGTAACTTTGAAGATTCCAATAAGAATATTCTAGCTTCAAAAATTATCCTTACCTACTCACAGAAGTCCAATTCTACCATTATGGAGTAATTTCCTGGGCTAAATATTTCTTATATTTCATTAAAACATGAATTCCCTGAAAGCAGTAAGGCTCAATACATATTTATCTATAATGATTTATGCTTTAAAATGAGTGATTCTTTCGGAAGAACAAGTTTTCACAGAGAATGGAGAGAAGAGCTAAGAAGAGAGCTCCATGAGAAAAAAGGAGGGCAGAGATGGGAGAAGCTAAGGGCACAAGAAGCCTCTGCTCACTACTTGGCTAATGTTTAGCCCTGGGCATAGAGGTAGAGCTAGCTGAGGACCAAGAAGTGAAGGCAGAGTGGCCAAAGCCTACTGTCTGATCATACTGCAGCATAATGTCAAATATTTTCAGAATGACTGTTAGATGTGAATTTAAAGCACAGGAGAAGCTGAAGGAGGTGGGAAGAATGGCATATAGCTAGGGATCTCCAGAAAAGAAAAGCAACAGGCAGATCCACTTATTACAGCTCAAGGGGGTGACTGTTTTTAAGCAAATGAGGTAACAGATACCTACTCCTTTGCAAACTTAAGTCGCTATTATTTGAAAGACAGTATGATAAAGTGTGGAGAGACGGAGACAGAGAACACAGGTGAAAGTACTAATACTGCCCCTTCCAGTTGTGTGACATGGGCAAGTCACTCAAGGAATAGTAATACCCACCTTAACTCTAGCTGCGGTGAGGATCAAATGAGAGAAAGTAGGCACATTCCCCATGTAAATGAGACTTCCTTAAAATTACTGCAATTAGAGCCATAAGCTGGAGAATCCCATGAGCAGAGGAGCCTGGCGGGCTACAGTCCATGAGGTTGCAGGGAGTTGGACACGATTGAGTGACTAAGCACAGCACAGCACAGCACAGCGCCATAAGAAAAGGGTAGGTGACGGCTGTATGCAGTCTGGGAGTCCCAGTGAGTAGGTACCAGCCCCTTCTATCACATCCTTCCCACCCAGTGGATGATATCTATAGACCCAATATCTCTGAATACAAAGAACAACCCAGTAATTGGTTAAATTTCATTAACTCAGACTATTTAAGAATAAAGCCATTTAATAAAAGCTTCACTTACACTTATTCTTTTTAAAAATTAGTTAAATTAATAGTTGACAAGGTGTTGCCAAATATATCACTGTACTGCTAGATATTCTGTAATTAATAGATGGGAATTATTTGTAATTATTACATCAACTATCCATACATGGGTGGATCTTTCTACACACTTGAGAAGTTTGCTCTTTTAAAAAGTATATAGTAACAACTGAAAATGTCTGCCACCTTGGTAACTGAACTATTAAAAATTGCCAAAGAATAGAGTCTGAATTAATAAAATTTTATTGCACTTAATTCTCATTAAAAGGAGAGATGCAATTAAATGATAGTGGTTCCATACAGTTATGATTTTTTATAGTACCTAAAATAACCCCCATTTTTCTTTTGGAAGTAGAATTATCTGAAGTGATTTCAAGATTTAAAATAGTCCACATCCCTTCAAATAGGGTAGCTATTGTTTAGTCGCTAAGTAGTGTCCACCTCTTTTGCAACCCTATGATCTTGTAGACTGCCAGGCTCCTCTGTCCACGGGATTTCCAGGCAGGAATCCTGGCGTGGGTTGCCATTTCCTTCTGCAGGAGATCTTCCCAACCCTGAGATCGAACCCATGTCTCCTGCATTGGCAGACGGTTTCTTTACCACTGAGTCACCTTGGAAGCCTGAATATAGTACTTAACTCCAAAATAAAATTTAAATTGCTATACATAAACTAAAATTTGGTTCCAGTATATAAAAGGAAGGGCTTTTCTGGTGTGGAAGGGCCCTTCTGGACTGCTGTGGTACAGTCCATAGGGTCACAAAGAGCTGGACACAACTGAAGCAACTTAGCACACACACATATAAAAGGAATGAGCACATTATACAAATTATATAATATGTATACAAAGCATTATATACATATTATACAGAATGACAGGAAAAAGATGGAATCATAGAAGCATATATGATAACAGATATAAAGAGCTAGCCAATGGGAATGTGCCGTATGACTCAGGGAACTCAGACTGGGGGTCTGTAATAACCTAGAGGGTTAGGAACAGGTGGGAGGTAGGAGGGAGATTCAAGAGGGAGGGGACATATGTACACCTATGGTTAATTCATGTTGATGTATGATAGAAATCAAACCAATATTGTAAAGCATTCAACTGATTAAAAATAAATAAATATTAACAAGAACTACACAAAAGATTTTTTAAGTTTGCTAAAATATGTACAAAGTACAAAAAGTTAAAAACTAATAAAATTAATTTTAAATTTTCTAATGGAACTTTTCTAGCTAATTTAGAATTACTTATATATATATTTATGGGGATATATATATGACACATAAACATACATATTTGTCAAAGATACGGCTCCAGAATGAATTAAACACTTACATCCAGGTGCAGGTCCCTGCACTAGGTTACTGGTCAAGAATGCTGAGTTGAACAGGACATGACCCTGCTCCCAAGAGAACAGACCCAAGAAGTCTGTGCCTCATAGTCTAAAACAGGAGAATGTGGGAAGAGAGAGTTCAGAAGCCTGTTAAAGCCCAGAGAACACAGCTTGTGAGTTGGGCCTTGAAGAGGGAGAAAGTTCAAGAGAAGGAGGCACAGGACAGAGGACCAGCAGCAGCCAGGGAGTGGCAGACACGCTCAAGGACTGGGAGAAGCCCTGCGGTCTTCTCCTCAGTTTCCACAACTGTACGAAGGGAAAAGTCAGAGATGAGACTGGGACCGCTGGGGCCTGCATGAAGGGTCCCTTAAATATCATCTTGCTCTGGGGTGGAAGGGGCTCCTCCTCATTCCACAGGTAATAAGGAGCTCCCAAATGTTTCTTAAAGGACATGACAGGATCAGAGATGTGCTGAGAAATTCAGAAAGGCTGGACTCTCGTTCCACATCTTAGAAATAGGCAACAGGAGAGCAGGCACCACAACTCGTTCACCTTTGTGTGTTCAGCAACTAGTACATGTCAATGCTGAGAGTATGTTGAGTGAATGCATAAAAGCATGGATGGACGGATGGATGGATGCAGAGGAAAGGAGATGAAGTTCTGAACCTATACAGTAACAGTACAAATGAAAAGGAAGGGATAGACTTAAGAGACTTCAACAATCACAACAATGTAGGAATGTAACTCACCCAAATTCAGAGAATTCATCTCCCTGTGTCTCTAATCAAAGCATATCAGGATGGGGAACACATGTATACCTGTGGCGGATTCATTTTGATATTTGGCAAAACTAATACAATTATGTAAAGTTTAAAAATAAAATTAAAAAAAAAAAAAGCATATCAGAGGAAAAGTCCAAAGAGTTCTTTGTGAAAACTGACTCTGTAGTCAAATTCAAAGTGAATTTGCTTTACTTCCAGTGTCCCTTCCTTACTCATTTTCCCAACATTTGAAGAAAGAAAGTATTAAGAGGAGAGATCCCATAAAGTCCCAAAGTAGTCATTCCCTCTTGCATACCATACTAAACTTGAATTCTTTAACAAGACGCTACTGAGTATACATGCCTGCAGCAGCTTAACATTAAGTTAAATACTTTCACTGATTAGCCAGTGAAGGGACGTCTTCTAAGTCTCTTCGAAAACCTCACCTTCACTTCTCAGTACTCACTGTAGAAAGTCTGTCTTTCCTATGTACCCACCCTAAGAAGGGGGAATAAGAAAGGAAGAGGGTAGAACTTAAGAGGTAAAAAAAAAACAACAACAAAAAAAACAGAATTCTTGATGCAACATTTTCTAAAATACACCCCCACAGAACACTAATACCATGGGATACTTAGAGCGGTGTTATTTAAAACAAAAAAAACTGCCATGGTCAAACATGTATGGGAAGCATTGGGCCAAACAAAGCTAAACAACAAGCTCTTTGCTGTAAGACTTCTGGGTTCTACCAATGTGTCACTAGGAATCTTCAAGAGGGAGACAAGAGTGTGCTGTATTTCACAAATGTGACCACGGACAGGTGTTTTCAGAGAGAATCCACAAGACTGGATTTCCAAGGACATCTGCCTGAGATGTTCTACAGTCCTGCCCTGTATTAGTACCGAAGCATGAGCACTTCTGTGTGGGTCGTTAATTACCAGGAAGGTTTCTTCTCTTCAGCCCAGAATTTGGATCCTCCATTGCCAGCAGCTCTGTCTGCACTGAGCAAAAGGACAAGGCTAGCCGCTGTGGGGCCCGTGCTAGGTGTGCTGAGACACCCACTAGTCCTCAGTAAATGCCGCCAGGCTGAACAAAGACACCCATGGGCCACTAAGTCCTGTGGTGTCTGCTACATGCATCATATACAGAGAAGGCGACCCTTTCTACTGTAAAGTCCTACAGAGAAAAGGGCAGACATCAATAATAAGGCAATGGGAGAGTAACACCACTCCTAATAGACCGAATAATTCAGGTTCACTGGGTGGTTGCCATGGACAAGAAACGCGATGAAAATCTTGTCCCCCATCCCTGAGTCCTCGATTAGACCCTCTATCCAACCTCAGGTGCTCTGGGACGATTCTGCTGCAGTGATGGGTTTGCTCTCCTCTGGACCTCTCTCTCTTCTACATGGCTCAAGTCCAGGCACCAAGTCTCAGCATCTAGCCAACAGATGCACATGACTAGGGACAAGGGAGCAAGGTCAAAAAGTGTGCAGCAGCACATTGATCACTTCTGGAAAAGCAATTCCAAGCCCCTGCTCTACACAGAGGGGTATCATCTCCAAAGAAAGACAAATAGCAGCGTATTAGGACTAAAGGGCCAAACTGCTTCATATAGGACTTCAGGATAAGAAAAGTATTCCCATTACCCACTATTTATCTGAAGGGCTCATTTCTCCTTCTGAAATCTGGCTGTCCCATTAATTATGCTTAATGGGCCTCACAGCGGTTGACAAATCTCCCCAGAGGGGAAATCTTCATTGTAGACAAAGGATTCGTTTATTTACTCAACTTTGTGTCTGGCAAACAAGACAGACTCGATCCCAGTCCTAAAGGAGCTTTCCATGGCTGCCCCTAGCATAAAATGCCAACAAACAGTAGAAAAGGACTGTGGGAAAAGCAAGCCTGCTCCCCAGGGCTCTCTGTCACCACCCAGGGGTCACAAAAGTCAGGCATTCTTGGTGACCACAGAGGGGGTATCGGCAGCCCCAGTGTGACTGACCAGCATGCCATGTTCCACCTCTCGGCATTTCAGGTAGTTTAAACAGGCAGAGTACCTGCTGCAGCTACCATCCTAGGGAACAGGAACTGACAGCCTAGAGACCGGGGGTCAGAGGGACACGCGGGGAGGGTAAAGCCTTCGCATCACACACTGCTGTCATCTCCTCAGCCCCTCCCCTCCCTCCATGACCTGAACTGCAAGTTCAGCAGACTGAAGAGTGGGAAGAACCTTCACTGAACTAAATTTGTTGAAAGAACCAAGATGAACCTGCTGGAACACTGTCAAAAAGATAATTTACTTTCCTCTTCATCTTCCGATCTTTGAAATATTCGTTTAGATTTCTTGAATGAGAATAATGAGTGATTGCGGGGCTCTCTGAAGGGCCCCCATGCCAATCCCTGTCTGGAAATATCATGAGCCATCACGTGCCCCCAAACAGCCCTGCGATGGAAAAGCAGAGGGTCACACCCACTGTAACACTGCAGAGTCCTCTCTTCTCTCTGCATATTCCCATCGGGCCATATCATCTACGCACTCCTGTGACCCCCGCTACCATCCATAAGATGAAGATTTCCAAATCAATACAGTTACTACTCAGTTTATATCCAATTGCCTCCCAGCATCTTAACCTGTCACGTCCAAAGCTATATATACACCCCTCCCATTACCTGCCCCTTCAACCTTCCCATAACTTGTTTTCCATCTCAGTTCCTGGCCATCCATGCAGTTACCTGCGAGCAGAAATCTGGTTATCTTTCCTGCCCCTTCCCTCCCTTTCACCTCCTATATTCTGATTAATTATCAGGTCCCCCTAAATATTTTTTACAATATATCTATTCATTCATTCAGTTACTATTTACGCAGCCTAATTACGTACCAGGCACTGTCCTAGGCTATACAACACCCACTACCATGGAGTTTACTGCTGTCCGTTCCAAGGAAGCCACCAACACCTCTCGCCCATACTACAGGTGGCTTCCCACTTCACTCCCATCTAGCTCATTCCCTCCACTGTGGAAATGAGGAATTCTTCTGAAGCAAATCTGATTAACTGCTTTCACCTGCCCCAAACCCTTCAGTGGTATCCCCTGCCCTCAAGAAGTCAAACTGTCCCATGGCTCCCATGCCCAGGACAGCCTCTCAGCTTGTCTACTCTCTGGGCTGTGCCTCCTTTTGTTTACCTTGAGGTGCTCTCTCCTCTGAGCCTTTCCATGTGCTGCTTCCTCCCTCATGTACAACCTCAAAATCCTTAGCCGATTCGTATCTTATCTTAAATCTCCTCCTATGGAAGCTCTTCCTGCCCCTAAACCTGATCAGATACCAAAGCACTGTGGACTTGATCATCATCAGACCTGATAGAGGTTTCTTTTGTTTTTGTTTTTAATGTCTGTCCTTTCCACCAAACTGTGAGCTAGTTCAGACAGAGATCGTATCTGTCTTGTCCACTAGAAGGAAATGTCTGACTTTGGGCATCAGCATAAGAAGAAAAAGCAGAATCCTTACTAGACACACTTTGTGTACTTGGATGTCCAGAGTTGGGGCAGGAGGTGGGAGAGGAAACCAAGAACACCCTCTTTGCTAATCACTCAGAACAAAGTTGCCTTAGAAGGAAACACCAGTGAAAAGCCCCCAAACAGAATGCAATGGTTATTTCCACTCTCCTTGGCCAAGCCCATGAACTAAGTCTTCTCAATTTAACAGAAACTTTGAGAAGTCAGCATTGAGAATGTCCCTAGAATGACAAGAGTTACCAACTTAACCTCCACTCCTCTCTCTCAACCAAACTTTATTTATACCTTCAAATAATTAATTTCAAACACTTCAGTCAAGTCTTAATTAATTTCAGAAACACACCTGCCCTCTACAAGCAAGGGCAAGGACAGCTGACATTTCCTCTTATTTCCTGTTAGCATCTTAGCACCTTGGTGACCTGAGGCAGGGTGTTCTAAAATCCTAGTTTGGTCATACTCCTCAAAAGAGTTTATAAAATGCCAAGAAAAGTTCCAGGCTGCCTCAGGTATCACAGAGATGAGTGATTTAGCATCCATGTTTAGATGGTGTCCTTAATTCTGCCATGAAAAGTTCCAGGCTGCCTCAGGTATCACAGAGATGAGTGATTTAGCATCCATGTTTAGATGGTGTCCTTAATTCTGCCATGAAAGCAACTTGGTGACCTTAAGAAGCTCATTTAGCCTCTCTAGCCTTCTTTTCCTCATCTGTAAGAGAGGAAATTTCCATAGGTGATCTCCTAGGTTCCTTCTAACTAAAAATCTAGGATTCTAAATTTCTCAAAACAAAGATCCATTTAAAGGAGTGCAGCCAGGGGATAATCTTTTTCCTTTCGTTTCCTTTCTTGAATCCCTCATTTAATTTCTTTCTTTTTTCTCCTTCTGTATGACCACAACTGTTGTCCCTTGCCCTTATAGAAGAGGCTTAGAAAATTCTTTGGCTGATGGGACAATTTTAGAAGTGGACCTTTCTAAGCTCTCCAATATTTGTGCCACCACAAATCTGGTACCCTCTTTTTAATACTATATTACATTTTCATGTTTCACTTTAAAGAAATAAACATGAATAAAATTCTGACTTTTTATATTATTTTCCATTAATTTCTGACCTTTCAGTGTGAACCTCCACACACATAGTATTTTATCCTGAGTCTTCCCAGAAAACACAATCTGAGACAAAGATTTGCATGCATGTGCTTTACTGGGCATGTGATTCCAGGAAGACGTAGGGGACAAGGGAAATGAACCTGGGGAGCCAAAGAGCCAAAGTAACAACGTAGTACTAAGTTGGCCACTATTAAAGGACACTGGTATTCAGTCATAGAGAACATTCTTTGGAGTGTGAAATAAATTTCATAACTCTTTGAAATGAAAAAGTGAAAATGTTAGTTGCTAAGTCGTGTCAGACTCTATGACCCCATGGACTGTAGCCCACCTGGCTCCTCTGTCCATAGAATTCTCAGGCAAGAATACTGGAGTGGGTTGCCATTCCCTTCTCCAGGGGGTCTTCCCAACTCAGGGACTGAACCCAGATATCCCTCATTGCAGGCAGATTCTTTACCATCTGAGCCACCAAGGAACCAGGGGGGCAAAAGGAGAAATAACTTATTCATCACATCTCATGTCCCATTGACCTAGTGTGTCAATCCCTCTATATTTCTGGTTTGCACTTGTGGATGTGCTGCCAAAATGATTTACATGAAGCCCATGCTGCCATATCAGGGAAGTCCCAGGGCAAGAAACTAGAAACATATGGCAGAAGCATGAGGCAAGGCCCTTTCAGAATGCACATGTCTAAGGTGTCAAAGTACCACAGGAGTCACTGTGGGACCAACAGGAGCTGGAGTGGTACACAAGAGGTGTCCCACACACAGAGCTGCCATCACTGCAGGCAACTCATTCTGCAACTAACACTGCAGGTTTTAATTCTTGTGTGGGGCTGTCATGTGCATTGTAGGATATTTAGCTGCATCCCTGGCCTCTACTCACTCACACCAGTATCATCCCTTCTACCAGCTGTGACAACAAAAAAGATCTCCATATACTGTCTGATGTCCTCCTCGGTGGGGGCGGGGTGCAAATTTACCCACTGGTAAGAACCATACTGCTCTAGAGTAATGTGTATCCTACTTTTTTGTCACTCATTCAGTGACCCTTCATTTCTCTCTACTTTACACCATATCAAAAGCAGCTCTCAAGCAGATCACTTTGAGAGACATTTATGTCTCATGCCTGTAACTTAATTTTTAGGCTTCACCATGATATAATTTATGTAAATAAATGATAATTCCTTAATAATAAGGAATGATGAGATTTTAAATACTCAATTTGAGAAAGCTATGAACAGGCTACATAAAGGATAAAAATGTTAAAGCTACATTCTAGGGCTTAGTTGATGAAATCAAGAGAGGAAGCAGCTAATTTTTTTTTTTTTTTTTTTGAAATCTAGGTCTCTAAGTCAAGGACTCAAGATCTTTTGAGACAAGGGTTTTTCAATCTGAATTTTGTGCATGTCATATACACACAATTTCACACTTAACTTCAAGGCCCACACTCATCTACATAGGCCCATCCAAGGAATCCCTAGGAGACAATGTTAACTACTGTTGCTGAGCATTTAAATAGTTTCCAGTTTTTAGCTATTATGAATAAATGCTACTATAAAGGTTCTTTAAAATGCTTTTGGCTCTCTCTCTCTCTCTCTCTCTCTCTCTCTATATATATATATATACACACTGTGGTGCTGGAGAAGACTCTAGAGAGTCCCATGGACTGCAAGGAAATCAAACCAGTCAATCCTAAAGGAAATAAACCCTGAATATTCATTGGAAAGACTGATGCTGAAGCTGAAAGTCCAATACTTTGGCCACCTGATTTGAAGAGCTGACTCATTGGAAAAGACCCTGATGCTAGGAAACACTGAAGGCAAGAGGAGAAGAGGGCGACAGAGGATGAGATGGTTAGATAGCATCACTGACTTAACAGACATGAATTTAAGCAAACTCCATGAGATAGTAGAGGACAGAGGAGCCTTGCGTGTTGTAGTCCAAGGGGTTGCAGAGCTGGACATAACTTAGCAACTGGACTATATATATATATATACATACACACATACATACACACACATTTATGTTGAGTATATACCTAGGATGGAATTATTGGATAATGGGATATGTGTATGTTCAGCATTGGATTTCCCAGGTGGCTCAGTGATAAAGAATCTGCCTGCCAATTCAGAAGCCACAGGAGATGTAGGTTGGATCCCTGGGTTAGGAAGAACCCCGGAAGGAGGAAAATGGCAACCCACTCCAGTATTCTTGCCTGGAAAATCCCATGAACAGGGGAGTCTGGTGGGCTATACAGTCCATGGGGTCACAAAGACTCAGACACAACTGAGCAACTGAGCACAAACACACGTGTTCAGCATTAACAGATGCTGGCAATCAGCTTTCAAGAGTGGTTATATACTGGTTTATACTCCCACCAGCAATGTACGAGCATTCCAGTTGCTCTGTGTTCTCCAACACTGGGTATTGTCAATTTTTTTCATTTTTGCTATTCTTGTTTGTATACTGGTATCTCACTGGGATTTTAAATTTTATTTTCCTAATGACTAACGAGACTAAACAACTTTTAATACGTTTATAGGCCACTGGGATATTTTCTTTAATGAAGTGCCTGTTTATATTTTTTGCTCATTTTGCTATTGGGATGTTTTCTTTTTTATTTTCAGGAGTTCTTTATGTATTGTGAATGAGTCTTTTGTGGAACATGTATTACAAACACAATTTCCCACTTTGCTTTTCCGCTTCATTTTTTTGAAAGATATCTTTTAATCAACAGAAATTCTTAACTTTAACAGAGTCTATTTTAATCAACCTTTTTCTTTATGGTTAATGTCTATAGTATATAGTTTAAGAAGTACTGGCCTGCTGCTGCTGCTGCTAAGTCGCTTCAGTTGTGTCCGACTCTGTGCGACCCCATGGACGGCAGCCCACCAGGATCCCCCATTCCTGGAATTCTCTAGGCAAGAACACTGGAGTGGGTTGCCATTTCCTTCTCCAGTGCATGAAAGTGAAGTCACTCAGTCGTGTCTGACTCTTAGCGACCCCATGGACTTCAGCCTACCAGGCTCCTCCGTCCATGGGATTTTCCAGGCAAGAGTATTGCAGTGGGGTGCCATTGCCTTCTCCGACTGGCCTACTAGAGATCATAAATATATTCTCTGAGGTTTTCTTCTACAAGCTTTAATGTTCTACCTGTCACATTGAGATCTATGGCTAGAACTGATTTTTGTGAATGGTGTGAAGAATCAACATACATTTTTTATCATTAGAACTTTTATTGAGAAGAATATTCTTTCCTCACTGCTTTACAGTCATTTTTGTTCTTACAGACTGAATGTTTCTGTCCCTCCAAAATTCATGTTGAAGCTCTAACTCCCAAAGTGATGCTGCTAGGAGATGGTGTGTTTTGAGAGTTAAGTAGGGTTAGATGAGGTCATGAGGGTAGAACCCTGGTCTGATGGGACTCTTGCCCTTATAAGAAGAGACACAAGAGAGCATGCTATCTCCTTCTGCCATGTGAGGACACAGGGAAAAGGCAACCTCCTGCAACTCAGAGAGTTCTTGCCAGATGTTAACCCTGATGACTTTGCTCTGGACTTCCGTTCTTCAGAATTGTGAGAAAATTAGTGTTGCTTATTTAAGCAATGCAGCCTATGGTATTTTATTATGGAAACCCAAGCTGACTAATACTTTTGTCATAAATAATCAATCGAGATTATTTTCTGGATTCTATTGCAATGGCTTATATATATATCTTTATATCATTATCTCCTTGTCTTTTTAAAAAATTCAACAGAAATCATTTATTATTGTTCATGGTTTCTGTGGATCAGGTATGTGAGAGTGATTTGGAGCAATTCTGACTCGGGATTGCTCATGAGATTACAACCAAATGTCTTTGGGGGCTACAGTCACCTGAAGACTTGACTTAGATAGGGGGATCCTGTGGTTCTAAGGTGGTTCAGACACAGGGCTGGCAAGTCAGTGTTGGCTGTTGGTAGGAGGCCTCAGTTCCTGCCTATGTGGGTCCTCCTCACAGGACTGCTTAAGTTTCTTCATGCTCCCCACAGAGTGAATAATGTGAGAGAATTATGCAGAAACTGCAATAACCTTTTATGATAGCCTTAGAAGTTGGTCATACAGACTATCCCTGATTCAATGTAGGAAGATACCACCAGGAGACTATGATAATTGGGGGTCATTTTGGAAGCTGGCTACCATAATTTCATAAAGTCCAAAAAAAGGCAAAACTAAGCTATATTACTTAGGGAGACATACTAAGTTGTTTCAACTATAGAAGAAAGGAAAGCAATAATTACCATGAAAGTAGTTACCCTATGGAGGAAAGAAGGTTTGAGTACACAAGGATCACTATTTGTAAAAGAATGCATATATGTTTTATGCACATTTACAAAATTTATATATTTCATAATTGCAAGGAAAAGTTCTATACAACATTAAACCAAAAGAGAATTGACATGAAACAGAAAGTGTTCTTACCTCTTTTATATCTCAAATATAGATCAATAAATCCTAAAGGATAATTTTAAATATGGTTGAAAGAAGAATAACAACAGCAACAATTAACACTAATAATATTAATAATTATTCTAGTCTTGTAATAAATATTGATATCTGACAGTATGTCTTCTAATTTTGCTTTTATTCTTCAAGATAGTTTCAGTTACTCATACCTCTTTGCATCTCCATGTATATTTTAGAAATAGCTTTTTAATTTCCACAACATTTTATGATGAAATTTTTATCAGAACTGAATTAAATGTATCAATCAATTTAGGAAGAATCTGCCTTTTTAGAACATTTAGTCTCCACTTCTTAAACATGACGTGTCCCTTCACCGATTTAGGTTTTCTTGGTGTTTATAGTTTATATGTTTATGGTTCTTTGTGTAGCAATCCTGCACACAGTTCATTAGGTTTTTCCCCCCTTGGTATTTGATGGTTTGATGCTATTTTAAATGTATTGTTAAGGTTGTGTGTGTGTGTGTGGCTGAAATATAGAGATATAATGGATTTGGGGGTACTAATTTGTTTAGCACTAATCATTCATTATAATAGTTTACCTGTTCACTGTTGAGGAAGAGAGGTTCTAAACAAAATAGCATTTCTACCTTTAAAATCTTATATTTTTTGCTTCTTTTATTGTCTTCTTACATTGTCTATGCATTCGAGTACAAAATTAAATAGAAACGGTGACAGTGGTTATCTTTATCTGATTCTGGACTTCAAGAGGAAAGCTTTCAATATTTCACCACTATGTACGATGTTAGCAGTAGGTTTTTGTGGATATTGCTTGTCACATTATGGAAGTTCCATTCTATTCCTACTTTTATAAGAGTTTTTATTACTGTATTAAATTTTTATCAAATTTTAAATTTCTGCATTTTTTTAGAATATTCCATGAGCTTTATTTTGTTCTGCCAATTAGTTAATTATATTAACTAATTTTTACAATTTAAATCAATCTTGCATTCCTAGAAAAAATTCTTTAGTCATGACACATTATCCTACTGTTTATATCACCGACTTTGATTTGCTATGATTTTCTTCAGGATTTTTGAATCATTGTTCATGATATACGATTTTTCCATGTTAATATAAACTAATTACATTAAATTATCATTTTTATTTTTAACTCCTTTGTCATGTGATGAGATCAAGGTCATGCTGGGATCATAAAATGATTTCTATTTCTCTAGGAGAGTTTCTCTAAGTTTGTTTTTATTTTTTCCTTAAATTGTAGAATTTAACATTGAAGCGATCTGGGTCTAGAATGTCCTTTGTAAAATGATTTAATTATTTAATTTCCTTACAACTCAGGAAATGTAGAATTACTCAGGTTTTCTATTTATTCTTGTGCCTGTTTTGGTAAATTAAATTTGACATAATGTGACTTCTCTTTGTCAGAAATTTTGGAAAATACTTTTAGTGATCACAACTTATGTATAACATCAAAATGATTAGATTTAATAACATATGAGTGATATAATCTTGTTATTTACTCATATTTAACACTTTAGCACTTTTTCTCAATTTTACTTTTATTAATTTTTATGGGAGTATAGTTGATACACAATGTTGTGTTAGTTTCTTCAGTACAGCACGGTCAATAAGTTATACACATATCCACTCTTTTTTAGATTATTTTCCCATACAGCTCATTAAAGAGCATTAAGCAGAGTTCCCTGTACTATACATAGGTTCTTTAGTCTTCCAGCTTATCCCTCCTTCCCACCTTTCCCCCTTGGTAACCATAAGTTTATTTTCTGCATTTATTTATGACTCTTTCGAAGTAAAAATTAACAATAATTGAAAGTTGCCCTAAGTAGCATAAATCTTCCATCAGACTTTCAGCTGCTGTAACTATACACATAGGTAACTGGCTTTAAATACATTCAATCAATTAACAAACGTATATTGTGCTGGCAAGAGTACTGGAGTGGGTTGCCATTGCCTTCTCCAGGGGATCTTCTTGACCCAGGGATCGAACCCAGGTCCCCTGCATTATAGGCAGACACTTTTACCGTCTGAGCCACCAGGGAAGTCCATGTTAAAACAGACCCTTTCAAATCATAAAATTATCTAGGCTATTCACTATATAAGTCACAAAGTGAAGATTTTACAAATATAGGGAAATTACAGATTACTTAAATTAACTACATCATTTTTCAGACAAGGAAACTGAGGCTCAGAGAGGCTAAGTAGCTTATCCAAGGTTAGACAACCAATAAATGGCAGAGCTGGCATTAACAATCCAGGTCTCCTGGTTCTTGCTCTGGTAGTTTCTCCACCGCATCATGCTAGCATTCAAACTACACGTTCCATTTGGCATTAAGAATGACTGAACAGCACTCTAGCTGCAACTACTAAAGCCTGTATGCCTAACGCCTTGTTGCTCCACAAGAGAAGCCACCGCAATGAGAAGCCTCTGTGTACTGCAATGAAGAGTGGCCACCGCTCACCTCAACTAGAGAAAGTCTGCGTGTTAGCAAGGAAGACCCAGCACAATCAATAATAAATTCATAAAAAAAAAAACAAAAGAATGACTGAATATGTTGAAATTTGACATAACTTTTCAAGACCCCTTGATTATATTTAAAAAGATAAAACAGGACCCATATCATAGCAGTTAACATTTTAAAGCTTCATTTTGTGTCTTTTTTATCACTTGGAATTTTCAGTGACTATCTTCTAGCCTACATTATGTTTCAGATGCCATTTCTCCTTAACTGTACAAACACAACAGTTCCGGAGAATCTGCCTGTAGACTTTCTACTGCTCCACTTTAACTGCCTTCTACTGTCACCATGTACCCTCCCAATGCTGCTAAAATCGTATTATACTTCCCAAAATCAAAGTAGAATGATGTTTTGATTGTATACCAAGAATACTGTTAAGTGCTTGGTGGTCAGGGATGATAAATATATTTGTACCATGTACGTGTGCTTGTGTGTGTGCTAAGTCACTTCAGTTGTGTCTGACTCCTTGCGACCCTATGGACTGTAGCCCGCCAGACTCTTCTGTCCATGGGGATTCTCCAGGCAAGAATACTTGAGTGGGTTGCCATGCCCTCAACCAGGGCATCTTTACAACCCAGGGATCGAACCTGTATCTCTTATGTCTCCTGCATTGGCAGGCAAGTTCTTTATCACTAGTGCCACCTGGGAAGCTCACCATATATATATGTGTGTGTGTGTATATATATATGATGTTTCATAATATATATATTATATATAATTTGTGTTTATATTGATGTATCTATATTGTATATATTTATCTTATCTCATACAATATAAAGAACATTCAGTAAATACATTATTGACTAAAAGACTGATACTGTGTTTTCGATAGTCCAGTGGTATGAATATGAGTTAAGGAGACATTGCACCTAAGTTCAGCTAACAGCTTGGCCACTTATTACCTGTGTGACCTCAGACAAGTTGCTTAACTTTTCTGGGTCTCTGTTTCCTCATCTGTAAAACAAAGTTAATAATAGCATACACACAGAGTTGTTCTGAGAATTAGATGAGATAATCTATTAGCACATTGCCTGGCCCATAATAAGTGCTCAGAAAATATTAGCTTGATGAGATTATATCAATACTGTTATTAACTACTAGTACTCTTGCCGTTTACCATAACTCCTCCTGTCCTTGTCCTAAGTGGTTTGGAAAACTCTCCAAATCTGAGGATTCAGTGAACCTCTTCTTTTTGATGAGAAATATATCTGCTACATAAATAGTAACCCATCCAAATCCCATTAACCATAGGTAATTTTATTTAATAATCATATTTTAAAATTTGGACAAAGAAATAAATGGCAAAGCAATTTGTATTAAATCCTGTTTTCTCAATGGGTATTTGGAATACAGCATTCATATGCAAGCCCCAAGAATATTGAATAACAGATAAAATAAATAATGATCGTAATGCAAACCACATTCTGATTCCCACTTCCCTGCAAGTACAGCTCCATGTAAGAATTACAAGAGCCAAAAAGTAACATGCTTATTAACTGTGGGTTACTCAGCTATATACATAGAGCTTAGCAGATCACGTGAATATTTCCATATTCTCCGTTAAGCTAATGGTTCCTTAGAGCCCAGTTCTTATAACCCCTAAAGAATTTCAAGATTTGCCTGAAAAAATACATTTCCATGACTATGACTGAACATAAATGTGGAAAGCTCACTGAAAGCAAACCATCCTGGAAGATAGGAAATGGTCATTGTTTTCCAAGAAAGGCAAGATGCTTCTGCACAAAGGAAACCAAACTGGTCTTAGGAGCTTAATCTCAAGCCCCCCACATAAACCTGCAAGCGCCGTGTGGATGGGCCCTATGTCTCAGCTCACACATGGGGACATACTGGAATAAGAATATGGGCACTTACCATTGAAGGTAAAAGACATGTTATTCAAAACTGCCATATAAATGCATCCAGAGAAGTATATTCCCTCCTTTTTTCACGTTCATTTTATTTTTAAGGTATTCAGAGATCTAGAGGGATTCTGGACTTGTAACCGGCAAGTTATAAGCCTCCAGAAAAACCTGTCAAAAGACTCGGATCTAAAATGCTGTTTCCTAGATACACAGTGTTTTCTGCAGCCGGGCTCAGTGAAACTTTCACTAGCAAAGTCTCTGCTACCTCATCAGCAAAACAAATCATACTAATCGTTTCACTGATATTTTTAAGTCTTGGGAACAAAATGTTGTTCTTGGGACAAGTCTAAGAATAAGAGATAAAAAAATCTTGGTTCAAGTTCCAGCTGGTTACTTTAACCAGGAGTAGGCAAGGTGGGGAGACCTAACCTTGCCCAACTACTGCAGAGGGTTGATGTCTAGTCAATGTAAATGGAAGTGGAAGTGTTGCTCAGTTGTGTCCAACTTTTTGTGACCCCATGTACTGTATAGTACGCCAGGGTCCTCTGTCCATGGTATTCTCCAGGCAAGAATATTGGAGTAAGTAGCCACTCCCCTCTCCAGGGGATCTTCCTAACCCAGGGATTGAACCCAGGTCTCCTGCATTGCAGGCATATTCTTTACCATCTGAGCTACCTGGTCAATGGAACTGAGTGCTATTACATATGTAAAGCAATAAAGACCAATATAAGGTCTTTGTAAAAAATTACTGAATTTAAAATACATTTTGAATGGCTTTGCTTCAGCAGTCAAACTTGTAGGGAGCAGAGCAGACATAAGTATTTTGATGGAGACTCACTATTGTACAGCTCTTATAATCCATGCCGAAAGTCCTTTAGTGGTACAACCCTCTCTGAATGAAGTCCCAAAGGGTTGAACCCATATTAAAAATCTCTAATATGAGAAGATTTACAGCAAGGTTACAATGTAATTAACCTGAGTTATCTTTCAAAACTCTTGCTGATATATATTCTGTCACTTCAGACTATGCTTACACTCTGGTTTTTTAAATTAGCAAAGAAGGAGGTTTTCATATTCATTCTAACTTAAAGGATAAAGGAATGTTTGCATAAAAAGAGTTGGCCAATACTTTCTATTATTTTCTAATATTATTCTTATAACTATATTCTTACAGTTGTTTTTTTAAATGGCTACTCTGTATGGCAAAACCTTACTCTGTCCACTGCAGAAAAGTTTGTGATTTTTATTTAAGGATCATGGTGATTCCCTTCATTTGTTTGGTGGGGGGAAAAAAAAGTAAAAGCAGAGCTATTATTCTGTGTTTATAACAAGTCTATTACCACAGCAACGACCGTGATGTCACAAACCCTACACCAAGGGCCAGATTCTGTCTCCGAGGGAGGAAGGGCAGCTTAGCCTCGGGGATTGGTTGAAATTGGATGGAAACATGCAGCCAAAGCGAGGTCAAAGCTTGTGGTAATCACCAAGGCATGAGGAGTTCCCCTCCTCAGAAGAAAAGGGGTGCAGGAACAGAAAAGCAGTCCCCGAGGCCCAGAAATAACCTACCCCCACACTTCTGTCTGCAGCTGTGCAAAAGCAGAGTGGAAATCCAAGCGAGTGTGGTATCACCGTGTTCCCGATCACAAGAATTCCACTGGGCCCACTGGCTGCCAAACGTGGATGAGATCCAGTGGTGAGCCTGCCTGAGCACATGAAACACTCTCTGGAGCTAGTGCCTGACCAGATGTAGCCTTCTGGTACCTCGGAGCAGAAGTCTTGCCTCATGATGGCAAGACTTTAAAACCAAGCTGGGGTTTTACTGCTATTACTAGGTCACCCAGGCTCACAGAACCACAGATGCTTAGAGCTAGAGAACTTATCAAGTCTCCCAAAAGATGTGGGCTTGAAAAAAATAACCTTCTGCAGAAACAAGTTGTATCCCCTGTCATTAAGGAATCTGAAGTAGCATATTAACAAGTATTCCTATTCTGATACAGTCTAGGGAAATTCAATATAAATATGCTGAAATGGCAACTTTATATTAAAAAGAATATTGGATTAGGAATCAGAAGACTTTAGTACTAGTCTTGACTCAAGTACTTGGAAGCCACCTGACCTTGAGAAAGCCATTTAACTATCTGAGCTTCATTTCTTTACTTAATGATATCTCAAATGCTATTTCCCGGGGTTATTATTAAGATCAAAGTAAATAAAATAATAAATTTGAATGAGTTTCATAACTACAGGATTTACTATGAACATAAGGTATTGTGAGCATTTTCACATAGCTAGTTTACAGTATAACAGGAATAATTTGAACACTAATTGTTATTTTCTTTCCAGGAATCCAGAGTACACATACAGTGCTCATCTTCCCTATCCTGAGAGGTGGACACTTGCATGATACAGTCAACTCTAAATTATTCAGGGCCTGATTATCAAGGGGCCACTTTCTTTCAGCCATTGTATGATTAGTTTCCCTCAGAAATGCCACATTAACCTATATATGGCGAGAAAATTGACAGTGAGTGTCCCTCAACTTATCTTGAATAATAACTCTGGTAAAAGTTTTAACAAAAGGAAGAACTGAAATAATTAACTAGATAGGATAATTGGTGAACTTTTTGGATAATTGGTGAACTTTATACTTATCTATGGATAAGTACTCAAACCACTGTCACAAAGGCTATGGTCATGGTCAAAAAGCTTGAGACTAACTCAAACAAGATCCTCGCACTTTCTCAGTGAACAACAAAGTAGCCTGTACTATCTTATATATGTGCAACAGGAATTTGAATATGTCGTTCATTCATTTATTCAACAGACCCTGGTGGACTACTATTATGTGACAGAGCTCACCACATTCCCTGAAAACCCTGCTGTTTTCCTAACCTGTCACTGTCCCTTCCTTATGATGTAACAGACAGCACTTTGACAAAGCTCACAGCCCGACTCCTAGAAACTCTATTCACCTTCCTGTTATCATGAGACTTTTGCCAATCTTACCCCAACGCAAGGGTCAGCAAACTGTTTTCCCTGAGCCAAACCCTGTTTGCTGCTTTTTTTGTAAATAAAGATTTATTAGAACACAACCAGGCTCATTTGTTTATGGCCTGTTTATCTATGGCTGCTCTTCTGCTGCCACAGCAGAGTTCAGTAGCTGTGACAGGACAGTATAGCTCCAAAGCCTTAAATACTATCTGGCCGTTGACAAAGCTTTCTGACCCCTGCACTAGATAACATAAGTCAAAATTCATCTCTCCTCTAAGTTTCTGCTTAGGGAATAATAGAGTAAGCTCCTTGAAAGCAGAGAACTTTGTGTACCTTTGTCTTGTCATATGGAACCCTGGAGTAGGATTGGGTCAAGGTTTAGAGCAGACACAGAAAATTAAACATGTCCTCCCCTATATTCTGTTTTCAACAGATGAGTGTCCCAGAATTCCATGGAAGACAGCACAAAACCACTGGTGTTCAGTTACTCTGGCTTTTAATTCCTTAGAGTTTTTACATCTAAGACTTCCAAGGCTCAATTTTTGGCCTCTATCCTTTGCATATTTATTTCCTGATCTGATGTGGAATTAGAGTTAAATAGGAGCTGTGTGCTTGAATTCCACGTGGCTGGCTCAGCAGGAAACTCCAGGGCAGGTTTTTTGGCATGCCAAACTCATGTTAGCCTCAGCTATGCTAATTTCTAGAGCTGTTTGCTTTGCTCAAATAAACCTTAGAGGGGAATTTGCATTTGGATGCACACCTTTTTATGCACAAATTATGTGCATGATAACTCTAGGGCAGAATAAGGTCTGAAAAAAAAAAAAGAAAAAGAGGCATGGTATGTACCGAATGGTTTCCATGCGGCAAGCACTATGCTGGTCCTTTACACACATTTTCTCGTCTCAGGGCCACAACTATCTCAGGTGGTGAAACTGCGACCCCCATTTTATACAGGTGGAAATTACATAGCTTCTCTACACTCACAGACCCGGTAAATGACAAAGTCTAGATTCAAACCCAATCTATCTGAACCTGAAACCCGTGTTCTTTTCACTTAGTCAGGCTATTTTACTGGTATCCTCCTCAACATCACCACACACTGAAGCCACTGGACATACATCGAAACAAAGAATCCTACATTTACAAAATTAGTCAATTTTCTCTCCAGTTGTCCTACGCAAAATATATCTTTGACCCTTTAGCAGATAAATTTGGGTCCCTCTGCACCATAAAACAATCAACCAAAGAATAACAGTGGCATTACAAAGACAAACATTACATGAAAGAAAAATTATGTTAGTATTTAGTAGACAAACACAATCACAAGTGATTTTGATATGTAAATGGATTTTCATGACATATGTGAGGACCTCAGTATGAAAGGACACTTTTGCTGCTAAAATGTAATAGGTCAAGTAAGAGGATGTGCCCATACCATGAAGGAAAATGTTAGTAACACTTAGAAGATGGTATAAATATATCTATAATGTAAGCCCAGTAATTTATATCTTACAAACATATTCACCATTTATGGAAATATAACCAAACACCTATCTTCTCTCCCCGCAAAAAAAAAAAATACAAGCGTTACCTTTAGTGAGTTATAAGTACTGCTATCAAAATTCATTATTTATCATTGCTTAATTCAACATACAGAAAAATAACCAGCACAGCAATTAAGCATTCTAGCAAAATTCTAACATTTTACAACAAGCCAGATACAATATTACTGAACTTCTTTCTCCATGTGGAACAAAACTGTAACCTAACTTGCAATATAACATCATGTTCAGCCTATTGCCATCTAGCTTAATACACTGCCATCTAATTTTCTGGAAATATACAAGAACTGATTACATTTTCATCCAAGTAAAATTTGAATCTCCATTTTTCAAAAAGCTCTTAAAGAAAGCTTTCCAGGAATTAGAAACAACTCTGTATGAGATGAGTAACCTGGGTTGTTTCTTAAGTGGATTCAGAAGAAAGGCATGCTGGGGAACAAGCCTGCCACACACGCTTTATAAATCGCCCCTTCCTTTGGGAAACGCGCCAGGGAGACGTGGTCCTCACTGCACCACACCAAAGAGCTCAACCATGGTTCCTTTTTTTCTTGTTGACCAATCAGTATATATCTTTCTTTTTAAATTAATTTATCCTTTTTAATTATAAATAGATTTCAAAGAAGGAAAGTAACTTTTTTTGTAGCCAGGGGTAGGAAAATTTATTGCCAGTTGAAGGTCAACAGCCTAAGCAGTAGTAGATTGGGGGTATTTGCTTACTAAAGTAATGCTCTTCAAATGATACATACACTCACATGTCTTAGCTGCAATGTCCCTAAAACAGTCTTTTCCAAAATAAACTTAAGCATTTAATAATTATCAGAGGGCAGTTCAAACAATTTTCTGCAAATCATTATCACTGAAACCCCAGTAGTGACTTACCTGCCGGCGGCTTTATGAAAGGTGGCGGAATTAAAGGTACAATAATGGGCACATTGCCATGATCCTTCGACCCTGCAGGTGAGTCACTGAGTCCATTTCCTGTGGCAAGCCCTGAATAGCCTGTGCTTATATTGTATGGTGAGATAACACTGTCCTCAGGTAATTTGGGTTTTGGCAAAGAATTTTCTGTAAAAGAAAAAAAAAATCATTCAATATGATGAAAAGACTTACTTTCCTTACAACCACATTTTCTCAAGTAAAATGGCTATGGAATAAAAAATTTTTTCTTGCCATTCTTTAAACACTTTACCAGAACTTAATCCTGAACCTTTCTCAGCTATGTTACCGTAAATTTCTTATGGGCTCCTTCATAATTTGCTCCACCATGATAGCTAATATCTCTACTGTATCGTAGTGATGAATTTTAGCACTGTAAAAGCCCATAGAAAAGTGAGAGGCAATTAACCTTTTACATGTACAAAGTGATATATGGCAGGCATCGCTCTCTGGCTACCAAAGGAGAAGCTTAAAAAGTGTCCCCCTACCATGGTAACCAGGTCCTGATATATTATAAAGTTGAGTGGTAATATAATCAAAAGAACCAATGAGAATGAAGCTGATGATTAGGAAAAAAGAACACAAACTGTTATTTCACAGGGTAGACTCATTAAATTAACCCATTAATAGCCATTAAAATTAACAAAAATGGGGCTTCCCTGTAACTCAGTGGTAAAGAATTCGCCTGCCAATGCAGGAGACACGGGTTCGATCCACAGTCCAGGAAGATCCCACATGCCTTGGAGCAACTAAATCCATGCACCACAACTATTGAGCCTGTGCTCTAGAGCCCAGGAACCACAACTATTGAGCCCACGTATTGGCCGCAACTTGAGAAAGGCCCACACACAGCAATACACATACAGCACAGTCAAAAATAAATCAAATAATTTTTACAAATTAACAAAAATGATCATAAAGAAAACTTATAATGATACGAACTTTGTGAATTTTATCCTCACATATGAACCATTAAAAAAATAAATAAAACACTCAACCATGGAAAACAACTTTTCCCCTTCAGTAGCATATCATGGCATTCTCTCCAAGTTCCCCAGAGGCAAAGATTATTACCTAGACCAAGTATTAAATGAGCTATTAGTTTATAGACTATAAACTCATGACTTGCATTTTTCATTTACAGTGAAATTGATATTATCTCTGTAACACGATAAGTACAATTTCATAGCAAGCTTAACATAAAATTTGTCACGTACGTTCAATTCCACATGCCCGCAGGACAGCTCATTTACATTTCGTTGCTTGGCATATAAGAAGGAAAAGCACTATCTTAGAAACTGGAAATAAAGTGCATGAACAGGTAGTATATGCCAAAAGATTTTGAATGCAATGAAAATACAGATCAAATTGCCAATGATATCACACAATTAGTTTAGCCCACATTTTATTCAAGTTCCCCAAATGGATAGCTTCTTCACATATTCCTCTTCTTTTCTTTGATGAACTAATCTTCAATCCATATTTAGGTTAATTCAATATGCAGAGCAACACCCACCAAGGGTTCTAGGCTTCCCTCATGGGGTATCTGGCATTGCTACCCACTGGGAGAATCAGTGTTAATTCAACTCTGCCAAGCCTCTAATTTCTACTCTCTAGCCAGGCTTCGATGATAATTCCTAAAGAATAATATAGGATCCAATCATCTACTACTCTCTTACTTTTCTTCTTACCCTATCCAAGGCTGTGGGGATAAGGTGAAAACTTCAAACAGAAACTAGAAGTAGGGCTTTCCTTTAGAATTCTCACCTAAAACTGGGGGGCAAGAAGAGAAATTACCAAATTAACCATGATTGTCTCTTGCAGTCTGAAACTTTAAACCTAACATTTCACTTAACAGAAAGCACCAGCCCTTAACAATTGATGTATCAAAGGGTTTAGGAAAGTAGAAGTTAGCAAACGCTGTCCCTTTCTCTACCTTTGTGAGCAGGACCGCAGTGCTTAGGATCCCTAGCATTGTCTAGCTAGCCCTCCCATTGCTGGAAGGAAATTAAGCTGTGACTGTTTTTGTTTTATGTTGTGCTCTTATATTCTGCTTATGGGAAAGCACTCCTGGGGATGTACATTTAAATCAACTATTGGCATAATCAACAAAATGAGTCCCAGAGCAACTCAATTCTGGCAGGTTGAGATAGTTAATCCTTGTTTGCATGAACAAAGGGACATTAAATGTCATTACCTTTGAGAACAGAAATGTGCTGCCGGCTCTCTCCATCTGTAGGATAGCTCCTGAATTCAATATCTTCACCATCTTTCAATTCAACCTTATCATAGCCATACCAGCCAAGGAGTTCATTCATGGTGTTTTCTGCAAAGTTCTGAAAGAAAAGCATAGGCTACTTATGTATATAACCAGAAACTATTTGAAAGAGAATGCATACATCGAATTCTATTAGCACCATCCTGTGTTCTGCCAGCCTCGCCCTTCCTTCATTAGAGTCATGTTCATTTTTCAAATCACGTTTGAAAACTGTCGTGCATTTAAATCTCAGGATGACACATCCAATTATGACAGGCCTTCAGACATTTGCAATTTAAAGATAATAAGAAAAAAGGCATTTGTCAGTTTTGCTTAAGAATGGGAAGTCATATTTTGGCATATCCTTCTGCAGAGTCTGTATCTTGAACTAATATGAAAATATTGAAAGGTAAAAGTACGAAAACAGCTAAGGAGAGACATTGAAACTGAAAACAATCGAGCATTTTGTGGCTCAGATTAATTTAAATTAGAATTGCCTTGTTTCTTAACATGACTCTGATCTCAGGTAAAGCAAAATCTCAGCAAAGAAATAATTCCTTGACTGTCAACCACTACCATCTAGGGAGATGAATAGGCTACAGGGGTTTTCCTTTTTAATTTTACCTTTTGTAACAGTAGTCTTTAAACATCAAAGCATAATTTCCTTTATGAATTCCATTAGCGACGGATTCTTTCCCCATGAAATCAAAGGTCACTATGATTGTCTTCTGACAAATAACATAAAAGCACCTAATAACTTTGAGGTTACTAGTCAGCTCAGATTTTGGATAACACACGAAAACACTTTATGAACTACAAATCAATATACAATCAGCCCTCCGTATCTGCAGGTTCCTTATCCACAGATTCAAGTTACCCCTGTGGAAAATATTTAGGAAAAAATTTTCAGAAATTTCCAAAAAGCAAAACTTGACTTTGTCATGCTGGCAACTATTTACATAGCACTTATATTGTACTTACAACTCTTTACCTAGCATTTATATTAGGTATTATAAATAATCTAGAGATGAGTTAAAGTATATGGTAGGGATGCGCATAGGTTATATGAAAATGCTACAGCATTTCACACAAGGGACTTGAGTACTGAAGAATCTGGTATTCCAGTGTGGAGGTGGGATGCCCTGAAACCAATCCCCTGTGGATTTGGAGGGACAACTCTATAAATGTAAGGTATTATTATTGTTGTTAGTATAGATGTCAAGCTGTGGAAATAATGGGTAAATAATAGTTGAACAAATTTAAAGCTTATACTACCAGGTGACTATTTTTAATGAACTTAACAAATGCTAGGTCTTAATTCTTGTGGGTGCCTTAAAGTATTTCTATCTGAGAAACGCAGAGTAGAGAAGGGATTACCGGGGCTGAGGGGTGGCAGAAATGAGGAGACTGGTCAAAGGGTATAGTACAGAATGGTGCATACTACGGTGATTGTAGCTAAGGACACTATCATACACTTGAATGCTGCTGAGAGAGTTGATTCTACGTCTTTTCACTGTAAAAAAGGTAACTATGTTACAGGATAGAGATGGTAGCTAATATTGTGGTTGTAGTCATTTTACAATATATAAATGTATGAAACCAACACATTGTACACCTTAAACTTATACAATGTTTTCTGTCAATTATATCTCAATAAAACTGGAAAAATTAATAGAAGGAAGAATCCTATACCATAGGGTAAGAGCTTAATAAATGCTTGCTGAATGGATTTTTTTCAGTTCAGTTCAGTTGCTCAGTTGTGTCCAACTCTTTGCAACCCCATGAACTGCAGCACGCCAGGCCTCCCTGTCCATTACCAACTCCCGGAGTCCATCCAAGCCCATGTCCATTGAGTCGGTGATGCCATCCAACCATCTCATCCTCTGTCGTCCCCTTTTCCTCCTGCCTTCAATCCCTCCCAGCATCAGGGTCTTTTCCAATGAGTCAGCTCTTTGCATCAGGTGGCCAAAGTATTGGAGTTTCAGCTTCAACATAAGTCCTTCCAATGAACACCCAGGACTGATCTCCTTCAGAATGGACATGTTGGATCTCCTTGCAGTCCAAGGGACTCTCAAGAGTCTTCTCCAACACCACAGTTCAAAAGCATCAGTTCTTCGGCGCTCAGCTTTCTTTATAGTCCAACTCTCACATCCATACGTGACCACTGGAAAAACCATAGCCTGGACTAGACGGACCTTAATTTTTTTAAGGCATCTAAATTTTTTAAGGCATCTTTATCAGGCAAGACAGCCTGAGCACCCTAGATGGAGTTAGAAAAACTATATATTTTAACCTACTCTGTGACTCAAAGAATCTTTTCTCATTCTCCCTAGAAGTTGTCATTTCTGAATTACTCTGGGATGTATAATTTATACCTGAAACAAAGCACCCAGGCTCAACCAGCAAGCGCACAGCCTCAACATGCAAGTTCCATGTTCTTTTGAATTTCACTTTAGATTTCAGCAGAGTTGCATAAAAAAGAAAGGATATTACACTACTCCACAAAAAAAAAAAAACCCTGGCATTTCAATCCACCTACATGATGCTAGACTTTTTTTCTTTTTGCTTTAGTACCCACTTGAGCTCAGAGCTCCAAATGGGTCAATCTGTGATGGTATAATGCACAAGCAATTTTTTAAAAATCTAGACAGATTGATTCAGTGTTACCATCCACAAGGCCAACAGTCAGCCATATCAAGCTTTAGTGAGGCATTTATTCTCTCTGATGGCTGGTCATGTCCACATTAAATAGACATTCCTTTCATGAATGTGCAAAGATGATATGATTGATATGTATAATAAGCTCAGCAACTTCTGGACTACCACTGAGGAGGATTCAGCTAAACACTGCACTACTCAATCAAAAGACATTCCTAATTGAATGAGGTGTCAGTCTTCCCTAGCTCTCAATTTCTTGCACTGAACTGAGTGCCTGACGGAAAATGACAGTCCTAGGTACACAAACAGAGGTCTTCCAACAGGGGTCTGGCAGCAGAAACCTCAAGGATAACGATTATACCTTGCATTAAAAAACAAACCAACAACAAAAGCCCCACAATTCCCAACAGTGTTAAAAGCCAAGTTCAAGCCATCCTACTGGTAATGTATATTGTCTGCCTGAATCTCTAAGAGAAATGAGCCAACAAGATAACTGCTGGCCACCATATCTAATTTTCTAGGCCAATTATATCCTGGGTGCCTCTCGCTGGTTGTGTCTAACCTCGGAAGTGACACAAAAGCTACAGATGCATCATTCATGGAGCAACTTCCCAGTCAAGGATACAGATTTGTTTGTTTCAGTCCAGCTGCAAATCCCTTCAGCCTTTCAGAACCAATCCCAAGGATGGGATCCAGAAGTTTCAAACATTTGGGTAAAAACTGAAATTGCAACTGGATTATTGATACCCAATTTGTATTATTTGGGCACCTTAACTGCATCACTCAGTTTATGGTTTGTGCTGAAAACTCAGAGGCCTCATGGAACAATCAATATGAACGTGATCTATTTCATGATTTTTGAGTTACTGAAAATGTCAGTGAAAATAAACTCCAAGCATTTCCTTTCTTATCACTGAAAATAAAAAGAAACACCTTCAGTTTAGATATATGATTGCAAAATCAGAAAACAAAAGGTTTGTAAAGACTTGAGCCACAAATCTGAAACCTTTCATAAAAAAAGGAACAAGATAAAAGAGAAAACAAACACCAAAGTTTCTTGTAGTATAACTTACAAGAAATAGGTATTACCTCTGTCTTATATACTATACTATACTAAGAAACTGAAGAACCCCAAGGAATAAATAATTTTTAATTTGATTTAGAATTAAAACTTAGAATTTGATGCTAGACATCATATGGGCTCGTTATGGTGCTAAATCAAAGGAAATGAAATGGATTTTTGCAGTAACCATCCTAGAAACATAACATATTCTAAGAGAAGTGAATTTAATGTTTATGGTCCATAAGGGTTTTCAAGTTTTTCTACCAGAAAATTGAGGTGATAAGAGTTAAGTGCAGACAGATTTTTGAGGTAAGGATGTTCAAATAAAAGGTCAAGCTACTGTACTGATAGAAATTGTAAAGTTGGTTTCCCCCAAAATCTTTACCCAGAATTTCTCATGGAGACTTACATCAGGAAACTCAAGTACAGTCTCTTAAAGACCCTTCCAGCACTAAGATTCTGTGAAATCAAAGAACTACTTACACATGAAACAAAATACATTTCACAAAGAAATATCATAATTACAGTGATCACACACCATAAATTTCACTGAACAGCCACTATCTCAAATATTTTATCATTGTTCCCATACACCACCAAAAGTGCCAGAATTTCAATATTCTGGCACCCAAAACACATTTTGCAGACTGCCTCTCGCCCTTGGAAGTGACACAAAAATCCTCTCTCATACCATGTGGTCCAATTTGGGTTTGGAAAATAGGTCACTATAATTACAATGATAATGTCTAACACTCTTATAGCACTTGACAGTGTTTCCACATCCTTTAACTCTCTTGTTCCTTTCAACAACCCTGCAAGTTAGGTGTTTGGTTTCTACAGTAAACTTTTGGTGAACCTCTGTGACATCCTCATTTTACAACAGAAAACTGGAATATACAGAAGGTAAATGGCAGGCATGAGAGATCACCTAGTAAAGTCAGAACAAAAATATAGATCTTCTGATTCTTATGCCCGGACTCTTTCTACTATAAATTCTGTTCAGTCCAATGTGTCAGCAGCTCCAAAATAACTACTTCCTTGGTCCAACAAAGGACTGCAAAGAAATCATATTACAGGATGTCAATTTCACATACAAAGAGCTTTCCAACCAGGACATATCTACCTCTGGTAAACTTGTTTTCTGATTTGGTCATTGATCTCTACTCTCCTTAATTATCTGTACTGTTGGAATAGTGGTTCTTAAATTCACAATTAAAATTTAATCTTCTCATTTGACAACTTTTTGACATCACATCTGACTCTAATGGCTTTGCACTTTTAATACTTTACCCCCATACCCTTCCTCTCCCTTTCAGATCCCCCTCTCATCTCCAGGGTTCCTAAAGAAAGAAGAAAATTCTAACATTTAGTCTGAAAGCATGATCTTTTCCTAGAATTAAAAAAAAGGTGGAAATAATAAATAGTAGAAAGATGGGAAAGTTTACTTTTCCTTATTCCTCTGAGTTCTTTCTACGCTGGCAAAATTTACTTTTATTGGAATTTAATTCTCAGGACATTCATTAGACATTCTCCTTACTCAACTAGAAATACTGTATGCATGTCAAAGTTCAATCTAAATGGTTTTTAATTGAACATTTTACCAGGTAAACAATAAAGACTTGACTTCAAGTCATTTTGAAAATCACAGTAATTACAAAAATCTCAAAATACTTCTGAAATGAAAGTACTTCAAGGTCTTCAAAGAGGACTAATGATTTTATTTTGAACACACCAATCCAACTTTAAAATATAGGGTGGACGTCACTGATGTCTTTCATCTCAGGCCTTGCATAACCAAATGTCGATTTGTTTTCAACTTGGTATCCTACCCAAGAAAGCAGAAAGTTTTCGGAAAGCTCCCAATCATTCATTCAAATGAGGGGAAAGCCACATTCTCCCTCTTCTCACAAATATAATTTCCATTTCACTCCAAGTCCTATATCCCTTTCCAGTGCTAGTAAAATATATCCTCCCTCACAAACACACTGTAAGTTATCTGAGGGCAGAAACTTTTTATTTCATTTTATGCCTCATCCAGCACAATGCCCAGCACTTAGGAGCTAATCAATAAATGTGGATACATCCACAAATATTTTTTTGAATGTGTAAATATAGAAATATGATTTTTCCATATTTTTCTAATGTGTAAATATAGAAACAAAATTCAGGACACATGATTCTAAAAAAAAAATGTGTGAAAGTTTAAAAAACTATACCATCTAATGTTAATGAACATCCTCAAACTATTAGGAATTCAAGTTGATTCATTTTTTAGAAAAGGTAACTTGACTGTATGCAATAAAAGCTGAAGAATTTACATACCCTTTGATTCAGCAATTTTATTTATTTCTAGGTATAAACTATTCTAAGGATATATGTGCAAAACAATGCATGTTCAGTGTTGTTTTCTTAGAAATAAACTATACACAATCAGAATTTGGTTAAATAAATATAGCTTAGTCATAAAATTACTAAGACGGAATACTATTTTGCCACTAAAATATTCTGTGGATAAATTTTTACTGCCATGAAAAACTGTTAACACTATATTAAATTCAAAAAGGAAGGCTAATACATTATAAGACCATTTTTTAAAAATGTATCATACATAAAGAAGAACATGGAAAGACATACATCAAAATGTTGACAGTAATTGTGTCTGGGTGGGAAAATTATAGCCTTTGTTTTTCTTTTTTTGCTATTTGTATTGCTTATTCTGCTATTTCTGTCATGCCTATGATTATTTTATAAAAATAAAAAAATAGTTTTAATTAAAAATTAACACATAGTCTTCTCACAGACAACCATGTCAGTCATATTCATAGTCTTAATGACAGTAAAAAGGATCTGTCAGTTACATTACTTAACTTCAAAACATTCTGACACACATTATCGAAGAAAGTGGAGCATATGAGAAATACTTTCAAAGGAAAAGGAAACCCCCAGTCCTGAACAATTTACAAGGCGGGGAAAGAAATGCTAGTATCTCTACCAGTTAAGGTTATAAATAATAGAATGATGGTTATTTCTGGAAAATATTTTATCTCCCTTTTCACCTCCATGTGTTCTGACTGAGTAGTAAAGTAGATTTCTATTAAGCATCATTGGACTTGCTAATTAAGATTTTTAAAGGGTTGGGGACGACAGAGGATGAAATGGTTGGATGGCATCACCAACTTGATGGACGTGAGTTTGAGTAAGCTCCAGGAGTTGGTGATGGACAGGGAAGCCTGGCGTGCTGCAGTCCATGGGGTCACAAAGAGTCGGACATGACTGAGCAACTGAACTGAACTGAACTCAAAGGGCTCGGGGGAGGAAGCCGTAGAAGGGACGCAACTTCTTCTGTAGGAAGTAGGAATTAAACTTAATTAGAAATCAGTTTCTAGCTCTATCTATCCCCTAGATCTGAAATTTAAAAAAAAATATAACATCCAATGTTAACAAGCACTCTCAGACTGTTGGGAATTCAAGTTGGTTCAACTTGAAGTCATCTCTCTTAACACAGATCTAATGGATCAGTTTCATTTTAAAGGTTTTAGCAAGAAGGAGGTAAAATTTAGGTAGTGGAAAAGAAGTGTCTACAGACTACAAACTACCTCCATGCTCATGACTTCACAGGATCAGAAGGCAGCTTAAGGAAAAGCCACTGACACAGACGTCTCATTAGAGAATCATTCACATGAATGTCATGAAGAGCTGCCAGATTCATACTCTGTATGCAGACTGCACCCATTGACCCTGTTGTTTGTCCCTGAACCACACACAGATTCTTGGCCTGAAATCCTTTGAAGAAGGTCACTGAGCTCCATTTGGGTCACTTTGCAGCATTGTTCTCAGCCAAGACCAAGGATTATAACACGGTTCTAAGGGCAGGGGATACATCAGAACACTAAAGTCCAGCTCCGACCTGGAGCAGGCTTGAGGAGAAAGTCTTGCTCTCTTGCTGACACAGTCTCAATAGGAAGGTTGTATAATTATCACATGAAACCAAAATGTGTGTGTTTCCACATGTAAAAATCTACGTTGCTTCACTGTCTTGTTGTGACATGGAGTAGACAATGATGACCCCATGTTTTAATCTGTGGCCAGGACATCAAATGTCCTAAAAAGGTCAAACAAATGTGTGAAATCGTGGAGGCCAGCCCTTGGGCTAACACTTTGGCGGGCATAGCAGGTGTGCAGCTGTGGGCAGCTGTGTCCTATTCACAGCTGCAGCACTGGCTTCAAAATCCCCAAGACTTGTGACATTGTTTTCCTGTCCATCCCAAAGCCACTAGCCTTAAAGCAGGAGTTCCACAGACGTTTGGTTATATAAGAGATATTAACACCCATCGGTCTACAGATTTGATAATATACATTTAACAAATTTCACCCACCTCAGGCTTTCATGTCTGTTTACATGTTTCAATTGGCACCATCAAAAACAAAGTTGCTTTTTTTTTTTCCATTCTACCCTGGAATATCTCTTTTCTTTTAGGAAAATATTCAATAATCTTATTAGCTTAGGAGTGTAAATGTGGCTGACTTCCCATTCCACAAAAGGAAGTTTTAGACTTCTGAGATTTTTAAAGGATCCACCTTCTACTACTTCTAATAATTTTTTCAAAAGAAAAAGTATAAAGACTCAATAAAAAGAATACTTCCTTAGAAGATATAAGAAGTCTGGTCACCCTAGCAAGATAGTCTATTTCCCTGAACTCTCCATTTTCAAACAGTCACTTGTAGTGTGTATTCACTGATATTTGCCCTTTTTGAGGCCCTGTTTTTTGACTTCCTTTAAAAACTCTGTTACCTCTTGGTTTCTATGAGTCTGTCTTTCACACAAGGAGAGTAGAGCTTGGCTTCTCAGAGCAGTGCTTGGCAAGCACAGAGGCAGGAAACGCAGAAGGGAATGAGTCTGTCAGACTCATTTTCTTCTAGTTCAAATGTTTATTTCAGATTCGGGAGGAAGTGGAGTGGTTCCTTTCCATTTCCTCCTCTCTGGAACCTGTGAGTTGAGTAAGGCTTAGAGAGTCTTGCTCTACCACACATCATCCTCACAGGTTCACAGATGGAGAAAGAGACTCTTCAGAAAACTCCAAGTTTGAACAGAGCAGGATTCATAGCTCTTTCTGCCCTCCCAGGAACTTCTCTTATGGGTTGAGACTAGAGCCTTGAGCAGGACAACTGAGAGCAACGCAGAGGACAAGGCCAGTGGGCTAGGGAACATCCTATACCAGCTCCCAAGGAGCAAGGGCCATGTCCCACCTGACATAAGTTCCCAGCCCTGCCGCACAGCACACCCCAGACCACTTCTTAGCCAGGGAGGTCTGACATAATTTGTGAATGCCACAGTGAGATCTGGTCCCAAGCCCACTTCCTAGGTTCCTGAGACTTACTGTTTCTGACATCAGGATGGAGTTTCAGGAGCAAAACTTAAAATATACCTGTTTTAGTAATGAGCTGGTTTCAACCTTAAACATGCTGACTTTTCCAATCCACATTCTGATATCACTGTTTTATTTTATGACAAGCTATTTAAATCACCACACTCACAAGCTCAACTCTGCAACTTGCTTTATTGTCTATGCAATTAACACAGGTCATTTTTAATGCCAAATGGGGACCATCAGAAACTAAACTAGAAAATCTTATGGTGGGTTTACTACTAAACTCTAACAGATGTGCCTGACTCTAACATTAGGACTGAAGCATAATTTTAGGTACAAATTACTTATTAAGAATATTTATAGACAGAGAACTTCTTCAGCAAAGAACCTAAGACATTTAACACAGCTTATCCTGTAGCTGAGCAATTGATAAGGAAGCCAAACATTGTAAATGCGTTAATTTTGGTTTGTTTAGGAAAGTTTCCAGGGCAGAGTGCATGATCTAATCACATTGGTTTTGTCAAAGAGTTTTAGAAGATGAAAATCTGACTCATTATCTCTACTCATAGCTTAGACTTTTTTGAGCTGTATTACTGTTTGCTAGTCACTAATCATGTTCATGCTCACCAAGATCTCTGCATATAAAATACATACCCTTAAGTGCAACTATATTTACACTTACTCATATATGTACATTTACACATCCAATATTACATCTAGTTTCTATATTATGTTCTGGATGAACTCCTGAAACAAATTAACACTTCCATATGTCAAATTTCCTCCTAAGGGCCACTTATTATGATTCATGTGAGCTAACAATATATTGAAGGCATATTACATTAGATACAATCACAATATTCACTTTAGAAACCGAAAGTACTCAAAATATAAATTGAATTGCCATCTGATTGTTTAAAATTCCCTCTACTGGTCACTAACTAAACAAGTCGGACTGATTGTAAGTATGGTAATGTAACAAGTCTTTTTAATTAAGAAAAACCAGGATGAAGTGGGGGAAAGGAAAGATAATGAAACATAGTAAAGATCATAATGAGACAAACATTTCTACTTGAAGATATTTTCACTAGAGGACACTAAAGGCAAGCTATGCCAAGTCATGTACTTTTCACACACAAAATTATATTGTATCAAATTTAAATTTGTTACAACTGCCATGTACATTACACCAGTGATAAGGAAAATGTAACTCAATATCTGATCTAGTGAAACAGCAACCAACATTAGCTTCTAGCCACATGAAGACAATCTCCAATGACATTACTGGTGTCAGCTAAACCTCTGCCAGTTTGTCTTCTCCGTCCATTTTTAAATAAATGTGTGACTATCTCAATTAGGAAATCTTGAAGTCTCTATGATGAGGCAGTTTTGGTGCTCATTTTCAGTGCCCTGCATTTGCTGTACTTAAAATAGACACTTGTACCAATGTCCTTTCTATTACCCCAAGGGGAAAAAAAATCACATACACACCAGTCCTTTTTCTTTCAGCTCACAGAGAAGCAACTTGATCCAAGCAGTGTTGAAACCTGAGTAGGTCACTGTACACCACGATAAAATTCCCTAATCCCTGAGCCAACTCTCCCTAAGGGGGGCCTCCTCCTGATCCTCCACTTCCCAGGCTGACTTTTGCATTCGCTCTCTCCTCTTTCCCCCTTTCATTTCCCCTACCTTCAAGCCTTGATACGTGATCCCCGGTGGGGGCTCAGGTTTCCGTTTTTACAGCTTAGGCCGGGCTAGCTGTATACATTCCTTTCTTTCTGCCGGGCAGTGATTACTTACCAGAGCTTAGTTTACGCTGGTCCAGATGAAAGCCGTTCAGATGAAGGCAAACACAGCCAGGCAGCTCCAGCAGCACCGATACGAAGCTGCACAAGGCCACATTGTGTTCTCGGTGACATTTTGTTGCACATATTTTTACATAGGGCAATCAACTTGTTGCATTACTCTACAATTTAGGTTTGGGGAAATGGAGAGGCAGTAATACCAGGAGGTTTGGGGAGGGGCTTTATGGATGTGGTTATTAATATTAAAAGCATAAAATATTGATGAGTTCAAGATAACCCACCTTTTGACTTTGAGAAATCACTTTAAAAATGAGAACTTTGGGCGCTATTATATTAGAAGAATGCATACTGAAGAATTGCTCTAGAAATGGGATTTCATCATTCACTGGCGTGCTGTGCACTGACCTGACTAAAGATTTTGACCTGGGGTCTCTTACACATTGTTCCAAACTAGGGAAAAAATATGGATCCTTCAAGCAATTGAATTATTTGCTGCATAAAACTTCTTATTTAATGCTACTCTGTACTGAAATGACAAGGATTAAAACTTCAAATAGTAGATGGCGATTTGGAAGAAAAATAACATTTTAAAAAGAGGAAATTCTGTGCACGAAGGTTAATTCCATACTTAGTCCTGCAGCACTGGCTAAAAATTGTGTAATTTTTCCCCTTCACACAATGTTGTTTTTGTTTCTTCCTCACCAGTTCAGACAAACATCTGTTATACTGTAGAAGGACAACTATCTCCCAAACCACGGAGTGCTCCTGCAGCCAAAGTCAACAACGTGAGCCCCAAGCATCGAGCACAGTCAGCCTTTATATCCAGCCGGGATAACATTTCACATGTTTTGATTAAAATTAGCTAATTTGTAATCCTAGAACCTATGAAACTTAAAAGCTGCCATCCATATAGATCACATTAGGCAGAGTGTTTTAAAGGGCCAGTGCACACTGTGATTTCTTGGTGGCTTCACCTCCCTCCTCTTCCTCCAAGCCCAATCTAAAATGAAACAGAAAAGTAATCTGGAAATGCAGGACAGGAGGGAAGGGTGAGTGAGGAAGAATGGTTATCCTAAACTGAATTCCAGCCCCCATGGGAAGACAACTCCTACCAGTATCTTCACAAAAAAAAACAAAACTATCAATGGAATCAGTGGTGGTTTCCATCACAAGGAATGGCACTGATTTCTAAGGCAAATCTTCCTTAACTCTCCTTGGACTGAAGCTGCACCGCACGCTTCCAGGTGCTAAGTTCCTCACCCAGAAATCAAAAAACTCTTATTCCAAAACGTTGATTGCTACAGACATTTTCTGAAAGAAAGGAACGCTAACCATACACACCTAGGTACTATATGATAATATAAATAGTATTATTATCCATGGGCCCCTTTCAAGGCACTCTCTAGAATATGCTTGTTCTAATCAAGACGATGTCAAATTGCAATAGATTTTACTTAGTTGCTTGCCATTTTCCTCGTTTGTCTTTTAAATACCAACTTAACCAACCAGACCAAATCAGTGGGCAGTGTTAAGGATTCTATGCAGAAGATGTGGAACACCAAGAGGGCTGCAGAATGAAAACCAAAGTCCTCCCTGAAATCTGCTACTTGCTTGTAACTCACAGAAAGACAAAAATTACAAATAAAACATTAAAAATAAAAATCAAGGGAGACTCGTGAAATCAACACAAAACAAAACCCTCACCGGGCAAAAGCTGCAACTTCATGGAAAATAAGTTGGTGGGGGTGAAGGGGGACGAGGGGGATCCGGAGCTGAGCGGGGCTCTTGTGCAATCACTCCAACGCGAACAGCTGGAGCGCCAGGCTGCCGCGCTCGCCACCTCTGGAGCACCGCTGGCCTGGCGGGGAGCCCGGCCTCGCCAACAGCACTCCGGGCCGGCCTTTCCGAACAATGGGCAGGCGCTCTGCGAAGGCCGCCCCTCAGACAGCTATCTTTTCAGCAGGGCTTGCCCGGGTCTGCTTAAACTGGGAAGTGAAGCATGCAAAGGCTGAGAGGGAGGCGGAGGCAACCTAGTGAGAGGAGCTAGCAGGGGCTGGCGAGGCGAACCGGCCGTCAAAAACGGTACCTAGACCCGCGCCGCTCGGGCCACAACTCGCCACGGCACTGACAGCCCCTTTACACCGATGCAGCAGGCTACTAGGAAGCGGTACGGAGGAACCGGGAGATGAACTAGGAAGAGGGGGGTGGAATCGAGCGCTCCCGGGGTACCCTTGGCTCGGCGGCTTCCTAACTTTGGAGGGATCCGGGGATGGCTGCCGAAGAAGAGGGGAAAAAAAACTACCCCACCGACCAGGAAAGCCTCTTCACCATACCCACCCTCAACTTGGGCTCCGGGTCCCCTCCTCCCTGAAACGCGCCTGTCCCAAACTGGGGTTTATAAGGTTAAAGAGTCTGTGGTTTCCCGGTCGCCCCTCACCCCCACCCCCATCAAATCCGAGGCAGGCAAATCTCCGGGATGCAGCCCGACAGTTGGCCTCTGTTTTGCACCTGGAGGAGGAGCTGAGTCGTTCAGGGCATCCTACGGAAACTGACAAGCGCTCCTCTTACACCCCCTCCCCCCTCCCAAAAAAATCCATACAACAGCCCAAAGGGAGCGGGCGGAAGAAAGAGCTCAAGCTCTCTGGTCCCGAAGTCCAAAAAATACCTTCATTTCCTCATTGATCTCCCTTTTCACTGGGTGAGCCGGTTTCCTGCTCCTTTTATTTTCCGGAGGTCTCCCTTCTTTCTCCATTTCTGCCATGTTTTTGTGTCTGGTTTCGGTGGAGATGAAATGGCTGCTGCCGCCGCCGGCGGTGGTGGTGGTGGTGGTGGCGGTGGTGGAGGTGGTGCTGATGGTGGCGGTGCTGGCGGAGGTAGCGGTGCTGGCGGGGCCGGGGCCGGGGTTGGGCGCGGGGCTGGGCGGGGGAGGAGGGGAGGCAGGCTCCGGAGAAGCGCGGTCTCTTCTAGCGGCGGAGAACGTCAGTGGCTGTCAGAGGGAAAGGTAGCTCGAGGGGTCTCGGGGATGCCGCCGCCGCCGCCGCTCCGGCTCCCGCCACCGCCGCCGCCAACGCCGCCGCTGCCGCCAACGCTGCCGCTGCCGCCGCCGCTGCTTCTGCTGCTCCCGCCGCCGCTCCCGCCGCCAACGCCGCCGCCGGGCTGCATCCTCGGTGCCCCGTGGAGTCGTCAGCCATCTTCCGGCGCTCTGTCCGTCTGCATGGGCGAGGGGGACGAGGGCCCGGCGCGGAGACAGCGGCTCTGGGCGTGCGTGCGTGGATGTGTGTGTGTGTGCGTGTGTGTGTGTGTGTGTGTGTATGTGTGTGCGCGCCCGGGAGAGCGCGCCAGCCCAGGCACCCAGCGCCTCCCGCGAGCCGAGCCGGGGGCGGGCCGGGGGCCGGCGCCGGGAGCAGGGGGCGGGCGGGGGAAAGGTAGTGGGGGGGGCGCTAGGACAGCCCCCAGCTCCCGAGCGGGCGTGGCTTCCACCGTCACAGTAGACGCGGATGCTGCGCGGCTCCGGGGGGCTGCTCGCGGCCGCCGGGCTCATCCGAGGCCGGCCCGGGCGGGACACGGCGCCCCTCGCGGCCGCTACCTCGGTACGATGCCCCCCCGGGGCCCCGCTCCGACCCCGGCCGCCCCCTTCAGCTCCGTGATGAGCTCTCGGATGGGCTTGGAGTTGGGTTTTGAGCCCGAACTGGAAGCTGCTTAGGAAAAATGAATGGGGTTGCGGGGAGGAGATAGGGCGGTGGGAGGGCGTGGGGACCAGAGGTCGCGTTGATAGAAGGCCGCTTTCCGCCCCCTGCCCAGAAGAAAGCAGACTGAGCTCGCCCCCTTCGGATGGCAAGGTCGGGGTCTCGGGAAAAGCAAACCACAGTCCTGACCTCCCCACAGCTGTCGGGGACAGTGTCGCCTTCTGGGGGCCACCTCAGGGCTCTGGAGGCTGGAGGCCCCTTGGAGATCCCTGCGCCTTGCTCGGCTGGTCCCCAACGCGGCGCGGGTGACGACTGCGCTTGCAAGAAAGCTTTTGCCTCCCAATGAACCACTTAGAAGTAGGACATCTCGGCCTACAGCTCCCTGCTCTTTCTTTTCTTTCTTTTCCCTCCAGTTCTCGCTCACACATACATACACACACACGTGTGTTTGTCTCACTACAAAGTTAACAGCGTTACCCCGTGCGCACCCGTCTCCCGGTGCGCTTGATATAAACCACCCCCCCAAGATTAGGTGCCGCTGGGAGTGCAGCGTCCCGCGTGGGGTTCCATTCTCCAGAGACCAGGACTACCTGGCCACCTCCGGCGGGACCGTCCCCACCCGCTGGGTGACTCTTTGCCCTCGACTGCCCTGCGCGCATCTTCTCTCAAGTCGACCTCGCTCCCCCTGCGCTCGCGCGCCTCCCCTTTGGCCCTCTGCGTCCACGCCCGGGGCCAGGCTCGGATGGCGTTTGTCCCTCTTTGGGTCGAGGCAGTGGCCTAAACGGTTTGATGAGTTTTCGGTGAGACACGCAGCTCTAAACGCCTCGTACACGCGGCGGGGGACAAGCTGAGGTTCCCGGCTTCGGTTTCCCGCGCCGCGACACTTCGTAATTACCTGACACAATGCGATATGGGGGTGTCCATTGTTCCATTCAGTGTTATTGTAGAGTGTGCACTGTGACAGTGGTGGAACTTAAAATTGCACAATTAAAATTTTTTTTTTTTTTTACTAAATTTTTACTAAAAGAATGAATTCGGTGTGCAGGATATGAGTAAGCTTTCCATTAAAATCTCAGTTTGGCCTGTCAAACGAGGCTCATCCTGGGTATTACGCTGCCTAATTTGCATCTTGGCATTGTTTTTTTTTTTTTTTTTTTAAACGTCGAATTAGAGCTCTTTGGGAGCGTACTCGGGAGGACTGAGTACCTCCACGTTGGCTATTTTTCCGTTTAGCATCGTTTTGTTTCGTAAAGGTCAAATTACAGATGCTTGGGCGTGTACCCAGGAGAGCTGAGCACCTCCTTTCGTCTCTTCTCTTCCCTGTCTGGAGAAAGAGGAGAAGCCGCACCCCGCTCCGCGTGGCTCGTGGATCCCAGGCGAGCCAAGAGGCCAGAGGCAGCGGGGCCAAACCGGGCTCCGCTCCTGCAAGGGGTCCATGCGAAACCCTTGCCCCAAGGAAAGAGAAAAATCCTGGGGCGGTTATCCCGGACGAGAAAAACTCAAGAGGACCGTTGAAGTATTAGGGAGTGCTCTGCAGTACAAGAGTTGGAGGTTTTTTACGGTAGCCTCTGGGAGCGTACCCAGGTATACACCGGTTTTGAGCCCAAGTGCTGTGGCCAGCTAGGGCCAGGAGTCCTCAGGAACCCACAGTGGGACCCAAGACCATCCAGACAGCGAGAATACCGGGAGGAGCCAAAACCTGTTTGCGCTAACCCCCGCCCCCTTCCTGGAACGCTAACACAACATTCTCATTTTTAAATGAGTGTGTGAGAGTGGGTGTATTTCTCAGTGAGAAATAAGCATCCTAATGCCATTGCTGGAAGAGAGAGAAGAAGAAATCTTTTTGATTTTTCAAACTGAATTTCATCCAAAACATCTGATAAATAGGATGTGGGTTGGAGTTAGTTTTCTCTGTTTTGTCCTCTCGGTTTTTAATGAGAAGTAGTGAGAAAACTTTTTTTTTTTTTTTACTTTTAAATAACTGTGGAAAGGTATGTTGTAAAGTGTACACAGAAAAAAGCTTTTTGTCTTCTGGAGACATATTTAAGTCCCCTCTGTTTCCTTTGGTGCCAGAACCATTACAATTGATTCACAGTTGTTTAGTTGATATCAAATAACAGGTTATATACCCCAAGTCCTAAGATACAGTTTCACAAGTTAAGAATAAAATAAACAGAAAAGGTGAACTGTAGCCCAGAGTTATATTTAGAGGCAGCTACACTTCCTTTAAAGAAAATTACTTGCTCTGCCATAGTTCAGGCATTTAATACAAATAATCATATTAATCAGCCACCTGTTCCTTCACAGGCACATGTCTTCCAGAAAACTGAGGTGAGAACATCAAATTAGAATCCACAATGCATGTCATCATTGACAGAATGAAAGCTCATAAAGTATGTGTGAGGAGAGTTTTAGTCTTGAATAAACCTCAGAAGTTATGATTTTTACATCTTAGCAAAGACAACATGTAGTCAAAGTTGCTCTGTCATGTCTGACTCTTTGCAACCCCATGAACTGCCAGGCTCCTCTGTCCATGAAATTCTCCAGGCAAGTATACTGGAGTGAGTAGCCATTCCCTTCTCCAGGGGATTGAACCCAGGTCTCCCCCATTGCAGGAAGATTCTTTGCCATCTGAGCCACCAGGGAATAGATGAAGACAATTATATAATGGGTTGCTGTTTTATGAATTTGGATATTATCATGAGTCCAATAATGTTCCCTGGATAACTTCAGACACTCTGTAAGAGTATAACCCAGTGTGGACAGGACAATCTCTTACTTATCTTGGAAGAGCCACCCTTTATTCTATGAATTACCTTTATGCTTCCCAATCATTAGCGCCCTCTCTCTTTCACACACACACAGACACTCAAGCGCACATCCAAGACAAACCCTGAAAGAAAAATTCCCTTTACTAGCCCTGCCAGTCACCAAAATAGGCACAAGATTGACCTTTCATTACATTCATTCCTCAGATACATTTTTATGACTTTTACTCTTCAAGGTCGCTCTTAATGTTCATTCTAGCCTGATAAATCCAGAAAATACTTCAGAGAGTAGATAGGAAGAAGACCCCAGTGTGATTTGCCTTCAGCCCTCAACCTCTCAATCTGCTTCTTTGTTATCTCCAAGAACACCTAACTCAGAGGCCTAGTCTTCATGACTTAAAAGAAATTAATAGATATTTGCTGATTGATTAGTATGATATAATAACAAACTTACTTTTGTATATTGTCTAAAATTAATGCTCATTTTGAACAAGCTCTGTAATCTAACCAAATGTGGAGACTAAAATATGTGGGAAAATTACTATGCTGAACACATTATAAGAATTATCTCATCTAATATCCACAGAACCCTATAAGGCAGCATGTACTGTGATCCCCATTTTACAGATGAAGAAACTAAGGCTTGCATAAGCTGAGTTAAGCTAGTAAGTATTGGGATTTGAATCTATAACTTTCTTTTCAACTCTGGATTTGGAGTTCTTGACACTATGCTAATCTACTTTGACATATTCCTTTTGACAATTTGTATTTTGTATAATCTAAGGCCCACATTTTTCAAATTTTAACATCTCTGAAATTGTGACATATCTTATAAGACTTCTTTAAATTATAAGTAACAACAGCTCCCCCCGCCCCCGTCACGTTGGTATATGAAGAAATCACATATTTTCCAAAACAGTGGTGTATTTGGTTATGGTAGGTTATGCTTCAATATCAAATATCAGAAAATCTAAGAGTCTTAAAACAAGATCAGTTTGGGACTTCTCTGGTGGTCCAGTGGTTAAGACTCCACACTCTTTATGTGGGGGGCCCAGGTTCGATCCCTGGTCAGGGAACTAGATACCACATGCCTCAACTAAAGATCCTGCATACCACAACTAAGACTGTGCAGCCAAATTAAAACACACACACACACACACACACACACACACACACACATGCACACACACACAGGAGAGGCTTATACTACTTGCTCACACAAAGTTTGCTGAAGATCTGTGTGACCCTCCAGCGGGCACTGCATCTTTGTACCAGTATGTACTTCCTGTAGCTACAAAGTAGAAGGTAAAACCTTGGAGGATCTCACACAGCAATTAAATGCTCCAGCTTAGCAGTGACATAGGTCACTTCTGCCTACAAATCATTGACTAGAATTAGTCACATGGCTCTGCCCAACTGCTAGGGAAGCTGGGAATTGAATCTACCACATTCTCCAGAGTGAAGAGCCGGATATGGGCAAGCATTTATGAAATATGATCATTAGAATCAGTTAATGTAAATATCATGGATCTATTTTAATAAAACCAATGAGCAACAGTTGGCCTATGATCTGTTATATCCATCATAAGTGCACTTTCAAAATTCATGTTCATGCTTAACTTCAAAGAACAAAATTCAGAATTCTTCAAAAAGAACGTTATGAAACAGCATAACTATAATTCAGGAAGTCTACAGGTGAGCCTCAGGGCTTTGGAACCTTCTAAAAGGATATACCAAATCATCAGTGCATTGTTTCTGAGGAATGGGTCATTCTCAATTGGGATTCATGATTTATTCATTCCTTTATTCAACAACTATGTGTTGAGAGCCCAGTATATTCCAGGCATGATGTTCTGAGTTCCTGGGATCCAGCAGCAAAGATGACACACAAATTCCCAAATCTCATTAAGTTTATAATCTGCAAAGGGGACAATAAATAATAATTTAAAAAGAGACAATTTTAGATTCAGATAGGTGAGAAAAAAGGACTTTGTGATAGGAACTGGAATTGAAAAAAGAGGTTGGGGTCTACTTTAGCTAAATAGTCAAGATTAACCTTTAGGAGGGAATATTTGATCTGAAATAGGAAAGATGAGAGGGACTGCCTCTGCAGAGGTCTTAGAATCCTTGAGAAAAGTGTTCTGGTTCAAATTCTAAAAGAGCTGAAGAATGCACTCAGTACACTGGAGACGTTGAAAGTGTCTGGACCATGGAGAGTAGTAGGAGAGGCAGTGAAAGAGGAAGGCAGAGGCCTAATGTGCTGGGGCCTGTAGGTAAGGGATGGATAAGAGATCAGGATTTGCTAGGTTTGGAGTCTGAAGGTAGAGGGCACAGAGTAGAGGTGAATCATGCCTCCTGCCTGAGATGGAGCCCAGAACAGCACCTGTGCAGCATGGCACAGCCAGGCACAGTGCGGGTAGGCACAGTGGTGTGCAGGAACCCGGACAGAAGGTTCTGGGGTTGCTATAAATACCCTCCACTCACCATAGTGTGCGTTTCATGTGTGCCTGAGAGTAGAGTAGGTGTGGCTCTGAGAGACTGCAGAATTTTTTTTTTTAATTTATACATAATCTTGTATTGGAGTATAATTGAGTTACAATGTTTTATTGGTTTCTAGTGCACAGCAAAGTGACTCATTGTACATATATATAGTCTTTTTCATATTCTTTTCCATTATGGTTTCCTACAGGATATTGAATATAGTTCCCCATGCTATACCAGGAGGACATTGTTGTTTGTCTATTTTATATATAGTAGTTTGTATCCGCTAATCCCAAACTCCTAATTTATCTGTCCCCCTACCCCTGTCTGTGAGTTTGTTTCCCTTTTGTGAATAAATTCATTTGTATCATATTTTAGATTCTGCATACAAGTGATATCACATGGTATTTGTCTTTCTGTTTTTGACTTACTTCACTTAGTCCATCCATGTTGTTAGAAATGGCGTTAATTCACTTATGGCTGAGTAACATTTCATTGTAGTATGGAATATTATACCACCTCCTTCTTTGTATATTCATCTGTTGAAGGGCATGTAGGTTGCTTCCATGAGACTACAGAGTCTAAGTAGACCTGCCCCTAAAATGTTTGATCAGAGACTCCACTAGGACTTCCACATCAGAGGAGGCCAGCTGGAGAGGTGACTGTGGCTGAGGAGTGAATGCTACCCACTCACCCACCCCCCTGTCATGTAGATGCCAGCCCAGTGAGAAGAGTGTAGGGGTGGACACAAGAGAAGATTAAATCAGCTGAGATTATCTGGAGGTTTCATTTCCACCTCCTAGCATAGAAGTCTTGTGAAACAGATGTTGGGTTCAGTTATAAAGAAATGAAGTTTCAGTTCAGTTCAGTCAGTTCAGTTCAGTCGCTCAGTCGTGTCTGACTCTGTGACCCCATGAACTGCAGCACGCCAGGCCTCCCTGTCCATCACCAACTCCCGGAGTCCACCCAAACCCATGTCCATCAAGTTGGTGATGCCATCCAACCATCTCATCCTCTGTCGTCCCCTTCTCCTCCTGCCCTCAATCTTTCCCAGCATCAGGGTCTTTTCCAACGAGTCAGCTCTTCACATCAGCTGGCCAAAGTATTGAAGCTTCAGCTTCAACATCAGCCCTTCCAGTGAACACCCGAGACTGATCTCCTTTAGGATGGACTGGTTGGATCTCCTTGCAGTCCAAGGGACACTTCAAGAGTCTTCTCCAACACCACAGTTCAAAAGCATCAATTCTTCTGCGCTCATCTTTCTTTGTAGTCCAACTCTCACATCCATACATGACTAATGGAAAAACCATAGCCTTGACTAGACTGAACTTTGTTGGCAAAGTAATCTCTCTGCTTTTTAATATGTTGCCTAGGTTGGTCATAACTTTCCTTCCAAGGAGTAAGCGTCTTTTAATTTCATGCCTGCAATCACCATCTGCAGTGATTTTGGAGCCCAAAAAAATACTCAGCCACTATTTCCACTGTTTCCCCATCTATTTGCCATGAAGTGATGGGACCGGATGCCATGATCTTAGTTTTCTGAATGTTGAGCTTTAAGCCAACTTTTTCACTCTTCTCTTTCACTTTCATCAAGAAGCTCTTTAGTTCTTCTTCACTTTCTGCTATAAGGGTGGTGTCATCCGGCAATCTTGATTCCAGCTTGTGCTTCTTCCAGCCCAGCACTTCTCATGATGTACTCTGCATAGAAGTTAAATAAGCAGGATGACAATATACAGCCTTGACGTACTCCTTTTCCTATTTGGAACCAGTCTGTTGTTCTATGTCCAGTTCTAACTGTTGCTTCCTGACCTGCATACAGATTTCTCAAGAGGCAGGTCAGGTGGTCTGGCATTCCCATCTCTTTCAGAATTTTCCACAGTTTATTGTGATCCACACAGTCAAAGGCTTTGGCATAGTCAATAAAGCAGAAATAGATGTTTTTCTGGAACTCTCTTGCTTTTTCCATGGTTCAGCAGATGTTTGCAATTTGATCTCTGGTTCCTCTGCCTTTTCTAAAACCAGCTTGAACATCAGGAAGTTCATGGTTCACATATTGCTGAAGCCTGGCTTGGAGAATTTTCAGCATTACTTTATTAGCGTGTGAGACGAGTGCAATTGTGCGGTGGTTTGAGCATTCTTTGGCATTGCCTTTCTTTGGGATTGGAATGAAAACTGACCTTTTCCAGTCCTGTGGCCACTGCTGAGTTTTCCAAATTTGCTTGCATATTGAGTGAAGCACTTTCACAGTGTCATCTTTCACATGTAGCAAATACCTGAAGTTTTTACATTGATACTTATAGCTCACACATATATTTTACGCTATAACTCAAATCTGCTTTTAAACAATTTTTAAAGGAAGTTTTCTGACTCCTGAAGTAAATTTTGTGCATTATCTGCCTGATTATTTACTATCTAAAATGTATCACCCAAACCAGAATGGCTTTCCTTGAGGGTATGGCCTTAATATCATAATAAGACCAACTTAAACATAGAACATTTTCAATAATTATCCCAAATTTCTTGTAAATACAAATTTCAACTTAGTATCTGAGTTATCTTGAATTGTCATTGCCTTCCCCAATGAAATCCGTTGATGAAATCAGGTCTCTTCTCTGTATTAGATTTGCTGCTGCTAAGTCACTTTAGTTGTGTCCGACTCTGTGCGACCCCATAGACGGCAGCCCACTAGGCTCCTCTGTCCCTGGGATTCTCCAGGCAAGAATACTGGAGTGGGTTGCCATTTCCTTCTCCAATGCATGAAAGTGAAAAGTGAAAATGAAGTCTCTCAGTTGTCCCCGACTCTTAGCGACACCAAGGACTGCAGCCTACCAGGCTCCTCCGTCCATGGGATTTTCCAGGCAAGAGTACTGGAGTGGGGTGCCATTGCCTTCTCCGTAGATACTAATGTAGATATAATAATATCGTATTTCCTTTAGACAATCAAATGCCATTAAAATGATTAGCCCTCTTACAATCTGATGTTGAGTTGTATCATCAACAATCATGTCTTGAAGTCCTGCTAGAGCCAAGTATTTTGCACAAATTGTGTCAATTATTTCTCACAAGCATTCTTAAGAGTGTAATTGTTCCGTTTTACACCTTAGGAGACCGAGGCTGAACTCAAGGTCACACTAGGAAATGGCTGATCCAGAAAAACATCTTCAGTTGGCCAACTTGCAGACAGGTGAGGTATGCTGCCACCTACTCCACACTCTGCTCTTCTCTGCTCAGCACTTCTATCACTTTTTTTGGGGAAAAGAGAATATGCAGATACAGTAAATAATTCTAATTCCTACTTTATTCTAATTTACACCTGGATGTTATAGGAATTAAAATATCCATGACCAATACTCAACCTTTCAAAAATAACATACTACACTGTAATATTCTCAAACCAAATATGGTATTCAGTGAATGGTTACAGAGAATTGATATCTATGTTTTGACCCACCTCCTTTGAGAAACATTACATGTTGTAAGAAACATTTTTCTTTCACAGAAAAATTGTCTCCAATGTGCTATTGAGCCATAAGTTGTTTCTTTATTGCATCCCAGAGGGAAGAAGTTGAGTGGAAAAGATTCCACAGTTTAACTATGAGAGGACATTACACATTTCAGTGGAAGAAAAAATTTTTCATCAAAAGCTAAGTAGATAAATTAAAGATGCTATAATAAGTCTTGGGATATATGTTGTGCATTTGTTTTGCCTTGTTTTTTAAATCCATTAAAGTTACTAAATCTGTATACCAGATGCTGAAGTAGGACTCACTCAACTCAGTTTTGCCTTTCCCATCTGAAGTTAGTCAGTCTTTAGGGCAGCTTATTGCTTTTGGAGTCTGGAGGTGAGGGAGAGCTGGCAGGGACAGACGGAAGGGAAGAGAGAAGATCCAGGGACAGTGACTGCAGGCTGCGCTCCCCGAGGAAGTCTCGGGATGTACAATATGGGAAAGTGCCCAAGTCCTAAGCTGGAAAACAAAGCAAAACCAAACCAAACCCCAGCATGGGGAAATAAAAGGAAGTTCAACACTGAACAGAGTGTGCACACGAGCATCTCTTTATGTGAAGAGCAGTAGAGTTTTGTGGCCTGAACACACAATTACATAGAATTTAGTAATACAAAAGCTACTATTTATTGAATGCTTTTTAATAAATAGGACTTTAATAAGTAGTACTGTGCTTAATATCTTAAAGAAATTATTTTATTCGATCCTCACACAGTTGACACAATTACAGACTGTGTCCCATTTTGTAGATGAGGAAATGGAAACATTAAGCAGTTGCCTACTAAGTGGGCCAACAATCTGACCAGAATCCAGAATTCTTCCTGCCACCTTGCAATACCAATGGTTTTGATGAGGGTTCTTGCTTGCAAGCAACAAAATGAGCTCTTACTATCTAAAGGAAACAAAATGTTGAAGGAAAGGGGGCTCATAGAATCTGAGAGGCTGGAAGAACAGGCTTGGGAAACAAGGCAGGACCCAGGACCCAAGGAGGCCAGGCCATAGGAACACTCTATCCAAGATGCCACCATCTCTGCTTCTGCTGTACCACACCTTCTAGAAATGACTACTGGACATCATGCTGACCCCTTGAACTGCTCCAGATGCTCCTCCTTCATCTCGGAGTGCACGGGCCTGTGTGGGAGGGTCCATGGCCCAGCACTGGGGCCCCTGCTCCATATTCCAGGATGAGGGGAGAGTGAGATTCAGTCTGTTTGGCATCTACAGTGGAAAGTGAGGTCTTATATCCCAAGATCACATGCAATGAAGAATTCCCCTAAACACAAGGACAGATGGATTTTGACAGCCAAAGGAATGTTATAATGTCCTTCCAGACTACCCGCTGTAGCCGCTTTGTAGCAAATCATTCCATTAGGAAAGTAAATGTAGGGCTGTTAAAATAATTTTGAAAGGTCAGGCAAAGGTGGAATTATGCAAACATTAAATATTGCAAATCAAAACCTGACTGACCTAGAATTTCATCCTAATAGATTTATCTGCAATCTCTAAATGCAAACTTAAAAAAGACAAATTTGATAACCCATATGCTAAACAGCAATTAATTGGAATGTTTAGGGAATGGAATAGTTCTTGTTAACTTAAATTTCTAACTAAAAGTGATTAAGCCCCTAAAAAGACCCACAAACCTTTATATTTGAGATCTTGTCACTGCAATTCTTTATAAAATACTTAGATTGTGAAGATTTTTCAATGCCTCAGAATTACTGATGCCACCATATGTGGTTGTAAAGTGCAGTGGGCGTAGATTGCGACAAGTGTGTATAGATCTCAGGGTATACATTCTATATACATTAGGCAAACTTCTGTTTTTTTATTTTAGGCTAATCCTTTTGTAACCTTTTATTAACATTTTTATTTTGTAAAAAAGAATTATCACTTCCTAATGTAAAGGAAGAAATGGCTATATATTCAATTACAAATGCAGAAACATATAGTACCACTTGACCTTGAAAATGTAACGGCCATGAAAGCATCCAATATTAGTTTATTAGCCAAACTTCTGATCGGCTTATGAGTTTGCCTAGGGAGATAAGAAAAAGGGAGACTAATCCTAGTGAAGGATAGAAATGGCAACCATTTGAGTTGGGCCTTGATGGACGATGAGTAGGATATTGACGAGGGAGGGAGAAGGAGGAGTATCCTAGGCAGGAAGAACAATATGAAGAAAGGTGTCAAGGCATGAAAGTGCAAATGGAGCAAAGGGAAGGGGGATAATTCAGTGGGTTTAGGATGAGTGTATTAAAGGGGATCTGTGAGATCACCCCAAAGGTAGGATAGAAACAGATTATCAATGGCTGCAAATGCCATCCTAAAGGAGCTTAAATATTTGCTGAACTAAAATCAAAATTATTTCATAATAAGGTATTATATAGGTATTTTTACATCCATTTTAAGATGAATAAACCAAAACATAAAAATGTTAAGTGATTTGCCTAAAGGCATTCAGCTAGGAAGTAACAGAACCAAGATTTAGATTTAGATCTAGCCTGATTCTGGAGCCTAGGATCTTAACTTTCAACCTATGCGATTTTAACAAACCATACTCCAGAAGGCATTATAAAAGGAAATTTAAAAGCAGTGGTAATTTTACAGTAATAAATAGGACCTGAGGAAAACACGTATGCAAGATAACAGACTATTTTGAGGTTGTAATCAATAAAGATGATTTTCACATTAGCTTTCATAGCTGCAAGAGGTAGTATTATAGGAACCCACAGAAGGATGTGGGTTCATTTATTTTTAGATCCCTCCCACCATACAAATATGTTAACATTATATCTATATAAATACTATCTGTGTTACTTATTTCCTATCTACCTCTTTTGAAAGGGAAATCTCATTTATTCTGGTCATTACAAGTAACCTAATATAAAGGAATTATAAAGTGTCTCCTTGTAAAACACACTTGGGGACTTCAGTGGTAGTCCTAGTAAATCAATATTAAAAATGATGAAATCCAATAAAAACATTAAGTCCAAGTCTTAAGAGGCATGCAAATAGTCTTGTATAAAAAAAACTGAGACATGATTATTAAATATGAGAACCAGGGTGCAAATATCCCCAATAAATCCTTTGGAAATATTTTTAAGAAAGAGACTGTCTCTCTTAGAATCTGAGACAGATGAAAAACAGAAGGGAGTTCTGCACCCAGAGGACTTCAAAGATTGAGATGTTGACCAGTCCATTTGGCTTCAGTGTCTTGGAATGACCACAGACAGGCTGTTTTTTAACTCCCTATGCTTAGTATGGCACAAGTACTTTAGAAGGATTGTTTTTCTTCTTTCTACAGTAGTAAAAGAATCTACTGTCATGAAGTAGACCCTGGGTCAGTGTTACAAGCAAAACCCGCACCTACTATGAGATTCCTACTTCTCACTCTAGCTTTCTCTCCTCTGTTATCATGATGATTTCAATTTCAAACTGCAGCCGTGGTCATTCATTTCCCTTTAGAAAAAGCATGAAGCTGAGACAGCTTCCAAAATATAAAACCAGATACTTAGAACTTAAACTACCCATTTCACATTGTTTGGATCTTAACTTAAATCAACCATGTGAAGACATTCTTGAGACAATTGGAATATTAAGAATTTTGGTCATTTTGTTAGGCGCAATTGTAGTTACTTTTTTTTAAAAAAAAGAAGTCCTACTTTTTATAAATAAATTCTGAAATATTTTGAGGCAAAATAGGATATCCAGGATTTGCTTCAAAATACTCCAGAATTGTTGAGGAGTGAAAAATGTGAATAACTGCCCAAACTGGGTAATAAGCAGATATGGTCTCATTATCCTATTTTTCCTACTTTTGTGTAAAGTTTGAAAACTATAATAGAATGTAATAAAAAGTAAAAAAAAAAAAAAAAACCCATTTAAAAACACCACAAAAAGACCTCTGTAAGAGAAGTCTAATTCAAAAGAGGGCTTCAACAATGAATGGGTTTCTATCTAAAATAAAGTTCTAAGCCATATAACTTGCAACATCTTTAGAACAACTCATGACTATAATATTTGCAAGCAAACAGTATTTCAATCATTTTTGCAGTGTATACATGCTTATCCTATGTGGGTAAATTGCATGCTTTGTTCTGGAGTTAAAAACAGCCATTCTCCTAGAAGTATCAGAAACAAAAGTACTTTATATCTATATTGTTTATTGATTTGAAGTTGGGAGGATCTATGGTTGAATAGTGGAGAATGATGATAGAACAAGGTTTCTATGTGCTGGGCACTAATCTAAGTACTTTACATTTATGAACTCATGAAAATATTCAAAATTACTCATTAATATAGGTAATATTGTTCTTCCCACTTTACTGATGGTAAATGACATATTTTGCCCAGCTTGCACTATTGGTTAATAGCAAAGCTGGGGTTCAAATGCAAGGAATCTGACTCTTGTGTCACAAGCCCTTAATCACTAAGTTCTGTCACTCTCCATGGAAAGAGTGTCTTGTAGAGTTGTTTGTTTAGACTTTGGGGAGCTAGTCTGTTTTATTCTTAGAAAAATAAAGTAACTCTTACTCCCTTTGACATCAGCATATTCTTTTTGTTTTGTTATGCACTTCAAACTTATTACTCCCAACATGGTCATACCAGCCCTATAATATTCAAACATATTTATTACAGATATTTGTTTATGGTGTGATTTCAAAGAAGAGAAACATCACAGCAAGCTGTTTTGATTTAAAGCAGGGTACTTTTGAGAAAGAGGTTCAACACTGTAGTAGTTGACAATGACATCTCTCTTGTGTGGGTGTCAGCTGTTGGGAAATGACCTTAAGTGATTTGTCCTAATCACTTATCACTTTCTCTCAGATGGTCTTTTGCGAGTTCTTTTCAGCCCAGCAAGTTGATATGACTTCCATATTTCCAAGTTTAATAATGGAATCTCTTTCTCATTCTCTCTCTCATTTAGACACATTATTTGGGAAAGAAGAGTTTTTCAAAGATCTATTTATCTATGTGCCACATCACAATAACCTTTGCATATGATGACTTTAATTTGGGGCTTTTTAATCCATGCAGCATAATTAAGAATTTATTTGAAATACCTATGTTATAACCTGAAATAAACTTGGCAAACTACAATTATTCTGCAGTTTTAGTCCATGAATTCAAATTGGCCTACTCCTGAAGCCTCTCCATCCCAATTCCTGGAGGACTTTTAATAGCTATTTCTAGATAAGAATTAGTTTGAGTCTACATGGGGCTTTGTACTGACTTATTTAATTGACTTGATCATTGAACTTATGAAAAGAATGGCTTGACTGACTTCTTTCAGTAAATTTGTGAAAAGTGATTTCTTAGAATTAACTGGCCATACTGATTTGATTGTTCACCCATAGATATCTATTGTTCACCCATCTATCCTTGAATTTTCCATTTTCCAATTTGGGAAGAAAACTGCTTTTTAAGGCAGAGAAAATATTTTCAGGTAAAATATTTTAGGTGTTATATTTATGACTGCAGAGCAGCATCCTGACAAGATTCCTTGACAACTCTGTAATTTGAAGTTGTCAACCTTTATAAATATAATAAATGCAGTATGTCTTAATCCCTTTCTGCCTGATGTTACCTATATATACATTCCATGCAACAAAAGGAGGTTTTTCTCTATATAGAATTCTATTACAATTTCTCTAAAACTTTAGGTAATGTAGTCTGACCTATATATTTATTTTTAAAAAAAGAAACAAAGAAAGAAAATAAATGAGGAAATTAGATATAAGAGAGAGAGAACCAATAAGAAATAATAGGAAAAAAGTTTAGATTACAATTTTTTAAGAATAGTGATGCTCAGCCCTGGCTGCATATTAGAATCTCCTGAGGAATATTTGAAAAATACTGATACCTGGTCCTCAACTCCAGAGATATTGATTCAGTTGGTCATGGGGGCTTTTTGGTCTTCATCAGAAATGTTTAAGTGGCAATGAAGAACTAGCTGAACTTGTAGTCATGGAGACATTCTCTGCGCTGGACTTCCTGCTCTGAAAACACAACTCAAATAACTTCTGAACTTGAGTGTGATGGTGAAGTGAAGATAGGAATGGAGAATAAAGATCCAGTTCATTCATTCATTATTCAACTGGCCAACAAATATTTACATAGTGTCTGTTTTTCAGCAGACACTGTATTAAGACTGAGGATGCAATTACAAACAGAACAGTTAAAAAAGAATTATGAGGTCCTCTCTAAAATCTTCCTTGTGGGCTTAGTGTTTCAACCTATGTTAATGTCAAGATCAATTGGGTTGGCTGGACCAGAGAGACAGAGAATGAAATGATAGTAAGAACCAGATTAGTCTACTAGCTAATTTTTCATAATGGAATAAAGACATTTTGATACTTAGCTGGACCTCAGAGATCATCTCCTTTTTTTTTTTTCAGATGAGTAATTTTAATCTCAGAAGGTTTAATGACTAACCCATGATCATATAGTGATTAGGTCAGAGCTGTATTACTCAGATTGCAAGTCATTTTTAATACTGTCTATGTTCAAGTAAAAACCTTCTCAACAGATTTTTTTTCCATCCTAAGATCCTTAAAGAAAATTGTCTCCCAGAAAGACCCTTTGTAAAAGAAAAGGACCAAGTTCTTCCCCTGCATTGAGCTAATCCTAGTGTGAAATTAACTAGCAGCACTGCTAGTCAATTCAACATTGCTCCTCTGTAGGGCAGCTCAGATGGTGAAGAATCTGCCTGCAACACAGAAGAGCTGGGTTTGATCCCTGGGTCAGGAAGATCCCCTGGAGGAGGGACTGGCAGCCCACTCCAGTATTCTTGCCTGGAGACCCCCATGGACAGAGGAGCCTGGCGGGTTACAATTCATAGGATGGCATTGGAGAAGGAAATGGCAACCCACTCCAGTGTTCTTGCCTGGAGAATCCCAGGGATGAGGGAGCCTGGTGGGCTGCTGTCTATGGGGTTGCACAGAGTCAGACACGACTGAAGTGACTTAGCAGCAGCAGTAACAATTAAACAAAAATGAAAACTACAATGAAGAATTATATATACTTTCCCATATCATCTTTGAAGGTTAAACTGTAAGATGGAAAGGACATTCAGTGATGTGGGAAATGCAGATTACTACTGTAAAGAGATTTCATTATATACCCATTTGTTGGAAATTTAAGAAGTTTGACAATATCAAATGTTGAGAGGGAGTGATCAACTGGATCTCTCATAAATAGCTGGTGGAGGTATAAACTGGAAAAGATACTTTGGAAAACTGGCATTATCTATTAAACTTGAATATTCACATACATTTTTGTGTGTGTGTGTGTGTGTGTGTGTGTGAGCAACCCAGTAATTCCAATGGTAGATGTAAACTCTTAACAGGTGAACCTGGAGACATTTGTAAACCTCTTCATGGCAACATTGTTGTAATAGAAAAAAAAATCTGGAAGAAATCCAAATGTCCATTGACTGGAGAAGGGATAAAGTGTGGTGTTTTCACCCAGTGGATATTATACAGCAGTCAAAACAAATGAACTGTCTCTACAAACATCAGCATGGGTGAATTGCAGCAAAATAATTGAATAAATAAAAATGGTCACAGAAAATTACATCTAGCATGTGTGTGTGTGTGTGTGTATGTTAGTTACTCCATCGTGTCCAACTGTTTGTGACCCCATGGACTGTAGCCCATTAGGTTTCTCTGTCCATGGAATTCTCCAGGCAAGAACACTGTAGTGGGTTGCCATTTCCCTCTCCAACATCTAGCATGGGGCCACCTTTTTTAAGCTAAAAATAACCAAATAATATACTTTTAGGAATACACATAGTGTTAAACTATGTGTTATAAAAATCATGGGAATGATAAATACCAATTGAAGATAAAAATAACCTTGGATTAAGGAAGAAATGAGAATAGTATGGAGGAAGGTCACATAGTCAAAAATAAGCTATTGTCAATATTCGAGTTCTTGTGCTGACAATAGGGTCACTATATATGTTATACAAAGATTTATAGATAATTGTATTAGTTCTTAAATTGTAGCATAACAAACTATCCTATAACTTAGCAACTTAAAAATAGTTATTATTACACATAGTTTCTTAGGTTCTTGGGTCAGGCATCCAGTGCACCTTGGTTGGGTGGTTTGGCTCAGAGTTTCTCATGAGGTTACAGTCAAGCTGTGAGTCAGAGCTGTAGTCTCTGAAAGAGCTGGAGGATCTGCTTCCAAGATGGCTCATTCACATGGCTTTTGGCATAAGGCTCAGTTCCTTGATCCCTGGGCCTTTTCATAGGACTGCTTGTGACTTGCCTTCTTCCACCAGAGCAAATAATGAGAGAGAGACAGAGACAGAGAATATGAGCAATCAAGAGCCCACGAGGGAAGCTGCGCCTGGTCTTCATTGCAGTGTGTGGTACCTTTGTTGTGGCATGTGGGATCTTCAATTGCGCCATGGGGGATCTAGTTCCGAGAGCAAGGATCGAATCCAGCCGCCTGCACTGGGAGCACGGAATCTAATCCAATGGACTGCAGGAAAGTCTCTGCAATGTCTTTCATAAAACTAATAATGAATTAACACATCATCACTTTTGTTGGACTTTATTGATCATTCATACCTACCCTGAGACAAGACGGAAGGGGACCACAGGGTATGACAGGGGTCACTGGATATCATCTTGCAGGGTGCCTACCACCATAATAAAACAAAAAAGAGCAATGCATGGACCAATGATAAAAATGTGTTAAGAAGCAATTATGTGGGAGCTGAGGCTGGAAAATAAACGAATAAATAAACAAATGCATTCAGTTCTGAAGACAACAGGATACAGGGGAAGGAGTGAGATGAGCTTTAATTCTAGCTCTACCACTTCTCAGCTTTCTGACTTTGGGAGATTCATTTGACTTCCTTGCATTTATAAAAAAGGATATTTACTTGCTGCTTTAATTTTTTTATTATGGAAATATTCAATCATACACAAAATTGAATAACAAATACCATATATTTATCATCCTAAATCAACAACTTTGAAAATTTTGGCATACTTGCTTTGTCTATTTTTCCCCTCCTCAAGTGTCTTAAAGTGAATTCTTGACATTGTGTTATTCTATATATTCTATATTCTGTATACTTTAGTATGTATCATTTTAAAATATGGACATTTTTCTTATAGACTCACACATAAGATTAATAATAATTCCTTTGGAATATCTAATATATCAAACCTATGACTTGGAAGTGAAAGTCGCTCAGTTGTGTCTGACTCTTTGCGACCCCATGGAATTCTCTAGGCCAGAATACTGGAGTGGGTAACCTTTCCCTTTTCCACGGGATCTTCCCAACCCAGGGATTGAACCCAGATCTCCCACATTGTAGGCAGATTCTTTACCAACTGAGCCACAAGGGAAGCCTTGAATTTCTTTAAATGTCTCAAAACTTACTTTTTTATAGTTGTTTTTTCAGAATCAGGATCCATACAAGGTTCACACATTATACTTGGTTTGGTATGCCCCTTAGAAATCATTCAATGTAGAAGGAGTCCTTTTACTCATTTCCATCTTAACCTCCTTGTCTTGTTGAATAAATGCTGTCAATTGTCTTGTAGAATATTTTACAAGCAGTTTTAGTCTGTTTGCTTCCTTGTGAGGCTGTCTCACTTGTCCAGCTCCCTTCTATGTTTCTAGAAAATTGGAAGTTAGACCTACACACTTGATGAGATTTAGTTTCAACTATTTGGGAAGAGGGCTTCCCAGGTTCCTCAGTGGTGAAGAATCCATCTGCCAATGCAGGAGACGTGGGTTCGATCCCGGGGTTGGGAAGACCCCCTGGAGAAGGAAATGGCAACCCATTCCAGTATTCTTGCTTGGGAAATCCCATGGACAGAGGAACCTGGCAGACCACAGTCCATGGGGTCAAAAAGAGGTCAGACACAACTCAACGACTAAACAACAACAACATTTAGGCAAGAATATTTCATAGGTAGTTTTGTGCTTCATAATGTGCCACATCAGGAGGAACATCAGTGTGGACTCCCCGCTCCTAGTGATGCTGACATTGGTTAGTGCTTGCAGGTGGTGTCAGCCTGAGCCTCCATTGTGAAGTTTTCTACCAGCCTCTTATCTATTGATGACTGTTACCTGGATCGATTGTTTTATGAAGAATTACAATATGGTGATTTCCTAATCTTACCTTTTATTCCCCTTCTATTCAATGGAATTGTGTGATAAACTTCCCCCTCACCAGCCTGAGCTATTTGGTTACCGCATTAGAAGAGGCAGTTGTTCCCAATATCACATCCTCTCAGTCTGCCTCCTGCTACAGCCACCACTGAAGGAACCTGCTTCCTGCAGGTATAACCTGACAGCATCTTTCCCCATATGCACTGCATACATCTCACATTCTGCTCTTGAGTTCCTCTGACTCTGACTCAGGGTGGGACATCTGCTAGCGCTCACAGGGCAGCTTAGAGATGCAAGGGACTGAGGTTCCAAGGGGGAAATATGGACCAATAGGCAGTGCAAGTGGGTTGATAACTGCTCCTCTCTTGCATCAAGCTGATAATTATGAAGTGTATTCTACATAGCAACTCAAGGAGTCCCCTCAGGCTTGAGGCCTTTTTTACGCACTGTGACTAAGTAACGACTAACTGAAGAACACCCTTGTATTGACGTGCTGTGTTTCACTCTCCTAGTCATCCGTTGCTGTTTCCTGAGATTTCTGTCCAAAATAAACCACCTTAAAGTAGGCCCTTGTCTCAGGTTCAGCTTTCAAGGGGGTAAACCAGGCTAAGACACCACTAAATATAATTCATACAGGGAAGGCAGGATAAATGCTCAATTCTTTCATTATATTGCAAATATTCAGAGTACTACCTTAGCTGTATCTAATAATAAGCTCTAGGATTTATATGTCATCAATGAATTTCAATCAGTTGTTGTCTTACTCTTTTTAGATACTCACATTGTCCTTTTTTCAACCAATGAAACTGTTAGTCACTTAGTCATGTCAGACTCTATGTGACCCCATGGACTGTAGCCTGCCAGGCTCCTCTGTCCATGGGATTCTCCAGGCAAGAATACTGGAGTGGGTAGCTATTCCCTTCTTCAGGGGATCTTCCTGACCCAGGGATTGAACCTGGGTCTCCCACACTGCAGGCAGATTTTTTACTGTCTGAGCCTCCTTTATGTTGATAGCTTTCCCCCTTTGACTTGTCCCATTAGATTTTACACTTGAATAGCTTCTGGTACAACAGGATGTCCTAGCTGATTATGCACATTTCTAGCCCCAGACCTGATATCTGTCATTCCTCCAAAGATTGCCCTTCCTTTTAATAGGAAATGATGTATTGAAAGTACATATTATGAGCTAAAGGTGCTCATTGGTACATAATTATCATTACTTCTAGGCTTTTTCAGGGGATAAAGCAAGTAAATGTTTTTCTTCTTCAATAAATGTAAAACTTTTCTTTTGGGGACATAAGAAACTTTTTTTTCCCCTGAAAAGTACATAACTTATTTTTTTTTAATTCATTTTATTGAAGTATAGTTGATTTACAATATTGTGTTAATTTCTGCTGTACAGTGAAGTGATTCAGTTATACACACACACACACACACATTCTTTTCCAGTGTGGTTTATTACAGGATATTGAATATAGTTCCCTGTGCTGTGCAGTGGGACCTGTTGTTTATCCATCCTATACATAATAGTTTGCATTTACTAATCCCAAACTCCTAATCCTTCCCTCCCCACCCCACCTTGACAGCTACAAGTGTGTTCTCTATATCTGTGAGTCTGTTTCTAAGAAACATTTTAGAAAAGGAAAAACCATAAGTTCATAGAATTTTCAATTTACTTTTAATCTTACATGGATTCTTTGAAAATCATCCCTAACAACTCTAACATTAGTATTTACTGATAATATACAAGAAAAATTTGAAAGTAATATTTCTACTAGCAATAAGACACTGAACAAAATTTAAAACTTCTATAAATTATTTATATAATTAGATAAATTTATATAATTAGATAAATAGATAAATCTATCCCTAGAACATATTCCTCCATGAATATACAGTGAAAACACTATTTTCTAAAGTGATTAAATTATTTACTTGGTGTGATTATGCCACCAACTTAATATACAGTTAGGTGATTTACTTCAGTTGTTTTCAAGTTTTAGGTACCACATTTTTCTTTTGCATTTAAAATTATTTTGAATATAAGAATAAAGTCTATATATATGATTCTAAAGTCAGAACTATACAGTCAAGGTCTATTCATCAGAGTAGTTTGCTTCCATGCCTGTCTTCTCCACCTGTGTTCCCCTATCCCAAATGTATGCAATATATATTTATAGTTCACCTATCTTATAAAAAAGTATACTATACTATTCTGCCCGTTGGTTGTGTTTTTATTGTTATCTAAAGCCAATGTGTATTCTGGAGACCACTCCACATCAGTGTAAAGAGATCATCTTTTTCAGAGTTGCATAGTGTGTTTCATTGTATGGATCTACCCCAGTTTATTCAACTAGTCCCTTACTTATGGTTATTTGGTTTGTTTCCAGTCTTTGTTGTTGTTGTTATTGTTGTTTCCAATCTTTTGCTAACACAAATAATATTGCAGTGAATACATTTGTGCATAAGTCACATATAAATGTGGTTCCTAAAACTTGAAAACAACTGAAGTAAATCACCTAACTGTATATTAAGCTGGTGGCATAATCACACCAATTAAATTTTATTCATATAAAGTGACTTATGCACAAATGTATTCACTGCAATATTATTTGTGTTAGCAAAAGATTGGAAACAACAATAACAACAACAACAAAAAAGATTGGAAACAAACCAAATAACCATAAGTAAGGGACTAGTTGAATAAACTGGGGTAGATCCATACAATGAAACACACTATGCAATTCTGAAAAAGATAATCTCTTTACACTGATGTGGAGTGGTCTCCAGAATATACAGTATATAAATATATGGGCTTCCCTGGTAGCTCAGAGGTTAAAGCGTCTGCCTGCAATGCAGGAGACCTGGGTTTGATCCCTGGGTCGGGAAGATTCCCCTGGAGAAGGAAATGGCAACCCACTCCAGTATTCTTGCCTGGAGAATCCCATGGACGGAGGAGCCTGGTGGGCTACAGTCCACAGAGTCGCAGAGTCGGACACGACTGAGTGACTTCACTTTCACTTTCATGTAAATATATGGGTTTCCCACGTGGCGCTAGTGGTAAAGAACCCACCTGCCAATGCAGGAGACTTAAGAAACAGGTTCAGTCCCTGGGTCTGGAAGATCCCCTGGAGGAGGATTCCATGGCAACTGACTCTAGTGTTCTTGCCTAGGAAATCCCGGATAGAGGAGCCTGGCAAGCTATACTCTGTAGGGTCACAAAGGGTTGGACACGACTGAAGCGACTTAGTATGCATGCATTTAAATGTATATATAATTTTGCTTCAGTTCAGTTCAGTTCAGTCTCTCAGTCGTGTCTGACTCTTTGCGACCCCATGAATTGCAGCACGCAGGGCCTTCCTGTCCATCGCCAACTCCCGGAGTTCACTCAGACTCATGTCCATCGAGTCGATGGTGATGCCATCCAGCCATCTCATCCTCTGTTGTCCCCTTCTCCTCCTGCCCCCAATCCCTCCCAGCATCAGAGTCTTTTCCAATGAGTCAACTCTTTGCATGAGGTGGCCAAGTACTGGAGTTTCAGCTTTAGCATCATTCCTTCCAAAGAACACCCAGGACTGATCTCCTTTAGAATGGACTGATTGGATCTCCTTGCAGTCCAAGGGACTCTCAAGAGTCCTCTCCAACACCACAGTTCAAAAGCATCAATTCTTTGGCGCTCTGCCTTCTTCACAGTCCAACTCTCACATCTACATGACTACTGGAAAAACCATAGCCTTGACTAGATGGACCTTTGTTGGCAAAGTAATGTCTCTGCTTTTGAATATGCTATCTAGGTTGGTCATAACTTTCCTTCCAAGGAGTAAGCATCTTTTAATTTCATGGCTGCAATCACCATCTGCAATGATTTTGGACCCCCCGAAAATAAAGTCTGACACTGTTTCCACTGTTTCCCCCTCTATTTCCCATGAAGTGATGGGACCAGATGCCATGATCTTTGTTTTCTGAATGTTGAGCTTTAAGCCAACTTTTTCACTCTCCTCTTTCACTTTCATCAAGAGGCTTTTGAGTTCCTCTTCACTTTCTGCCGTAAGAGTGGTGTCATCTGCATATCTGAGGTTATTGATATTTCTCCCGGCAATCTTGATTCCAGCTTGTGTTTCTTCCAGCCCAGCGTTTCTCATGATGTACTCTGCATATAGGTTAAATAAGCAGAGTGACAATATACAGCCTTGACATACTCCTTTTCCTATTTGGAACCAGTTGTTCCATGTCCAGTTCTAATTGTTGCTTCCTGACCTGCATATAGGTTTCTCAAGAGGCAGGTCAGGTGGTCTGGGATTCCCATCTCTTTCAGAATTTTCCACAGTTTATTGTGATCCACACAGTCAAAGGCTTTGGCATAGTCAATAAAGCAGAAATAGATGTTTTTCTGGAGCTCTGTTGCTTTTTCCATGATCCAGCGGATGTTAGTAACTTGATCTCTGGTTCCTCTGCCTTTTCTAAAACCAGCTTGAACATCAGGAAGTTCACCGTTCACATATTGCTGAAGCCTGGCTTGGAGAATTTTGAGCATTAATTTACTAGCGTGTGAGATGAGTGCAATTGTGTTGTAATTTTGCTAGGGATTATCATTTCCCTTCCACAGGTGCTGTTTACACAGCGTTTTACATTCTTACTCGAAATATGTGCCATCCCTGTTCTCCAGCCTGCCAACTCAGTAGGTGGTCAAACTTTTTGATTTTTGCTAATCTGATTACTTGCCTCCTTTTATTCTGCCCTAAGATATATGTCATGCTTTCATCTACTTTTGGAAGAACTCTGTTAGCATAAACAATAGGTGATTGTAATGAGGGTAATGGGAGGGTGGCTATACTGTCCCTATGTATTTCCACTCACCTAATCATGGAAATGCCAAAGCCCAAAGCACACACCATCTGTGTTAAGACCTTGTATTTCCAAAAGCTGGTTTGGGTTTCCAGACAAAGTAAAGGACAACAAATATGACCTCACTTCTTTCTAAGGTCAGGAGAATGCAGAGAGGACAGGAAGTGAAGTTCACTGGCACTTTACCAGGTTCAGGATCCCGAGAAAGATGAAGGAGGAACTGTGGTCATTTTTTGTCAGGTTTCTGTCTCCAGAACAATCCCAAAGCCAAGGAGGAGCCATCCCTGGGTATGGGTGCTTTCCACAGAGTGTGGCATGACTATTCTTTCACCTGCAGGGCTGCCTACACCCAGGACCTCTTCTTTTGCCGCCTTGTAGGAGGAGTAAATGTCATGGATAGAAATTTTTTTCTTTCAGCAGCTCCCATTTCTCTATATTCTCATGGGCAATTTTGCCCCCCAGGTCACATTTGGCCAGGTCCTCAGACAAATTTGGAGAGAGGCACTCCTGACATCTAGTGAGTAGAAGCAAAGAATGCTGCAAAACATCTAGTATGCACAGGATAGCCTTCGCCTCCCAGCCCCCTGCCTCCCCTAACAAAGCCTTATCTGGTCCAAAAAGTCATTAATGCCAAAGTAAGGAACCCTGCTGTATTCTTCCTTTATGCACACATTCACAGACATCCTCAAAGTGACTGTAATCTGTGGCAGGGGAAGGGCAGAGTCACAGAGACTCCCTGTCTTTGCACCTCCAAAAATCAGTGGCAATTTAGAAATCTCTTTATTCAAACTCTAAGGAGTTATGTATTTATCTGGAAGATTAAATAACAAATACCATTTTAATCTTCTAAAAACTGATAATCATTAGGTATAATGCAACCTTTTAACTGTAAGAATAAAGAAAAGTGCTATTTATTTAAAGTAAATGGGACTGAAAGTCCCATGAATAATCAAAAACTTGGTTAATAGAGTATGACCAGAGAATAATGCACTTGGCTTCTGTGGAGAAATTAAAGTACATGCTGTGAATTGGTATTAAGGAAATTGCATGAAAAGTTAGTCTTAAAGTACCATGATCCTGAGGCAACAGCCTCAGGTGCACAATATATCACATTCAGTCTTTATCTCCCTTCATTTTTTCCTGACTTCTTTCACCTTGGATAACCCAGATGCTCAGACTTTGGAACTTTTGAGAATGGTAAGGTAGCTCACTCTCCACATTTATTTTCATCTAGAACAGACCTAAATTTTATTGCCAAGAGGCTATTATCTCTTTCACACGAATTGTTTTTGAACTTTGGCTTGCCTTATTTATTTACTGGGCATAGACTGTTTTTAATACTTCTGAGCATAATTCATTTACCTAAAATGTACCCCTGAAAAGTTATGCCTAAACTGAATTTTTGGAAATAAAAATTTTAAATCACAAGGGAAATTTGCCATTCAAAGGGAGTCTGAGGCTAAATCTTTTAAGAGAAAAGCATCTTTTGTACAAAGCAAATAATAACTCTTTAATTTGCCCGATTTTAAGTCTGAATTTTTTTTAATGTAGCCCAAGTCTTACCCAGTATTATGCATGATGCTAATTTAAAAAATATCAATCATGAATTTTAAAAGATTTTGAAAGTTAAAGAACATTTTACAAGCTATTTTTTAGGGTGTAAAATTCAGTGATACATCTTTATTACTAACAAGGGTTTGTTAATACTTGTTTTGGGTGATGAGAAAGGGAGTAGGATGCTAGGCATACCTGATATAAGAATAGGCAGCATTATAGAGCCACACTGACAGAGCGAGAAGAGTGGTTGGTAACCTGTTACTTAAACAGTAACGTTATGACTAAGAGCATGGATTCAGAAACCAGATTGCCTGGGTATAGTATCCTGCCTAGTGTGGCCTTAGGCAATTTACACTACGTGGCTGTGCCTAAGTTTCCTCATATGAAACACAGAGAATGCCAATATTATTTACTTAATGGGGTTGATCTGAGGATTAAATGAGCTAATACATGAGTTGTAAATGAAAGCACTAGAGTAGATGATAATTATGGATCTGATGGGCAAAGTTCAGCTTCTCTGTACATCGGTGCTGAATTGAATCTCAGAGACAGAGTTCTGAGGGAAGTAGAAAAGGATAGCTTCATTACTTTGCCAGGCAAAAGGGGGGCGACAGTGGGCTAATGCCCTCAGAACCATGTGTCCCAACTTGGAGAAGATAGTGGGACGTTTTATTGTAATTGTTCAAAGAGGGTGTGATCAGCTCGTGGACATTCTTCTGATGGGTTGGTGGTGAGGTGAGTAGGAGTCAGCATCAACAATCTTCAGGTACAACTGGTCATCTACATGCTTGGGGGCAGCATACCATTGTTAATCTTTAACTTCTTCCACCTGGAGGGGGTTTCAGTGTCTGCAAAATAGCTCTAAGATACTGTTATGTGTATCCATTGATGGGGAAACAGGGCCTTTGCTCTTGACTGTTTCTCCCTAGTTTTGTATCCCTTCCCTTCCCTAATTAACAGCTACTTAAATCTGCACGTTGGAGCTCAGGGAAGGTCTTGGTTGTTGTTGTTGAGTGGTGTCTGACTCCTTTTGACCCCATGAACTGCAGCACGTCAGACTTTCCTGCCCTTCACTATCTCCTGGTGGTGGTGGTGGTTGAGTCACTAAGTCATGTTTGACTCTTGCAATCCCATCTACTGTAGCTGGCCAGGCTTCTCTATCCATGGGATTTTCCAGGCAAGAATACTGGAGTGGTTTGCCATTTCCTTCTCCAGGGGATCTTCCCATCCCAGGGATTGAACCTAGGTCTCCTGCACAGCAGGCAGATTCTTTACCAACTAAGCTACCAAGGAATGCCATCCATCCATTTCATCCTCTGTTGCCCCTTTTCCTCCTGCCCTCAACCTTTCTCAGCATCAGTTTCTTTTCGAATGAGTCGGCTCTTTGCATCAGGTGGCCAAAGGATTGGAGCTTCAGCTTCAGTATCAGTCCTTCTGATGAATATTCAGGGTTGATTTCCTTTAAGATTCACTGGTTGGATCTCCCTCCTGTCCAAGGGACTCTTAAGTGTCTTCTCCCGCATCACAATTCAAAAGCATCAATTCTTCAGCGTTCAGCCTTCTTAATAATCCAACTCTCCCATCCGTACATGACTACTGGAAAAAAACATAGCTTTGACTATATGGACCTTTGTCAGTGAAGTGATGTCTGCTTTTTAATATGCTCTCTAGTTTTCATAGCTTTTCTTCCAAGGAGCAAGGGTCTTTTAATTTCATGACTGCAATCACCATCTGCAGTGATTTTGGAGCCCAAGAAAATAAAATCTGTCACTATTTCTATTGTTTCCCCGTCTATTTGCCATGAAGTGATGGGATTGGATGCCATGACCTTAATTTTTTGAATGTTGAGTTTTAAGCCATATTTTTCACTCTCCTCTTTAACCCTCATCGAGAGGTTCTTTAGTTCCTTTTCACTTTCTGCCATTAGAATGGTATAAGCTGCATATCTGAGGTTGATATGTCTCCTGGCAATCTTCATTCCAGTTTGTGCTTTATCCAGCCTGGCATTTCACATGATGTACTCTGCATATAAGTTAATTTTGCAGAGTGACAATATATAGCTTCGACATAATCCTTTCCCAATTTTGAACTAGTGCGTTGTGCCATATCTGGTTCTAACTGGAACTTCTTGATCTGCATACAGGCTTCTCAGGAGGCAAGTAAGGTGGTCTGATATTCCTATCTTTTAAGAATTTTCCACAGTTTGTTGTGATCCACACAGTCAAAGGCTTTAGTGTAGTCAATGAAGCAGATGTTTTTCTGGAATTCCTTTGCTTTTTCTATGATCCAGTGGATATTGGCAATTTGATCTCTGGTTCCTCTGCCTTTTCTAAATCCAGGTTGTACATCTGGAATTTCTCAGTTCATGTACTGCTGAAGACTAGCTTGAAGGATTTTGAGCAAGACCTTGCTAGCATGTGGAATGAGAGCAATTGTACAGTAGTTTGAATAGTCTTTGGCATTGCCTTTGTTTGGGGTTTAAATGAAATCTGACTTTTTCCAGTCCTGTGGTCACCGCTGAGTTTTCCAAATTTGTTGACACATTGAGTGCAGCACTTCAATAGAATCATCTTTTAGGATTTGAAATAGCTCAGCTGGAATTCCATCACCTCCACGAGCTTTGTAATAATGTTTGCTATGAATGAAAGCTGTTTCCTATAATTTAAAAAAAATAGGGGACACAAAGGCTTTGTGCCCAGGAATCCCATAGGGCTCTGCTCTGTATCAGATCCTCCATGGTGAGGGAGTACATCCTTCTAGAAGTGCCTGTCTGCACCCTTTCAGGAGGCACAGCTGGTTCTGCCTGAGCTGCACACAGGGGAACCCAAGGTTCAGCGAGGAGCCAGAAGCAAGGACCCAGGACAGACCCTGGGGAAATTAAAAACAAAAAACACCCTTTCTGCGAGGCCGTGCCACATTTCATAGGTTGGGCACAGATGATACGAGAGAGTGCCCTCACGCCCGTTCACTACCACTGCCAGAGTCTCAGGATAGCTTCCCAGAGGAACTGGCGCTTCGGCTCCATCCCTTTCTCCAGGGAGGGCTGGGGGCCAGCAAAAGACACTTAGCAGACACCAACCCTGGTTCAGAACACATATTTATGCGTGCCTACTCCGTGGTGGGCCCTGGGTATCCCACGATGAATCGGACTCTGCCCAAACTCCAGGGGCTGGGACACCGCTCGCCCATCCCTGTCACCCTCTGCCCTGACAGGCCAGGAAGAGGTGGGAGGAGCTGAGGTTTGCACCCTACCCCGCCTTCCCGGGATCACCTCCAGAGCCCCGCCCCTCGGGGCGTCCGGGCTGCGCCGCAAAGTAGGGAAAATTCTTTGCTGCAGAACAGCCCGCCTCCGTCTTTACGGCAAGTCGTATTTCACTCCTCTAATATGGCGTTCCCCATTTAGGCAGCGGCCGTGGTTTCTACCATAGATGGATGTGGGCAGTGCTGGGTTGAGGGTGTTATGTGTGTAACCCAGACTGCGGGATCTGCAGTTAAAGTTCGTTTCTGGTCACGACTCCAAAAACCCACCCTCTTGAGGGTCAAGAATCGCCGCTTTTTTCTAGTTCCCGCAAGTTCCTCATCTGTCCCTGGCTTGTTCCCCGCGCCACCTCCGGACACCCTCAAGTCCCTGAAACCCTCAGACTCAAACTATGAGCCTTCGGCAGCTGCTTTTGCGCTTGCCCCGTTATCTTGGGGCCTCGGGTCCCCTGCGTGGCCCCCTCGACACCATCTCTTCGGTGATCTCCTGTCGTGGTCAGTCCTCCAGGTCCCCGGCCCAGTGGAACCAAGTGGTGTCAGAGGCGGAGAAGATCGTGGGCTACCCCACGTCCTTCATGAGCCTCCGTTGCCTGCTGAGCGACGAGCTCTGCAACATCGCTATGCAGGTGCGGAAGCTGGTGGGGACTCAGCACCCTCTGCTTACCACAGTCAGGTGAGCTACACCTTCGCCCTGACACACTCTCACCCACTCTAGTCCTTTTTCCTGGCCGATACACTTTTCCTGCCTCTCTCAGACTGCCTGTTTATTTCTTTTTACTCCTTAATTTCCTCAGCCATCCTAGACATTCGGTGTTGTGTCTTAGTCCACTCACCTTAACATACTTTTATTAATATTTGCGATGCAAGAATGAGAACACGTGCGATTTTCGCATTTTTGCTTCATGGCTATTGAAGGTGAAGTTGCCTCGGTGATTTGTGGAAACATCGAGTAGGGATGTGGGTTTGAGTCACTTCCTAGAAATAGTCTTTTAAACGTGGGATAGTTTTATTTTCGGTTCTGCATTATTCAGGAAGTCACCTCTAGAAAGAATGGGTTGGGGGGAGATAGGCCAAAAGTTCGGCAGTCATTTGCAACTTTTGTCTCAGGCTTGAAGTAGGAATTTATCCAGTCAGTATTCATTTTCCCTTGGGATTTTTATCACTTTATGCTGGACTGCTACTGTGAAACCTGCTTTTAGGACTTTAAGGACCACAGCTTTGGGTTCCATTTTAAAAAACCCCACCTTTATATTAACAATTGCAAACACATAGAAAAGTTGCAGAAATAAAATTAATAACATACTTTAATTATATTCACCTATTATACACACACACACACACACACACACTATTCATGTATATGTAAATAAAATATATATACATACACATGTTTTTCCTGAATCGTTTGTGGTACATTTCATATGTCATTCCTTTACCCCTAAGTACGTCATTGTGTATTTCTTAAGCATAGGAATATTCTTTACATAACTCTAGTACAATAAGCAACTTACTTATCCCCTAGGGAACATTTGGCAGTGTATGGAAATGTTATAACTGGGGTGTGCTGCTGGTGTTTAATAGGTAAGAGGCCAGAGATGCTGTTAAACACCCTGCAGTGCCCAGGGCAACTCCCTACCGTGAAGAATTAGGTACACTAAAATGTCATTAGTACCATTGTGGAGAAATCTTGGACAAAATTATCATTTTTCTTAAAGAAAAAGCACAAACTTTTGAAATAATTGGAGGTTCACATGCAGTTGGAAGAAATACTATAGAGAGGTCCAATGTATCCTTTGCAGTTTTGTCCCACAAGCAGGATGTTGACACTGATACATTTCCATCACTACAAGGATCTCTCATATTGCTCTTTTATAGCTACCCTTACTTCCCTTTCTCTTGCTTTAATTTTTTATGAGACATCTGCTATTTCTTTGTTACTATAAAAGTTACCAAATAGCAATACCAAATAGCAGTAGTAGAGAGATTTTATTTCTTGGGCATCATTCCCAGTTATCAGGAATGTCATTTTATGAGTAGGTTAAACTTGTTTTGAAGCTGAAATGTTAATTCTCCAGAGATTCTAGATGGTACACACTCAGAACACACGGCATGTATCTTTTAAAGCTTAATAGTGAGAGGAATGAGCTTACCACCCAGTTGAAGAAATATAACTTTCATCAATCCTGTTGAAGCTATCTCTATTCACTGGTTTATCTCCCTGATCCCCACTGAACTGAATTTTGCGTTTATTTTTCCTTTTTAAAGTTGCATGAGTGTTTTCTTAAATAGTAATGTGTCTAATAATGCTCATTTTTAAAATTTACAAATATTGTAGTTTATTGCATGTAGTCCTTTGTGACTTGCTTTTTAAATTTGTCATTGTTTCTAAGATTTATCCCTGTTGTGTTAACTATACTTTGTTAGTTTTTCACTGATGTGTGAGATTCTACTGTGTAAATACCATAGTCTTCTTTTGATCAGCATTTGTGTTGTTTGCAGTTTGTGGTGTTATGAAAAGTACTGCTGTGAATATCCTGAACATGTCTTCTGGTGTACTTGTCTTGAGAGAATAAAGGCGGGTGTACACATGGTCAGCTTTAGGAGATAATAACAAATTGTTTTCCAAAGTCGTTATACCAGTTTACATTCTTACTAGCAGTGTCTGACAGAGAAGGCAATGGCACCCCATTCCGGTACTCTTGCCTGGAAAATCCCATGGATGGAGGAGCCTGGAAGGCTGCAGTCCATGGGGTCGCTGAGGGTCGGACCCGACTGAGTGACTTCTCTTTCACTTTTCACTTTCATGCATTGGAGAAGGAAATGGCAATCCACTCCAGTGTTCTTGCCTGGAGAATCCCAGGGATGGGGGAGCCTAGTGGGCTGCCGTCTATGGGGTCGCACAGAGTTGGACACGACTGAAGCGACTTAGCAGCAGCAGCAGCAGCAGTGTCTGAGTTCAAGTTACTCTGTGTTCTCACAATACATGAACCATGAAATGTCTTATTTTTTGCCAATCAAATAGTGGGTTTCTCTGTATGTGATGGGAATATGGTAGTGTTAGCAGTGGAGGATGTGGTAGTACAGTGAGCCCTCCAGATCTGTGAGTTCACAACCACACCCTGAACCAATTGTAGGTTCAATATTCAGTGGGGATGTTTCAGAAAGTCCCCCTGAAACAAAACTTGAGTTTGCTGTGCACCAGGAACTATTTTTATAGCACTAATATTGTATATACAACCATTTACATAGAATTGGCATTGTAAGTAATCTAGAGATGATTTAAAGTATAGGGGAAGATGTACCTTGGATTATACACAGATACTGTGAGGGACTTGAGAATCCTCAGATTTTGATATCCATGGGAGTTCCTGAATCTAATCCCCTTGGACTACATATTACATTGTGCATATGCATATTGTAGTGTCTATAATAAAGCATTGACATGAAAAGGGCAGAACTAGAAAAAGCCTTAGAAATGTGCATATTCTGAGAATTCCAGTTCATCTACTTGTCAGAGTATCAGTTGGGGTCTTAGAGAAGACTCCTTCTGAGACCACCAGAGACACTCTAGATGAAAGCTTGTAAGACTAATGGCTCTGAAACTTTCCTGATTGTAGCCTCCCCTGCCTGCCTGTCCCTGATCTAATACAGTGAAAGAATTGGAGAAAGTTTCAGCAAAGCCATAGTAACATATGTGGATTACTTTATTTTGTAAGAAAAGGAGGAGTTAATCTGTATATAGTTTTGTTACATGTTTAAATTCTTTAAACAGTCTAAACTCACAGGCAGTCAGTGAACAAAAACCTTTTGGGGAGGTGATCCTGTATACACCTATTTCAGCAAAGAAGCAAGCATTTGATCCATAGGGTAGGCAGATTGTGGTTATTGTAAATTATAGCTAAAAACATGGATTAAGTAGCTATATTGTTTCACATGCTGCACCTTACTTTGTTGAAATCTTGTTGGCAAAGCATTGATAATTAAGACAGAGAGTATCTCAGTATGCTAGCCAAAGGACACAAAGACCCCATATAGTTAATATAGATAAGACCATAAAAAATTGGGTTTGGTAAATTCTTTTACTTAGTTCCGTTTTACATTTTGAGACTCCATTATTTACTTATATTGATATTCTGATCCCTTGGGTCATTTTACTTTTTGGGTAGATAAACACAGTGTATTAGGGATGAATCATATCTGATGGCCCTAAAATTTAGATGTACAGTGACATTTTTTGGCAAACAAGAGGAGAAAAGAAGGAAATCACCATAATTCATTATTCACTACCTTCTCTTTCTTTACCTAAGCTATCTCATCAATAAGAAGGGAAAGAGCCTAGAACTTACTTTTGTAACAGTTTAATTGAGAAGTGAGATTAAATTTAAAATCTTAAGATTTGGTGAGATAATGATCATATTGCTAACAATAGTATAGCAATTAATTTTTTTACTCTTGTTCTTCTAGATGTTCTAGTATCTCTGTGTTGTAAGTTCCAATTAGATAAATAATCCTCAGTTCAATGTTTATTAAAGCTTGTGGAGGAGTATAAAGAACTCTATAACATGGACCATGTCCTTTGAGAATAGGCATCGTGTTGGACACAAGTATATTTACAGATATCTAACAGAAGGAGATAAATGACTTGTGACTAGTGAGTAGTAGAGATACATTAGCTATTACATTTAGAGATACTAAAGTGACCTGGCGAAAGATAAACACTGTATGATATTAATTATATTTCAAATAAAAAAATAATCTAGTGAATATAACAGCAACAGCAACACCAACAACAAAAACAGATTCACAGATATAGAGAACAAACTAGTGGTTACTGGTAGGGAGAGGGAAGTGGGGAGGGGCCAGAAAGGAGTAGGGGATTAAGAGGTATAAACTACTGGGTATAAATTAAATGAGCTACAAGAATATATTGTATAGCACTAGGAATATACCTAGTATTTTTATAATAATTATGAATAATTATGAATTATTTTTATAATAATTTAAAAATTATGATTCACTTTGTTGTACACTTGAAATGTATACCATTGTACATTAACTGTCCCTCAATAACAAACATAAAAAATAAAGTGGCCTAGAATAGTAGAGAATCTTTCATGAAGAAATTGGGGTGTGATGAGAATAGATGGATGAAAACTACATGTGTAGTCTTTTTAGGATGGTGGTAATTTATTACAGTTTTTTTCTTCTTGATTCTTTTCATTTTCCTTTCTTCTCCAGGCTGACATACTTCTTCTATAGGCATAGTGAGTGAGTGAGTGAAAGTCGATCATTCGTGTCCGACTCTGCAACCCCACAGACTATACAATCCATAGGATTCTTCAGGGAGGACCTTAAAAGCAACAATAAGCAGTGTGATAAAGTGAACAGTATTAATAGAGCTATAATAGCTAAAGCAATATTGAAGAAAATAAAAAGAAAATGGAAGGAGTCATTCTACCTAATGTTAAGTCTAAGATATATATATAACTTCATTGATTAACACACTGTGGTATTGGCAGAGGAATAGATAGATCATTGAAATAGAATAGGAAACTCAGAAATAGATCAACACAAATATACCCAAGTTGATTTTTGACAAAGATGCAAAAGCAGTTTGATGGAGGGAGAATAGTCTTTTCAATAAATGGTGCTGGAACAATTTGGACATTATATAGGCAAGAAAGTAAACCTTGACCTAAACTTCACACCATGTTAAAAAAAAAAAGAATCTAGGTTAAATGGAATTAAATGTGAAATGTAAAACTACCAAATAAAACTTAAGAAAACATAGGAGGGGATATTTGGAATGTGGACTCGGTAAACAGTTTTTAAATGTGAAACAAAAAATGCAGTTCATTAAAGAAAAAAAGATCAATGATTGGATTTCATCAAAATTGAAAACTTTGTTCTGTTGAAAGACCTTGTTAATAGGTTCAAAAGATTAGCCACAGGGAGAAAACATTTGTAAATCACTTACCTGAAGGACTTGCATCCAGAATATATAAAGATCACTCTGAACTCAGTGGTAAGAAAACAGTTAGAAAATGGGCACAAAGCCTATAAAAACAGAAAATGAGTATATGAAAAGTTGTTGAACAATATTAGCCATTAGAAAAATGTGTGTTAAAACCATGATGAGATACCATTGCATACCTATTAGAATGACTAAAATAAAAAATACAATATGAAATCTTGGTGAAGATGCAGAGAAACTAGATTTCTCATACATTGCTGATTGTCATTGTTGTTTAGTCATTCAGTTCAGTCACTAAGTCGTGTCCAACTCTTTTTGACCTCTTTGTAGCACGCCAGGCTTCCCAGTCCATCACCAACTCCAGGAGCTTGCTCAAACTCACGTCCATTGAGTTGGTGATGCCATCCAACCATCTCATCCTCTGTTTCCTTCTCTTCCGTCCTTCAGTCTTTCCCAGCATCAGGGTCTTTTCTGATGAGTCAGATCATTGTGTCAGGTGGCCAAACTATTGGCGTTTCAGCTTCAGCATCAGTCCTTCCAACGAATATTCAGGACTGATTTCCTTTAGGATTGACTCGTTGGACCTCCTTGCTGTCCACAGGACTCTCAAGAGTCTCCTCCAACACCACAGTTCAAAAGCATCAATTCTTCAGCACTTAGCTTTCTTTATAGTCCAACTCTCATATCCATACATGACTACTGGAAAAACCATAGCTTTGATTAGACGGAGCTTTGTTGGCAACATAATGTCTCTGCTTTTTAATATGCTGTCTAGGTTGGTCATAACTTTTCTTCCAAGGAGCAAACATCTTTTAATTCCGTGGCTGCAGTCACCATCTGCAGTGATTTTGGAGCCCAAAAAAGTAAAGTCTGTCACTGTTTTCACTGTTTCCCCATCTATTTGCCATGAAGTGATGGGACCAGATGCCATGATAGTAGTTTTTTGAATGTTGAGCTTTAAGCCAATTTTTTCACTCTCCTCTTTCACTTTCATCCAGAGGCTCTTTAGTTCGTCTTCACTTTCTGCCGTAAGGGTGGTGTCATCTGCATATGTGAGGTTATTGATATTTCTCCCGGCAATCTTGATTCCAGCTTGTGCTTCATCCAGCCCAGCAGTTCGCATAATGTACTCTGCATGTAAGTTAAATAAGCAGGGTGACAGTATACAGCCTTGATGTACTCCTTTGCCAATTTGGAACCAGTCTGTTGTTCCATGTCCAGTTCTAACTGTTGCTTCTTGACCTGCATACAGATTTCTCAGGAGGCAGGTCAGATGGTCTGGAATTCCCATCTCTTGAAGAATTTTCCACAGTTTGTTGTGATCCAAAGGCAAGTGCAAGTCAAAGCGTTTGGCGTAGTCAATAAAGCAGAAATAGATGTTTTTCTGGAACTTGCTTGCTTTTTCAATGATCCAACGGATGTTGGCAATTTGATCTCTGGTTCCTCTGCATTTTCTAAATCCAGCTTGAACATCTGGAAGTTCTTGGTTCACGTACTGTTGAAGCCTGACTTGGAGAATTTTGAGCTAACGTGTGAGATGAGTGCAATTGTGCGATAGTTTGAACATTGTTTGGCATTACCTTTCTTTGGGATTGGAATGAAAACTGACCTTTTCCAGTGCTGTGGCCACTGCTGAGTTTTCCAAATTTGCTGGCATATTGAATGCAGCACTTTAACAGCATCATCTTTTAGGACTTGAAATAGCTCAGCTGAAATAGTTGAAATAGAAACTTGAAATAGTTTAGTCGCTCAGTCATGTCCAGGTCTTTGCGACCCTATGGACTGCAGCATGCCAGGCTTCCCTGTCCTTCATCATCTCCTGGAGTTTGCTCAAACTCATGTTGAGTCAGTGATACCATCCAACCATCTCATCCTCTGTCACCCCCTTCTCCTCCTGCCTTCAGTCTTTTGCATCATCAGAGTGAAAAGTGAAAGTCAGTCAGTTGTGTC